>NW_018743252.1:2315000-2832500 GCF_001683475.1 Chenopodium quinoa
TCCATAGGTTGGACGTTTTTTGCTGCAGGTCCACCAAATGGAGGTGGCTGCATAAAATACTGTTGTTGCGGCACAAATGGTAAGTTTGGTACCGCCTGGGCACTATGAAAGCCGGACTGACGGGAGGTGCCGCCTGACTGACTCTCATGGTACGACTGAGTATGCCTCATCGAGGCATTTCGCAAACTGTCTTGAAAATTTGAAGTAGAAGCCGACTCTGACAATCGGTCACTCTTCTTCTGCTCTAGCAGTAGCCGAGCATCTGTGAACGTTTGCTTTGACCCGTCCGCCTGAATATGACGAACCGGTTTCCTATTTCCCGTAGGATAACGGAATTTTGTGAACTCAAGAGCAGGTGGCTCCCGCTTCTTGGATTTAGGATGAGGAGTCGCCTCTCGCCCTTGAACTGGCTTCCTCTTCAGTGAAGTGGAAGGTTTTTTGGCCGACTGCTCTTTGACTGAAGCAGGCGGCTTTTTGTTGATCAACTCTTGAATCTCTCCCTTGAAGTCCCTCATGAAGGTCATGAGTTCGTTTCTTGTGATGGGAGCAGACCCATCAGTCGGCTGTTGCCGAGCAGGCGGTGCGCCTGCTGGCTCGCTTCCTGTTTGAAGATGCTCCCGTTCCCTCCTTTCGGTATGACGGGTACGTCAGGCCCTTAGGGTCCCGTCTGGAGCTGTATGAGTTTCCACTTCAAATTCACTTTCGGTATCATGGTCCGACTGAACTTGAGGGTCGTTTAGGGGACGCCTCTCTTCAGGAGTCGGTACAGACTTGGATGCCATCTCTGAAGTACTCTCCCCAAAGACGACGCCAAATGTTTCGGGGTTTTCTGATGTCCTGCGGGAGAGTTACAATTCCGAGACTGGAACCGGACGCCTGTACCTGCAAAATAACGGAGACTCCTGAGAGCTCCGCCTCCAACGGTCAAGTTAGTACCTGATTAAGGAGTAATTAATACGGAAATTAAAGTAATAAGACCTCTCTAGGTGAGAGTGTTTAATGTTGGTAATCTACTTTGTTAGCGAGATTAGCCGGTTATTAGTGTTCCGTAATGTTTCTGTTCTTCTCTGTTCTTCAGGTGAGATTAATTGCTTGATCAATTGCCTCTCAATTGCTTGATCTTTTCTTGATTTCTTGATTGCTTAATTAATGAGGATTAATTAAGTATTTATAGTCTTGAGATGCGTGCCACTCTCTAGGTTTAGGGTAAACCTAAGGCTGACCGGGCCTCTAGACAGGATTGGGCCTTGTTGGCCGGTTTTCCCATTTGGCATGGGTGGACACGTGGCGTGCCTCAATTGGTCCGTAGAGGACGTATCTGTGATTGACACGTGGCAGGCTCCTATTGGCCTTCGTGAAGGACACGTGGCGGAACCTGGTTGGTCCACTTGTCAGACGGTGATTGGTGGATAAAAATCCCCTAATCAGTATCCATCTCGGATTTAATGGCTTCTTGCCATTTTGCAGAGTCCGGGCTCAACATAGCTTGTTTGTGTTGGGTTTCGTAGTGTCCAACACTATGCGGAAGAGAACCCACCCACTTGTTAAAGCAACTAAACATGCAATCACATAATTAAACAACAAAACAGAGAGAAAGAGAAAAGACGTTCTTACCCTCAAAGCGTGCTTCGCTCGATCACGAGCTCTTACTTGAAAGCTTAACCACGCAAGTGCGAAGGCCTCCTACGGCTCGCACCCTCGACCCGATCTGAGCGTTCTTTATCCCGAAGGTTACTCGGGACTTGACCAAATAAAAAAACTAGAGTATAACGAACTTAAAGGTTTTCTCACTTTCAACAACATGCCTTATTGAGTTCAACTCAAGTGATTTTTCCCAAACCCAACACTTGGTTATTTATAGGGAAGGGAGCCTTGATCTCCCTTCTCCCATTAATGTGGGGAAATTGCATTTTTCCACCAATTTATTTTAATAAAAAATAGATTAAACTGCAAAGCAATCAACAAGCTCCTAGTGTCATATGGAGAGCAAGGGCTGGTGAAGACCACCAAAAGGGGGGGGGACCAAAACACCTTGCTCCCCAAGCCAAACACCAAGCAAATGGTCCCCTTCAATGATCGGGCTAACCACGCCACATAGCTGGCTGGCAGCCTGCCTTGGCTTCCAACAGGCGCCTCGTACCAAGGCTGGGCTGCCCAGCCAGCTAGCACACGCATGCGTGCAGAACGCAGGCCACGCATGCGTTGCGAGCTGCTGCTTGGTGCTGCTATGCTTGTGGGCACGCATAGCACACGCACACACAGCACACAGGCGATGCTTGTGCTGTGCGAGTGCACTGCTACTACATTGCTTGCGGCTGGGTGCGTAGCCCAGCACACTAGCAGGCTAGCATGCGCTACCATCTAACATTCTTGCGGCCAGCAGCACCAACCATGCTAGCATGGTGTTTGGCTTGCGGAATGCTTTGCGATGCGCTTGGTAGCTTAGGCTAGCCAGCACTCGCATGGCTAGGCCAATGCGAGGCTACGGCTTAGCTCGTACTTGTCGCTTGCTTGATTTCTCATCTCGTCGGATTCTAAACTCGACTCGACTTACGACGCTCGGTTTCGACGCTCCAAGCTCGATATCCGACGTCTCTGTTCGTAATACTTTAATGACTCATCTAATCCTTCAGATTTATTCGACGACTCGGATCGGTTATTCGATTGGGGTGCGACCTGAAGGGATCAGTCTAAATTAAGCCATAACATTAATTATACATTAATATTACTGATCGGAAGCAGCCTCCACCTAGGAATTCCGATCGCTTGACCTCACTGAAGAATTAGCTTTCCAATAATTCCAAACCCTATATCGGAATCATACACTTGTTAGAAGGACACCATTCCTTTCAATCTCCAACTTGTCTTTCTGGACTAGTGTGCAATTAGCGTATAGCCCATTTCCTATGTCGCTTAATGTCTCTTTATGAACTATAAGGGAAGATTCTTTGTCATACTTATTACGTCTAGAAGTGTTTCTCGATTTCTAAGTTCGACTGTTAATAAGCAAATGATTTCTAAAATCCATCTGAGCATGGCCAAGCATTTTCACAATCTCGCTCTTCGAGAGGCCTTGTAGATAACAAAGACACGTTCCCTATTGTTAATAGGGGACATTCCCAGTCTTGCATTGTTAGCTTCCCTTACTAAGAGGACCTAGCTGCCCAAGTGTTGCCGTTATAATCTCCATTTAATGCAGACATTTGACAACATCAAAACGGACTAGTACTCAAACAAGAGAACTTACAATACTCATGGTCGAGGAAAAAGGTTCTGATAGCTATAATGAGAAATATACTTATGAATATTTTATATCTCTTAAAGTATTCTGATGGGTCGATCCGGTATAGTTCTAAACCAATACCCGTGCAAATGATTTATGACAATCATGTCCTCGTAGCACAAGAAACGGTGTTGTAAATCATACTACACACTAATCTCAAGTGGTCATTAATTGTCCATCATTTAAATTACCTTGATTAGGGATAATTTTAGATTGAAATATTCAATGTTCACTTAATAGGTGTTACTTTATCCAAGACATGGTCTTGATACCCTGTTTTGAATATTCTCATAAATCGAATGGACTCATTACTTAATCTAAACCACAATTAAATAGAAATGGAGTAATAATAAATTTGCAGAAAATTTAATTGCTCTAAAACCGAATGGTTCAACATAGTGTTTTACATTAAGACATCAAGTTTAATTAAAACTCAAATACAGGGAAATCAAAGCCAATCTCCAACATGCTTGATTCCCATTGCCTCAATGTGCTTGTTGTTCTTCACTTGAGGCAAAGGTTTAGTTAATGGATCACCTACATTATCGTCCGTTCCAATCTTACAAATTTTGATTTCACCCTTGGACTTCCATTCCCTTATCATGTGAAAACGCCACTTAACATGTTTGACCTTCTGATGTTCCCTTGGCTCCCTGGCCTGATAAATAGCTCTGTTGTTATCACAATAGTGGTTGATCGGACCCTTAATGGAGGGTACAACATCAAGTTAACTACTGAACTTACGAATCCAAAATGCCTCCTTAGCTGCTTCCGAAGCTGCCAAGTATTCGGCTTCAGTTGTAGAATCTGTAGTGGTGCTTTTCTTAGCACTCTTCCAACCAAAAACTCCTCAATTAGGAAAAATATGTACCCTAACTGCGACTTGGAGTCGTCTCTGTTAGTCTGGAAGCTTGCGTCGGTATAACCTTCAAAAACTAAATCATTACTACCACCATAGACCAGGAACTTATCCTTGTTCCTTTAAGGTAATTTAGGATATTCTTGGCCGCAGTCCAATGCGCCTCTCCTAGGTATGATTGATATCGGCTCGTAGCACTCAAGGCATACGACGGGCCTAGTACATATCATGGCATACATGATCGATCCAATAAGCGAAGAATATGGAATCTAACTCATCCTCTCTCGCTCATTAGGTGTGTGTGGACACTGCTTCCTGCTGAGAGTTATGCCATGTGACATGGGTAGGTTCCCTCTCTTGTCCCCTTCCATCATTAATCGTGCCAGTACCTTATCAATATAAGTACTTTGGCTCAATCCAATCATCCTTTTAGATCTATCCCTATAGATCTTGATGCCCAATGTGTGTTGTGCCTCTCCCAATATGTCAGATACACAGTTTCTTCCAAAATCCCATTAAGGAAGGCGGTTTTGACATCCATTTGCCACATTTCATAATCATAATATGCAGCAATGGCTAGGATAATCCGGACGGACTTAAGCATGGCGACAAAAGAAAAGGTTTCATCATAATCAACGTCGTGAATTTGCTTGTAACCTTTTGCCACCAATCTAGTTTTGTATATAGATACATTTCCATCTTTGTCATTTTTCAACTTGAAAATCCATTTGCATCCGATAGTTGTGTAACCTTCGGGCAAATAAACCAAGTCCCTAATGATTAGGGGATTTTTACCCCGCCACATGGACCAATCAAGACCCTCCACGCGTCATCCACATGGACCAACCAGAGGTCGCCACGTGTCACTTAGTGAAGAGTCCAAAGTGGACCAATCAGGGCACGACACGTGGCAGACAGATGTCAAACTAGCAATGGCTACCTTCAAGGCCCAAACTCCTAGGCAGCCCAATCAGTCCTAGGTTTCTGTAACCTAAGATTGGGCACGTACTTCTAGACCCTATAAAAGGGAGATGTTCCCACCTAGGGAACGACATTTATTTTTCCACGAATATTAAGAGAGCATTAATTGTAGAATTGAATACACTAGAGAGTTTACACTCAGATATTGAGGTTGTTCGCTATAGCCGGATGATCACTTCCTTTCCAAGAGGAGCCTGATCCCATTTACATTCTGCATTTTATACATCCGAACACGTTCTAACTTGATCGTCAGAGGCGAAGCTCCCACCCACCGGAGTCTCCGTTGTTTTGCAGGTACTGGCACCCGAAATCTAGTCTTGGAATTGTAACTCTCCCGCAGGACACATAAAACCCCGAAACATTTTACGCCGTCTATGGGGACTACGACAAAATAGTACACAAGAGGCCCTTGAAGGTTGGGGACTTTGTGTTACGAGAAATGGAGGAAACCAGTAAGGCAAATGAACAGGGAAAATTGACTCCCAACAAGGAAGGCCCTTACTGGATCTATAAAGAAGTAAGAGGCGGCACCTACCGCCTGGAAACACCAGACGATAGGCAGCTAGCCAGAACTTGGAATGTAGACAACTTAAAAAAGTACTACTTCTAAGACTTGTAATTTTTTGTACTTAAAAGTATCAATGAAAGATTGCACCTTTTATCTTATTAACACAATGTAAGCTAAGTTTATAAACCTAGCAGCTATGTGTTGTTCCTTTTAACAACCTATTGAGGCCAATGGCCGGATGTAAGGCCAATGGGTGGATAATATAAAAAATACGTTTGTTCCAAAATGAGCAGGCGTCCTGCGACATCCATTCTGGTGAATTCGTCGCAGAGAGAATCTCTCATTTGGGTGGCACATTGCTCTATAAACTTAAAAACAAATGGCCCTACCGACTATCTAAAAAGGCAAGCTCGCAGCTGTTTGAGTTGATCAAATGAGACTAGGATAAAAAAGACTACCGACTATCTTAAAAACAAGCGGTAGTCTGTAATATCTGGGTCGGATACCAATTGTTGTTGCTCAGGGGCAACATTGTCGGCTAAATTTTAGGATATAAGCTACGCAGCTAATTGCAAAAATAAGCTAAGTCCAAAGCATAGCATCTAAACATGCAAAGCAACTACATGCGGCCATTGGCCATCTGCTTCCTCTATACTCCTAAAATTAAGCGAAAAAGACTGATTAACCTAAAGGGATAACTCACAGTCGTTCGGCATAAATAACCTTCCATGGAACCTAAATGATACGAACAAAACCGCCCGTCTTATTGACACCAGTCGGTATTCGACCACTATTCCTGCTTAGGTTAGCGAAACCAGGATAATTAAGGCTACCGCCTATGCTGTAAAAAGCGGCCGCTATCTTGGTTAAATATCTCGTTTAACGCCTGCTACTGACCAGGTATCATACAAACGGCCTATTTAAGACCAACAAATTAAGCTAAGTATAAAAACTTAGCAGCTAAGCGTGGTTCGTATTAAGAACTAAAATGAGGCCGAAGGCCGGATAATGCAGAATGTTTACCTGCCTGTGCAATGGCCGACTGTCCAATTGGTTTTGGGCAATCACCCTAGTGATTGATTGACCTGGAAACCATTTGTACTCTTTATATATAGTACCAAAAGTTTCCAAGTAAATCAATCCACCTTTAAAAACAAGACGCATAATCGCCCAGGGGCAAAAACAGTCTGTATAATTAAAAAAAAGCATTCATACAAAAAGCAAGTTATAAATACTTACCAAAATTTATGAAATGCAAAAATTTAAAACAAGTGTGAATTGGTGAAACCGGCCAAATCGCCGGATGATTCATAAATTTAGTCGGCCCCATGACCGACAAAAAAAGAGTTAACCGGTATAACTGGCAAGAACTGTTAAAAGCCCGACCCCTCGGTCAGTAAAGATACAATGGAGCAAACGACACATAGGCCGAAGAAATGTAATACAAAAACAAGAAAAGTTTAAGCACCAGGAGGGGGCTTCTCAGTATCAGCAGTCGCATCCTTCTCTTCCCCAGCCGGCTGCTTTTAATCTTCAATGTCCTACCCCTCCTCCTGGTCGGACCCCTCGGCCGAATCAGATGACTCGGCCTCCTCCTCTTCCTCTTCAGCTTGGTTCATGATATTATCATTGTACTCTTGAGAGGAGGCGGCAAACTGATTCTTCTAGCTCTCAAAGCCAGCATCCGGGAAGAGAGCCTCCCAGGTCATCTTCATGATGGCATCACAATCTTCCATCATCTGTTTGACCAAGAGCCCCTTCCCCTCCTCAGCCCTAGAAGTATACTTCTTGGCGAGTTGGACTTCCTAGTAGGCCAGCCTTGCCTTGAGCTTTTCAACCCGAGTGCGGAGGTCGACTGCCTCTTGGTCCGCATTTTTGAAGGGCTCGAGCTTAGCCTTGAGGTCCTTTACCTGCTTCTCTAGCTCAGAGACCTGCGCAGTGTCCAAGTTAGCCTTGACCTGCAGGTTGGCGGTCGCCTGTGAATATAGTATGTTAGTCGTCCATATTTCATTTTGAGCAATCTGAAACATGGTCGTATCTAGAGAAGAGGTGGCCCGAGCATTCGCAGGTTTTACCTATTTGGTCTTCTCATTGATGGGCCTGCGAAGACCGTGCACTCGCAGCATAGACTTCATTCGGCAAAAGAGAACATCAGTAACAGGCGCTTAGTGTTGTGTAAGGAAAAAAGAAGTAAAAAATTACAAGAATACCTCAGCTAGAAGGGAGAGGATGGCGTCTAGGTTGAGGGTGCCGACTCCCCTTACCGACTCCCTATCCTCAAGGGAGACGGCTCTTAGAATGGTCTTTGCCAGCTGTTTAAGATCCAACCTCTGAGAGGCATCTACATAATTAACACTTTGTAAATACTTGGTGTAAATTTGACCAATAGACAGACTGCTTTCAGATGTATTGGTCGACTGCTGTTGGAATTTTACCCTATAAGGGTAAGGCAAAGGATTAAAGTTTTTGATACCTTCAGCCACCACCTCCTTCTCCTTCTAGGGCCGGCTGACCTCTTAGACGGCTGGAGATTTGGGAGGATGGCTCTTCCCTAGCCTACTGGCCACGTGCTTCTTGGGTTTACCAGGAGTTGTCACGTCACCGGCCGTCTGTTTTCGAATCTTCGGATCCGGCTGTGAGGAAGGATAGGGTTTGGCTGAGTCGCCTTGCAAAAAAAACCACAAAGAGTAGGAAGCAAGCGGCAAAAAATAAATTAAGACTTAGACAAATTGAAAAGAAGTTCACCTGGGGAGCCTGCGACGCAAGCGACTGTTCAACTGACCGCTTGCCCAAGAAGGAGCGGTAGTAGGCGGCAGGTTTCCTTGATGCCGAGAGCTTCTCCATTGCTTTGTCTGCACAAGAAAATTCAAATGGATAAGTAATAAGTATTAAAAAATAAACAAGTCAAACTAAACACTTAACATTCGGTCATCTACCTCTCGGCCTCTCTACACTAAGGTCGCAGGCGGCCAGATAGTTCCCATCGAACAACCAATCAAATTTGGGAATGTAACCTTGGGGAACGAACTCTCTCGCCCCAGTCTTTTCGTTTTCCTAGATGACCACCTTAGAGAGGCCCTTATCCAGGATCTCCTCCCTGGCTTTCCTGGGAACAGGCGGCAATATTTGTGCGCCTGTTAGAAGAGGTGGATTCCGGTTCCACCTATTATACTTCTTGTTCTTCATATTGTAAGGGCAGGAGACAATGTAGAACTTATTTCTCCAGTCCTTCCATTTGTTCTCCTTCCCAATAGTCATCATGTAGCCCTTGTGGCTAGACAAAGTGTACCAACCAGTCCCGCTTGTTTTAGGGGTTCGGCTAAGGTAATTCATGTAGGCGAATGCCTCGAAGCTGGGATCGACACTAGCATTTCACAGCCAACAACATAGCCCAAGATGTTAAACCAAGAATTAGGGGCAAGTTGCTAGACACCCAATTGGTATCCGTCTAAGATTCATTCCATGGTCGGATGGAGGGAAAATCTAAGGCCAGCCTGAATGGCAGCCTCATAGCAACCAAAGCATTCGTCCTCGTAGCTTGACCCCTCTGGCCAGACTACAATGTCCTCTGCATCTGGCACGTATAAGATGAAACCATGTACCATGACATGGCCAGCCTTGAAACTTCCCACTTTTTCAACCATAGTCTTTCGCCTGCCTGCGGGAACGTGACAGTAATAGGCGGCACACAACTCTCGGTTTCTAGCATCCGGCTCAGCCCAACCTTCACCCTTTTCCACAAAAAGGGAGTCTCTCGCTATTTCAAGCCGAGAGTGCAATTCCTCCGAGGCATCAGATGGCCTGCCAGAGGTACACGTCTCAGGTTCACTTTTTGAACAATCGGACCTATCGTCCGCCTGAGGGACTTGTTCAACAGAGCCCGGGACTTCACTTTGCACTTCCTCCCCTGATTCTTCTAATATTGAATCATTAGGGGTGCTTGGGGTGCTAGGCGGCACATCAGATAGTTCACTGACAGGCGCCCTAAAGGAGGAGCCGTCCGAGTTCACCACCCTGCTTGTTTGTTTGATTCTGGCCATGGTATCGTGCACAGACACATAGACAGTCGGACTTGGGTAAGTTCGCAAAGTGTGGTCCAGCAAGAGTAGTCGGCACTCCTATTTCTAGATTCAGGTGTCCCCGGTGACCGGCTAATCACTAATCTAGGTCGTGTCGTGTGCTTTTGGGATATCATTTTTAAAAAGGAAAAGAAACAAAGAAAAAGTACGAGAGAAAAACTGGCGATTACCTTTAGTCCGTAAAGTTGAAGGCGCTTAAAAATGTCTTAGGCGGCTGTAAGAGCAGGCGGTCCGGTAGCAGGCGGCAATTGTTTTTCTCGGAAAATGACAAGTTCTTTTCTTAAAAGTCCAGAGATTCTATTTGAAAATTTAGAGAAGGTGCGACAAATGATTGGGGCGCCGCCCTTATATAGAAGGGTAAGAATTTCAAGGGTCACCCCTGAAATTCAACAATTAAAAAAACAAAAAATAAAAAAAGAGGGAAAACGGTAAAAAACTGTCCTCCAATCCGCATGTGACACCTGTCACAGGCACCACGTGGTAAGCTACGTCACCCTTGTGAGGGGAAAATGATTAGGGGATTTTTACCCCGCCACGTGGACCAATCAAGACCCTCCACGTGTCATCCACGTGGACCAACCTGAGTCTGCCACGTGTCACTTAGTGAAGAGTCCAAAGTGGACCAATAAGGCACGACACGTGGCAGACAGATGTCATACTAGGAATGGCTGCCTTTTAGGCCCAAACTTTTAGGCAGCCTAATCAGTCCTAGGTTTCTATAACCTAAGACTGGGCACGTACTTCAACACCCTATGAAAGGGAGATGTTCCCACCTGGGGAACGACATTCATTTTTCCACGAATATTGAGAGAGCATTAATTGCATAATTGAATACACTAGAGAGTTTACACTCAAATATTGAGGTTGTTCGCTATAGCCGGATGATCACTTCTCTTCCAAAAGGAGCCTGATCCCATTTACATTCCGCATTTTATACATCCGAACACGTTCTATCTTCAGAGGCGGAGCTCCCACCCACCGGAGTCTCCGTTGTTTTGCAAGTACAGGTGCCCGGAATCCAGTCTTGGGATTGTAACTCTCCCGCAGGACACCAGACTTGATTTTCAACATGGAGTCCATCTCGGATTTCATGGCTTCTTGCAATTTTATAGAGTCGGGGCTCGTAATAGCTTGTTTGTACGTCGCCGGCTCATCTCCATCCATAACTAGGATGTCTTGATCTTTGGTTAAGACAATACCTAGATATCTGTCTGGTTGAGATCTTGGTCGTTGCGACCTACGAAGGGTAATAGGTTGAGCATTTGCATTGTCGGTTTGACTCAGACCAATGTCATCATCAGCTGCTTCTAAAGCACTTTGATTGTCAGTTTTGTCAGGTTGACTTTGTTGCTCGTCTTCTCGAACTTCATCAAGTTCGATTTTCCTCCCACTTATCATTTTCGAAAGGTGTTCCTTCTCAAAAAAGATATCATCACGAGCAACAAACACTTTGTTCTCGGATTTGTTGTAGAAGTAATACCCTTTGGTTTCTTTTGGGCATCCCACAAAGAAACACTTGTCTGATTTTGGGTGAAGTTTGTTAGAAATTAATCTCTTGACATATGCTTCGATACCCCAAATCTTAAGAAAATACAACCGTGGAGGTTTCTTTGTCCATAAGTCATATGGAGTCTTTTCAACAGCTTTTGACGGAGCACGATTCAGTGTTAGTGCCGCAGTTAGAAGTGCGTGTCCCCAGAAAGAGATAGGAAGTTCACTAAGACCCACCATTGATAGGACCATGTCTAACAAGGTTCGATTCCTCCTTTCGGACACTCCGTTCCATTGTGGAGTTCTTGGAGGTGTCAATATTGTAAGAATACCATGTTCTTTCAGATGATCGTCGAATTTGTGGCTCAAATACTCGCCACATCGATCCAATCGAAGTGCTTTGATTTTCTTGCCAAGTTGATATTCCACTTCACTCTAAAACACATTGAATTTCTCAAAAGATTTAGATTTGCTCGACATAAGGTAGACATAGCCATATCTACTATAGTCGTCAGTGAAGGTGATGAAATATCGAAAACCCTGCCTTGCGGGTGTACTCATTGGTCCACATACATCTGTATGTACAAGACCCAATAAGTCACTAGACCTTTGTCCTACTTGGAGAATGGTTGCTTTATCATCTTGCCTAATAAACATCCTTCGCAATTTTCAAACGACTCTAAGTCAAATGAGTCAAGAATACCTTCCTGAAGAAGTTTCTTGATACGTTTGGTGTTAATGTCGCCGAGACGACAATGCCACTAGTAGGTTTTATTCAACTCGATGGTCTTAGCTGTTTTGGCGATATCGTGAATGTTATAAACTTTTTTGTCTAGAGAAAGCACATAAAGGCCATTTTCTGAATATGCCTTAACATATAAAACATTATCGAAATAAAACAAACAACTGTCTTTTATTCGAAATTCAAATCCCTTGGCTTCCAACGCCGAAATTGAAATAATGTTTTTGGTAACTCTTGGAACATGATAATTTTAAAAACAAGCCAAGAAGGCAAAGAAAAACTAAAAGTTCCGACAGATACGGCAGTCATCCTGGCTCCATTGCCTACCCGAAGCTCGACCTCTCCCTTCTCTAGCCTCCTATTTATCCTTAGTCCCTGAGCGTTGGAACAAAGGTGTGAGCCACATCCGGTATCTAATACCCATGATGTTTTGCTAGCAAAGTTTAAGTCTATAACAAAAATACCTGATACAGAAGCAATGGTGTCGTTCTTCTTATCTTCGTTGAATTTGAGGCAATCTCGCTTCTAATGTCCTTTCTTCTTCCAGTAGAAACATTTGGAATCAGATTTAGAAGAGGCTACCTTATTATCCTTGGCGCTCTTAGCAGCACTTGACTTAGGCAGAAAATTCTTCTTCTTTTTCCCTTTAAAGCTTCTCTTCTTGCACGAGCGCTTAAATGGCTTTCCCTTTCTCACCATGAGCATGTCATGCTTCCCCTCATCCTTGAGGGTTTGCTCAGCCTGCTTCAACATACCATGAAGCTCGATGAGGGTTTTCTCCATGCTGTGCATATTATAGTTCATCTTGAACTGATCATAGCATTTGTGCAGCGAATGGAGAATGATGTTAATAGCCATTGCGGTTGAATTTCTAGCATCAAGCCTTTCCATGTTCTCAAATAATCCAATCATTTTAAGAACATGCGGGCTGACTGGCTCTCCTTTCTTGAGCTTGCTCTCAAGGATCTGCCTATGGGTTTCGAACCTTTCAGTTTGGGCCTGCTCTTGGAACATGTTCTGAAGTTTCAGAAATGATCTCAAAAGCTGTCTCCTTTTCAAAGAAAGTCTTTTGAAGATCCGGAGACATAGTGGCAAGCATGATGCACTTTACATCTCGATTGGCACTTTGCCATCGGTTAAGGGCAGTCTGAGTGACCTCCTCATTGGGAGTGTCGGGCATTTCCTCCTCAAGGACGTATTCATTTTGCTCTTGCATGAGAACAATACTCAAGTTCCTTTGCCAATTAAGAAAATTTGGCCCACTCAACTTCTCCTTGTCGAGAATTGAGCGTAATGAAAACTGGTTTGAGTTATTTGTAGACATATTTTGTACAATTGAAAGAATTTGAAATGAAAAACCATTCATAAACCAATAAGTTTGAAATTTAAAGCATACATGAAAATTTCCAATCTTATTGAGCATTTTATCCATGCATTAATATTAGTCCCATTTAGGCAAGAATAAAACGATTCCAAGATCCCAAAAATCAAAAAGTGATTAAGCATGCTTTGGCTTGTCTTGACACTTAATATTTTAGGGTAAGCACTTCAATCGCTAATAGCTCTAAGCTACTCTTGGTTCGATAAAACGTCGCATCTAATGCATTCTTGATATTTTATCTCCATTACCACGACATCTAAGGACTCCTTACTGATATCGTTGAGCTTAACCAAGACCAACGTGTATACCTAGTATACCTTACATTCCTAGGGAAGTAGTGATGCCTCGCTTCGGCGTAGCCCTTCACTACGCGCATTAGTTCGGTAAGTGTTGTTCTTGGAATGGAAAATTTGGCTTAATATTATAGGGACCTAGTGTTTCTATGTTGGTTGATTTAAGTGAACTTAATTAATCATCACAACATTTGAAATCCTAAACATGCATCTATCATACCATTTAATCATATATATACACAATTATATATATATAGAACAAAAGTAAAAAATGAATTTGGGAACTAGCATGACCCCTTGAGTCTTCAAATCTCCATAGGTCTTGAGACATCTCCGCCAAAAATGCAACTACTAGTTACTACGACTAGGATTAATCTAAATATTAAGGTACAAAAATACGCAACGGTATGCAGACCGTATTTAGATTTACAAAAATACATAACAGATCGCAGTCCATATTTACACTCCTAATCGGGTCCCACTGGTTTCCATTTTCACAAAACCTGTGAAACAATATACATCCCATTCATCCATTATTTACTATTTGCGAATGGCCCATGCATTTTACAACGAAAAACAAGTAACAATATATAACACGCGCAAACTACTAACTAACTTAGGTGGTTAATCCGATTAACGCGCATAATTAAAACAAGTCAAAGTTGTTTATCATTTTATGTGATTAAGACGCGAATAGTTCAAGTAATTAACAAAGCTCCCACTAAATTCCGCATCCAACTTAATTAATCCAATTAATTAAGCCGGTTAACCAATATCTTGTTAAATTATCTTGCAAGTGCCAGAGGATCCGAACCCTAGCCTCGTTAAAATAATTACATAAAATAATTAAAACCGGCCCAATTATCGCAAAAATTAGCCTACTAAATTGCTGATTACCTAGCATCCAAGCCATGGGGCTAGGCTTACTAAGCACTTATTGCTTAGGGTGTTAGCCTGCCTAGCCAGCAGCGCACCCCATGCCTACTGGCACCAGCTGCCTCGCAGCATGCTACGCATGCTCGCATGCTGCTGGTGCTGGCAGCTTGTGGGTGGCCTGCTAGCATGGCTGGCTTGCAGCCCCTAATGCCGCACAATACGCACCAGCACACGCACATACCACAATCTTTGCACACATATCGTAGCACCAAGTGTGCACCACACTTGCACACACTAGCGCATCAACGAGGCTAGGCAGCCTACACACGCGCTTTGGCAGCCACATGTGGGCTGCATGAGTAGCCCGACTAGCCCAAGGGTATGTTTTGGGCGGTTTTGCCTTGATTTGCGTGCACTTGTCTCGAGATTTAATCCTGATTTGTGTGATAAAAAATTGATTTTAAATTTATTTTAGAACCAATTTAGAGCAAAATGAATATAAAACAAGTCCAACTTAATTAAATTCAATTTTAATAGTGCACAAACCTAAATTATTCAAGAACCATTCCTTAAATCAATTTTAGGTTCATCTTGATTCTACAAAATTGAAGGGATATACTCATAATTAATTTAACCATACATAAATTAATAATGAGATTTGACCAAATTAAAAGGGTTGGAAAAATAATCCATTCATCTTATAAAAAATTTCCAACATTAATTTGTGTATAATTGAAAAATTACATGTTCCAATATGAAGATTAATTAAATTTCAATCACAAATGTTGAACTTTTAGGATTTTATCAACTCAAAAATGATTAAATTTAAAAATTAGTTTAACATGGAATTTAGCAAGCAAAATTCCAACAAAATAAACAATTAAAGATTGGATCCTTAACATTTTAAAGGGACTTCAAAATTAAAAATTCACCATAAACATTCACACTTGAAGCAATTTATTTGCAAAAATGTGAAAATTTAAAGATGTGAAAATTAAACAACCAAATTAAGCACCAATTATGACTTCATAAACATGCTTAATAAGGTTTATAACTGTAGTAGATTAGTGATGCAACCATACATTTAACCTACCTTTAACATGCCATAATTAATCAAGGTTTAAAGATTTAAAATTTTTCATTAAAAACGAAAAACCCCTAGAAAAACATGTTTCTGGGTGGGTTTTGTCTTCTAGATAGTTCTCAAAGAGGGACACAAAACGATTTAGAACATGGATTCCACCCAAAAATCACTATATTTAAGTCAAAATTTGGGTTCGTTGGCAAAAAATTAGTATAAATACGAGATTAAAACTAATTAAAACGAGCTTCTAATGTAATCAGAAAGCAAAACCATAATTTAAATCCATTTAAATCACCTCAATTAATTATTAGTTACAATAATCAAAATGAGCGCGGCTCCGATACCGTTGTTGGGTTTCGTAGTGTCCAACACTACGCGGAAGAAAAACCCGCCCACTAATTAAAGCAACTAAACACGCAATCACATAATTAAACAACAAAAGAGAGAGAAAGAGAAAAGACGTTCTTACCCTCGAAGCATTCTTCGCTCGATCACGAGCTCGTACTTGAAAGCTTAACCTCGCAAGTGCGAAGGCCTCCTATGGCTCGTACCCTCAACCCAACCTGAGCAGTCATTATCCCGAAGGTTAGTCGGGACTTGACCAAATAAAAAAAGTAGAGTATTACGAACTTAAAGGTTTTCTCACAAATGATGAGATGCCTTATTAAGTTCAACTCAAGTGATTTTTCCCAAACCCAAAACTTGGGTATTTATAGGGAAGGAAGCCATGATCTCCCTTCTACCATCAATGTGGGAGAATTGCATTTTTCCACCAATTTATTTTAACAAAAACAACTTAAAATTCAAAGCAATTAACAAGCTCTATGTGTCATATGGAGAGCAAGGGTTGGTGAGTACCACCAAAAGGGGGGGACCAAAACACCTTGCTCCCCAAGCCAAACACCAAGCAAATGGTCCCCTTCCTTGACTGGGCTGACCACGCCACATGGCTGGCTGGCAGCCTGCCTTGGCTTCCAAGGTTGCCAACTAGCGCCTAACACCAAGGCTGGGCTGCTAAGCCAACTAGCACAGGCCACGCATGCGTTGCGAGCTGCTGCTGCGATGCATGCTACTACTGCTTGGTGCTGCTAGCTGCTGCGATGCTTGTGCTGTGCGAGTGCGCTGCTACTGTATTGCTTGTGGCTGGGTGTGTGGCCCAGCACATTAGCACGCTAGCATGCGCTAGCTGCTAGCATGCTTGCGGCTAGCAGCACCAACCATGCTAGCGCTTGGCCTAGCACGCAATGCATGCTAGGCTTGCGGCATGCTTTGCGATGCTCTTGGTAGCATAAGCTAGCCTTGCACTCGCATGGCTAGGCCAATGCGAGGCTACGGCCTAGCTCGTACATTTCTCTTGCTTGATTTCTCGTCTCGTTGAATTCAAAACTCGACTTGACTTATGACTTTCGGTTTCGACGCTCCAAGCTCGATATCCGATGTCTTTGTTCGTAATACTCTAATGACTCATCTAATCCTTCGGATTTATTCGTTGTCTCGAATCGGTTATTCAATTAGGGTGCGACCCAAAGGGTCAGTCCAGATTAAGCCGTAACATTAATTATATATTAATATTACTGATCGGAAGCGGCCTCCACCTAGGCATTTTGATCACTTGACCTCACTGAAGAATTAGCTTCCTAATAATTCCGAACCCTCTATCGGAATAATACACTTGTTGGAAGCACACCATTCCTTTCAATTTGTATGTCGCTGGCTCATCTCCATCCATAATTAGGATGTCTTGATTCTTGGTTAAGACAACATTGAGGTATCTGTCTGGTTGTGATCTTGGCCATTGCGACCTACGCAAGGTAATAGGTTGAGCACTTGCATTGTCATTTTGACTTTGAACATTGTCGGTTTTACTTTTACCATTTTCAACAACTGCTTCCAAAGCACTTTGATTGTCAGTTTTGTCAGTTTGACTTTGTTGCTCAACCTCTCAAACATCATCAAGTTCGATTTTCCTCCCACTTGTCATTTTGGAAAGATGCTCCTTTTCTAAAAAGACACCATCTCGAGCAATAAATACTTTGTTCTAAGATTGGTTATAGAAGTGATACCCCTTTGTTTCTTTTGGATTTCCCACAAAGAAACATTTGTCAGATTTGGTGCAAACTTGTCAAACGTGAGTCTTTTGACATATGCTTCACAACCCCAAATCTTAAGAAAAAACAACCGTGGAGGTTTCTTCGTCCATAATTCATATGAAGTCTTTTCGGCAGCTTTTGACGGAGCGCGGTTCAGTGTAAGTGTTGTGGTTAGAAGTGTGTGTCCCCAAAAAGAGATAGGAAGATCGCTAAAACCAATCATTGATCGAACCATGTCTAACAGAGTTCGATTTCTCCTCTTGGACACTCCGTTCCATTGTGGAGTTCTGTCAATGGAGTACATTCTTGATACTCCCATTCCAAGTTTCTATCATTTAGAAAGCATTCTCGAAGGGAATCATGAATGATGAAACTCATGATGCATGGTCTTCCGATTGCAAGAAAGTCTCACGACTAATGACTAATTCAATCCCAAAAGAGTGGAAGAAAAAGTTATTCTCCTATTTTTCAAACATGTTCCTCCAAGCATTTGAGGACATTGTCAATGTCAGAGTCACCTAGAGTCTCAATGGAAATTATGATGGACTTGTGTTTGGCGTGACTAGGTCACTCTCAAACATGAAGATAAAGCCACCGGAAGAGGGTTGTCTAGCAAAAGAGAGGTACCAAGTGTGGACCAAAGTCTATAATGCTTGACTCAAGCCCGACATGCCCCTTCAACCTCATGTGCTTCGAATGACAAGGCTCTTCAAGCATATGGAGCTTCTTGGTATGCCATTGGAAGATGAAACAGCGGCTCACATGTTACAAAGCTCATTCCACTCAGGCTTTAATGCATTTAGAATGTACTTAATGGACAAAAAGGAGAAACACTCGTTAATTGAGGTGGTTCGAGAGCTTCGTAAGGCCGATTCTCGTGGGGATACTAGGATTTCCTTGAAAGCTAAGAAGAAGGAGTTCATGGACAAAGAGAAGATGCGATGCTTATATTGTAGTAGGCAAGGCCACTACAAGAGCGAATGCAACGTCTTCTAATAAGATGAGGAAAAGGGGGATGCACCTTCCACCTCAGGTATCTTCATTATAACCTAACACTTGGGTATAAGCAACTCATGGGTATTGGATACCATGTATGACTCAGTTTATGCTCCTATTTTAGGAACCAAGTGAGAAGGCTTCACAAGGGCGAGTGACTTATTGGGCCTCATACACATGGATGTATGCGGACTAATGAGCACAACCACAAGAAACGGTTATTGCTATTTTATCACATTCACAAACGACTATAGTAGATATGGCTATGTCTACCTTATGTCGAACAAATCTAAATCCTTTGAGAAATTCAAAGAATTTCAGAGTGAAGTGGAAAATCAGCTTGGCAAGAAAATCAAAGCACTTCGATTAGTTCGAAGTGGCGAGTATTTGAGCTACGAATTTGATGATCATCTAAAAGAACATGGTATTCTCTCAGAACTGGCCCCGAAGAGTTTTCCGGAGTTCCTCCTCCCATTCTTTGAAGTTGACCAAATTTAGGCAAAATGCCAACTTCTCCAGGAGTTACGGGCACATGTTGTTGTAGTCGGTATTAGTTGTAGACGTTTTTCTACAATTGAAAAAATTTGTAATGAAAAACCATTCATAAACCCAATAAGATTGAAATTTAAAGCATACATGCAAATTTTCAATCTTATTAAGTGTTTTATCCACACATTAAAATTTGTCCCCTTTTAGGCGAGAATAAAATGATTCCAAGACCCCAAAAATCAAAAAGAGATTAAGCATGCTTTGGCTTGTGTTAACTCTTAATATTTTAATGTAAGCAATCCAATTGCTAATAGCTCTAAGCTATTCTTAGTTCGATAAAACATCGTATCTAATGTTGTTATGACGTTTATCTCCATTGCCACGACATCTAAGGACTTCTTACCAATATCATTGACTTTAACCAAAATCAACATGTATACCTAGTATACCTTACGTTCCTAGGAAAGTAGTAGTGCCTTACTTTGGCATAGTCCATTACTATTCTCATTAGTTCGGTAAGTGTTATTTTGGAATGGCAAATTTTAACTCAATTTTATAGGGACCTAGGGTTTCTATGTTGGTTGATTTAAGTGAACTTAACTAATCATTCAACATTCAAAATCCTAAACATGCATCTAACATAGCAATTATATATAAGCAAAATATATAAAGCATAAATAAAGATGCATTTTGCAACTAGCATGACCCCTTAAAGCTTGAACCTTCAAATCTTCAAGGGCCTTGATTGCATCTTTTTGGCTTCATCTTCTTAGGAACGCTGCCTTCAAGACATCACCACCAATTATGCAACTACTAGAAGAACTAGGACTAATCTAAATAATTAAATTACAAAAAATACTTAACGGCACGCAGTCCGTATTTAGATTTAAAAAAATACAAAACGGGATGCAGTCTGTATTTACTATCCTAGTCAAGCCCAACAAGTTGTCATTTTGTAAAACTTGCATTAGAATATATATTCCATTCATCCATTCACTTCTAAAGTGAATGGCCCATGCGTTTCACAAAATAAATCAAGCAACAATGCAAAACGAGCG
Source organism: Chenopodium quinoa (assembly GCF_001683475.1). Classification (NCBI taxonomy): domain Eukaryota; kingdom Viridiplantae; phylum Streptophyta; class Magnoliopsida; order Caryophyllales; family Amaranthaceae; genus Chenopodium; species Chenopodium quinoa. The sequence goes on from NW_018743252.1 coordinate 2,335,211, forward strand.
AAAACTAGTAACTAACTTAGGTGGTTAATCAAATTAATGCGTCTAATTAAAACTAGTCAAAGTAATTATCCGATTATGTGAATTAACACCATAATAACTGCTCAAAACAGTTAATGAAGCTCCCTCTAAATCCCACATCCAACTTAATTAAAATTAATCCAATTAAAATTAATTAAGCCGGTTAATCCAGAAAAATTTCAAATAATTTAGCAAAAAAGCCAGTTGCCAAGTGCCTAGCCCCACGCACCAAAGCACGGCGCGCAAGGCTGGCCGCACGCACGTGGCCTGTGCACCAAGGCTTCCTTGGCGAGTTCCACTGCTAGCCAAAATAGCTGTTTAGCAGCTCGGACTTGCGGCATGGTGTGAGTGCTCGTACCCCAAATAAACAATTGAAGATTGAATCTTTAACATTTTAGGGGCTTTAAAAATTCATATTCACCATAAACATTCACAATCCAAGCAACTAATTTGCAAAAATGTGAAATTTCAAATTTTTGGGAAATTAAGAGCTCACCAAATTAAGCACCAATATGACTTCATAAGCATGCATAATGAGGGTTAAAATTTTAGAAGATTAAAGGTATAATTAAACACATCATCTAACAATTGCATGCCTTAATTACTCAAGGTTTAAAGATTTAAAAATTTTCGTCAAAAACGAAAAAACCTCTTGAAAAACCACTATCTAGGTGGATTTTGGCTTTTGAAAAGTTTTTTATAAACACTTTGTGCATAAAGAATGATTTCGTGTCAAAATCAGGGTTCGTAGGCCAAAATTAGCACAAATACGATTTTAATCGAATTAAAAATGAGCACCTAATCTAATTAGGATGCTAAACCCAAAATTTAAATCCATTTAAATAACCATAATTAATTTTTAGTTGTAAAAATTAAATGCAAGAGGGGCTCTGATATTGTTGTTTGGTTTAGCGGTGTCCAACACCGCGCGAAAACAAAACCTGGAAACCGGATCTCATGCCTAATAATTACAACATAAACAAAAGCGTGCAAATAAACAAAACACAATTACATAAAGAGAAGAGAGAGAAAGAAACTCACCCTAGACGCGTGCTTGGAAAGAATCAAGCTCCGCAAGTGCGAAACCTTCGATGTCTCACACCTTCGCTTCCCGAATCGGAACCGACCCCTACACCGTAGCTTAGACGGGGCTAGACCAAAATAACTTAGAGTTTACGAACTAAGGTTTTCTCTCTTCTAGAGATCCCTTAGAGTTGACCAACTCAAGTGAAATTCCCAATACCCAATGATTGGTATTTACAGGGAATTGTTCCCAAGAATTCCTATCATCTTTCAATGTGGGTAGTTGGTAAAATGCCAAAAGTAAGATTTAATTTAATTCTAAATTAAATTAAAAAGGCAAAACAATCACCAAACAACAAGTGTCACAACGAGAGCAAGGGAGTAGGTGAGGATCACAAGGAGGACTATATGGTCTCCTTGCTCCCCAAGCCTTCCCTCACAAAACCAGCTCCACTAATAGGCGGCCAGCTGGCAGCCCGCCTTAGGCAGCCACATTGGCGTTTGGTCCCTAGGTTGGGCCTGCCTAGTTTGGCGTTGCCGCACCAGCTTGCAAAAACAAGTCGCGCGCATATGCAAGCTGCATGTTGGTGGGCGCTGCTGCTGTGTCGCGCACCAAGCTTGGTGCTAGCAGCAGCTCGCAAGTTTGCGAGTGGCTGGGCGTCCCAGCCAAGGCTAGCTAGCACTAGCAGTAGCAAGCAAGGCCCAACACGCTAGAATGCGGCTAGCCTTGCTAGCACTGCTAGCACGTGAGCTTGGCCTGCAAGCCACAACCAACACCCGCATAGGGCTGCTGGGCTTGTGGCCTTGCTAACGGCTAGGCTAGCAACCCTATATAGCCTATCCCTCCCTTGGCTAGGCCAATGCGAGGCTACGGTTATGTATTGACTTGTTGTTTGAATGATTTTTCCTTCTCGTCGTTCTGACTTTCGACGTTCGGCTTCAACGCTCTAAGCTCGGAATCCGACGTCTTAGTTTGTAAAATCTCTATCGCCTAACTTAATCTTTCAGATTAATTCGTCGCTTTGGTTCTGTTACATGATTGGGTATGACCAGAAGGGTTCAGTCAAGATCAAGCTGTTATATTAATGATACATTAATATTAATGATCGGAAGTGGCCTCCAGCTAGGCATTCCGATCACTTGACCTCACTGAATAATTAGCTTTCCTTTTTGAACCATTTATCGGAATAATACACTTATTCAAAGGACACCATTCCTTTCATATTTATATGTTGATCTCCCTAAAATACTCCATATTTTTTGTAAGACTTTGTGGTCCCTTCTGCATTTAACGCTCATTTTCCACTCACTTTCTTATCACCTTCTCTCGATTGTTCTTAGTATAGTGATGAACCGAGTAAAGACCAAATATGATCCTGTACTTTGTTATAAGTTTGATTTTGGTCCCTCAACTTGCAAAAGGCGGAAATTGGTCCCTCAACCACCACTAAATAATAAATTTGACATCTTTAATGACAAAAAGTGACGACAAGGCAAAGATTAGGGACTAAAATGCTGATTTGTCAATATAAATTGAAAGTTTAGGGACATTGCCCAGTTGATTTGGCAATTAATTTAAATAAATGTGAAAGTTTAGGGACCGTTGAGTTAGCAAAAAAATTGAAATTTTAGGGACTTTATCCTAGTGACATTATAATTAAATAAATCATAGTGAAAGTTTAGGGACTTTATCCTAGTGACATGATAATTAATGAAAATAGTAGTGAAAGTTTAGGGACAAAAAAGGTGATGTGGCAAAAAAATCATCATTACAAAGGAAATTTGAAGGATTAGCTTGACACATGGTTAAAGATACACTAATTAAAAATAATTAGCTTGCTCTAATCGAGATAGTTTGCTGGGTCTATATAATTTCATTTATTTTATTTAAGATGGCTAAGGCAAATTGCATGCAATCTCCATCATTTGTAATTATATCCTTGTAGTACATTTTTTTTTTATAATAATGCAATTATTTACTATATATGTTTGTAATTAATTAAATTAAGTGATCAAGACTCTTTCGGGGTTTTTTGTGTCCCTTGGGAGAGTTACGTCACCAAAGATTTAGAGTAAAAGAGTGCGGAAAAGTAAACATCTTCTCGGATTCCAGGATCAGGTGCTTTCTTTGTTTTCGACAATAATGAATGATGTAATGATTGAACGTGTCCCCAAAATGGGGCAATCTCCCTATTTATAGGGTCCTTGGGATTTGTGCCCTAATCCTAGGTTTTGGAAACCTAGGACTAATGGCCTGCGCCGTTTTAGGGCGATCTAAGGAATTGGGCCTTAAAGGCCGCCAATTCCGTATGGGGTATCTGCCTGCTATGTGTCTAGCCCTGGTAGGCCCACTTTGGGCTCTCCCTAGGGTGACACGTGTCACGCTCTGGTTGGCCACGTGGCAGGGTAAAAATAACCAAATCATTTTCCCCTCACAGGAGTGACGTGGCGTGCCACGTGGCGCCTATGACAGGTGTCAGTTGTACATTGGTGAAGAGTTTATACTGTTCACCTTCTGGGATAAAATTAGAGTTGAATCCCAAATTTTCACCCCTCTATAACTGTTCACCTTCCGGGGCACGTTTACGAGAATGTCTTCGAGAGAGAATCTTTGACTTTGAGAAAATTTGTCTTTTTCTGAGAAAAGCACCTGCCGCCTGCAACTTGTCCGTCTGTTTCTACAACCGACCAAGACCTTTTAAGCTTCCTCAGTACCTTCAAATTTAAGGTAACCGCCTGCTTTTCTCTCTTTTTATTTTAATTTTGCTTCTTTTATTTTTAAAATGGTTTCCCAAACGGACACGGCACGACCTAGGTTAATGATCAGTCGGCCACAAGGGACGGCTGAGTCTAGAACTAGGAGTGTCGACTGCCCCTTCTTGGACTTCCCTTTGCGAACTTCCGTGAATCCGACTGTCTCTGTGTCTGTGCAAGACACCATGACCAGAACGAAACAAACATCCATGCAGCAAAATCCGGAAGGCTCCTTTAGGGCGCCTGTTAGTGAAATTTCTAATTTGTCGCCTGGTACTCCAAGTACCCCTAGTGATTCAATTTTGCAAGAATCAGGGGAGGAGTTAGGGAGTGATGTGTCTTGCTCTGATCATCAGGCCTCTCATTCGAACGTTAGGTCCGACAACTCTAATGACAAATTAGAGTCGTCTGCTTCTAGCAGAGTCTTTGTGGACTCTGATGAAAAGCACTCTTAGCTGGAGACAGCGAGAGATTCCTTCTCCGTAGAGATTGGCCAGGGATGGGTCGATCCTTCTGCCCACCGCCGAGAGCAGTACACTGCCTATTACCACCAGGTTCTCGCCGGTAGGCGGAAGACTATGACTGAAAAGGTGGGGATGTTCTGCGTTGACCATGTCATAGGACATGATATTATTATCAGCGTCCCTAATTCTGAGGACACTGTACTCTTGCGAAAAGGGTTAAGCTACGAGGACAAATGCTTTGGCTGCTACGAGGCGACCATTCAGGCTGGTTTGCGATTTCCTCTCCATTCGGCTGTGCAATGATTCGAGATGGATACTAGCTGAGTGTCTGGCAACTTGCCCCTAACTCCTGGGTAAATATTCTGGGGTTCGTTGCCCAATGTGAGATGCTGGATTTGGAGCCAGGTTTTGAGGCCTTTGCTTAGATACACTATCTCAGCCGAACCCTGAAAGCAAGCGGGTCCGGATGGTACACCCTTTCCAGCCACAAAGGTTACATGATGGCTGTCAGGAAGGAGTCCAAGTGGAAGGACTGGAGGAGAAAATTTTACATTATCACCTCCCTCGACTAGATGAAAAATAAAAAATAAAAACGGTGGAACCGAAATCCTCCTTTGCTCTTAGGCAGAGCTGAATTGCCTCATATCCCAAGAAGGGTTAGGGAGCAAATCCTGGACAAGGGTCTCTTCAGAGTAACCATTCGGTCTAATTAGGAGACTGGGGATAAAGAATTCATTCCCCACAACTACATTCCCCACCATGATTGGTTGGCTGATGGGAATTACTTGGTCGGCTGCAGCTTGAGTGTTGAGAGGCCGAGAGATAGACGACCAAATGCGATTTAATTTTTTTTTATTTTTTTTTTTAGTAAGACTTGATTGTTTTGTTCATCTTACTAACCACTTCCAACTTCTTATAAAGACGGAGTAATGGAAAAGCTTTCGGCCTCCAAGAAGCCAGCTGCCCTCTCCGCCGCCTACTACTGCTCCATTTTGGGCAAGTGTAAGAACGAGGATCCAGAGGCTGCCAAAACACCCAAGGTGAGCCATATTCTTTAGTTTGATAGGTTGGATTTCCTTTCCTCACCCGCTATTTACTCACTCTGGTTTGTGCAGGGTGATTCAACCAAACCTTCTCCTTCTTCTCAGCAGGACCCGAAGCTTTAAAAGCAGTCAGGCGGTGATGTGAAGACTCCTGGCAAGGCCAGGAAGCATGTGGCCCACAAGCTTGGCAAGACCAAGGAAGGAGACGGCTCCCACCTCCCAACTGGGGGAAAATCTCCAGCAGGCCTCGAGGCCTTAAAGAAGCCGGACGCTCATAAAGCGTCGAAGAGTGGCAAGGGTCCACTCGAAGCTGCTATTGGCTCAGCAGCTGGGGGAAGCAAGCTCCCTAGAAAGAGAGACGAGGCGGACGCAGGAGGGTATAACAGCTTTTAATCCCTTGCCCTACCCTTGTAGGGTCAAGTTCAATCAAAAATCGTCCATCACTTCTGAAGACACCCGGTCTTATGGCCGGATTTATGCCACCTAATTACAAAGTGTTGAATGTGCAAATGTCCCTTAAAGGCCATATATCGAGCATCGGGCGAAGACCATGTTGAGGGCCATCTCCCCCAAGGACATGGAGTCTATCAGAGGAGTCGGCTCCCTCAACTTTGATGCCATCCTTGCCCTCCTTGCAGAGGTGCAATAACTTGTAATTTTTCTTTTTTGTGCAACTCTTCGAGCCGCTTGATATTAATGTTTTGCCCTTTTGCCGGATGTAGGCTATGCTGCGGGTGAACGACCTTAAGAAGTCGTTCAACGAGAAGACCAAAGAGGTAAAAGTCGCGAATGCTCGGGCCGCCTCTTCTCTAGATACGGCCGCGTTTGAGATTTCTCAAAATAAACTATTGACCACTGATATACTATAGTCTCAGGCGGCGGCCAATCTACAGGTCAAGGCCGATCTGGACGCAGTGAAGAGGCGGATATTCGAGCTGGAGAAGGAGGTTAAGGACCTTAACGCCAAGCTTGATCCCCTCCAAGAGGCGGACAATGAGGCAGACGGACTCCACACCCAGGTAGAGAACCTCAAGAAAAGGCTGCAAAAACCAGGAGGTCCAACTCGAAAAGAAGTACACTTTAAGAGCTGAGGAGGAGAAGAAGGCCCTGGTGAAGCAGATGATGGAGGAATGCGAGGCCATCATGCAGATGACTTGGGAGTCCCTCTTCTCCAGTACTAACTATGACGAGTGGAATCATCAATTTGAAGCAGCCGCCCTTGAGTTCAATGATAGGCTTTTGAAAAAATCCCAAGAGGAGGAGGAAGAGGAAGAGGAGTCCAACTCTACTAGGGGGTCATTCGGGGGGTCTGATCAGAAGGAGGAGCAAGAGGATGAAAATGACTGGCAGCCAACTAGGAAGAAAGAGGATACGACTATCGATACTGAGGAGCTCCCTCCTGATAATTAAGCTTGCAATTTGTTTGTGCGGCCAGATGGCCATTTATTATCTTTTCCGGCCTGTGTGCCGTGTATCTCTATATCTTTTACCGACTAAACGGTCAGGTAACTTGACAATTTCTGCCGGTTGTACCGGTTAACTCTTTTTTAGTCGACCATGGGGTCGGCTAAGTTAATCAATGAATCATCCGACCATGAGTCCGGTTTTTCCATATTGCACTTGCATTGAATTTTTGATATGCATAGATTTTAGTTAAGTATTTAACTTGCTTTTTTCTATGAAATTTTTTCACTATACCGGCTGTTTTTGCCCTTATGGCTGTGCGCTTGGTTCCAAAGGTGAATTAATTAATTTGGAAATTTTTGATACTTTAGAGAGTATGATTGGTTTCCAATCACTATGGTGATTGCCCCAAACTAAGCGGATAGTCGGCCATCGAGCAAGCGGATAAGCATTTAATATTATCCGGTCATTAGCCTCATCAGATCATTATAAAACAAACAATGCTTAGCTGCTAAGTTTTTAGCTTGTATTTTTTATTTGAAATTTGGTCGCTTGTATAGCCCCTATGCAATAGCAGGCGTTTAACGGTGTACATACCGAAATAAGGTTGTATCCAAATGAGATAGTAGTCGGTTATCGTTTGTTATAAAACAGGCGGTAATATTTAGCTTCTTAGATCTCTTGTTAGATAGTTCAATTCAAATAGCTGCGAGCTTATCTTAATCCAGACAGTCGATAGGGCCGTTTGTTTTTAAGTTTATAGAGCAATGTACCACCCAAATGGGAGATTCTCTCTACGGCAAATTCACCCAAATGGATGTCGTCGGATGTCATACTTATGTTGGAGCAGATGGTTGGAATAGATTTATCCGCCTGCACATTGCACAGACGGTGTTCCCATTAGGAGACATATCTAGTATAGCAAAAATAAGCAAAATGGAAACAAAAAGCCACTTTTCATTGACAAGCTTTTTATTTAAAAAATATTTACAAGTCTCATAAGTAGTACTTTTTTAAGCTATCTACATTCCAAGTTCTAGCTAGTTTCATGCCATCTGGAGTTTCCAGCCGATAGGTGCCGCCTCTTACTTCTTCATAGATCTAGTAGGGACCTTCCAAATTGGGCGTCAACTTGCCTTGTTCATTGGCCCTACCGATTGCCTCCATCTTTCGTAGCACAAAGTCCCCAACTTACAAGGGCCGCTTGTGCACTCTTTGGTTGTAGGCTCTTGTCATTATCAAACAGTAAGTCTCATGACGCAAGGCGGCATTGCCCCTGCGCTTTGGGAGTGAGTCCAATGCTAGCCTCATGGCCTCCCAGTTTGCCTCTTCATCATATAGCATAACTCGAAGAGTCCGCTCATACTATTCGATAGGCAAGACGGCTTCAGCACCGTACACTATGAGGAATGGGGTCTCACCAGTTGCCCCTTCTTCTATTATTCTGATGGCCCATAGGACATGAGTCAACTCTTCTGCCCATAGGCCGCCAGCTCTTTCAATTTTTCTTTTCTATACCGTCTAAGATTAGCTTGTTGAAGCTTTGAACTTGGCCGTTTTCTTGGGGTCGGCCGACTAATGCAAAACAATGTGAGGTCCCTTTATCTCAAGCCAATTCTTGAGGGTAGGCGTCTCAAATTGAGGGCCATTGTCAAAGACCATAGACATTGGTACCCCAAATCGGGTGATGATGTTCTTCCAAATGAAGGAGATGACATCCTTTGTCTTAATGTACTTGACCGCCTCTGCTTCTACCCATTTGGTGAAGTAATCAACGACAACTAGAATACACCGACGTCCGCCTGACGTAGGAGTATACGGGCCTAAGATATCCATGCTCCATTTGGTGAATGGTACTGGGCTATGAATGGCCGTGGATCAGTGGCCGGACGGTGGATTAGCTTGCTAAACCTTTGACACTTGTCACACTTCTTCACCATTTCCATAGCATCTTCCTCAAGGGTGGGCCAAAAGTAGCCTTGCCGCCTGGCCTTAACCGCTAGTGCCCTGCTGCTTATGTGAAAGGCGTAGTAACTCGAATGTAATTCCTCTAGAATTTCTTGCCCCGTATTCTGGGGTGACACACTTCAATAGAGGCTTGATAAAGCCCTTCTTGAAGGGTTCTCCATTTCGAATCTCAAAGTTGGCCGCAAGTTTTTTCATTATGGCCATTTCTGGATACGTATCCGGCAGGGTGCCGTCTAATAGATACGCCCGGATGCCATCCATCTAGGTTGAGCTTCGGTCTAGTACTCCAATAGGATCTTCGATACTTCTCTTTTCCATTACTTCCCAGAAGACTGGCCGAGGCGTATCACAGGAGGCGGATGATGCCAATTTTGACAAAGCATCCACCTGATTTGTTCTCAGACCTGGGCACTTGGCTTAAGTGAAATTCATCAAGTGTCCTAGCTTCAACTTTGACTGCCTGCAGATATTTGATCATAGCAAGATGGGTGGCCTCATAGTTACCATGGTATTGGCTAACGACCAGTTGTGAATCAGTGCAGGCGTCAATCTTTCTTGCCCCTACCGCCTTGCACATGCGGATGCCGGCTAGTGGGGCTTCATATTCCGCCTCATTATTTGAGACCTGGAACTTGAACCGTAGTGCATATTCGTACTTGTCCCCTTTAGGAAACTAACATATAATTCCTACACCGCAGTCGTTCATAGTAGAGCTCCTGTCTACATACACCTTCCAAACCTGATCAAGATTCTCCGGTTTAACCGGCCTTGTCATTTCAACAATGAAGTTGGCGAACGCCTGACCCTTCACTACCTTCCTTGGTTCAAAAGAGATTTCTAGACTTTGCATTTCAATAGCCTATTTGAGCATTCGCTGGATGACTCCAAATTTATCATTGGTCGCTTGAGGGGTGGCTCTGTATAGACTACCACCAGATGTGCCAAGGAGTAAGGTGTCAACTTCTTGACTACCATGAACAATGCGAGACCGAATTTTTCAATCATAGAGTACCGGAGCTATGTATTTTGAAGCATATGGCTAATGAAATAGACCAGGAGCTGGATGTCGTCTCTTTCAGCAAGGAGAACGGCACTGAGGGCATAATCTGATACGGTAAAATACATGTAAAGAGTTTCTTTGGGCAGAGGGCTAACAAGCCTTGGCAAAGAATGTAAGTGTTCTTTTAATTTTTGAAAGGCCACCTCAGCATCATCCCCCCCTTCAAACATATTCTTCTTTCTGATTGCTTAGAAAAAATAGTGGCACTTGTCACTTGACCGGCTGAAGAATCCCCTCAATGCCGCCAAACAACCTGTTAACTTCTAAACTTCTTTGACATTATGGGGTGACTTCATGTCAATGACCGCCTATATCTTCTCTGGATTGGCCTCTATCCCCCTTTGATCAATCAAAACTCCGAGAAACATCCCAGACACAACACCAAAGACACACTTCTTGGTATTGAGCATGATCTTGTGTCGCCTTAGTGTGGCGAATGCTTCTTAGAGGTCAACAAGGTGATCCGCCTGTTGCTTGGATTTGACTATCATGTCGTCAATGTACGCCTTTACATTCCTTCCAATCTGATTAATGAAGACCAAGTTATTCATACGTTGGAAAGTAGCAAGCGCATTCTTCAAGCTAAACGTTATCACAGTATAGCAGAATAACCCCTGAGCAGTGACAAAGGTCATCTTCTCTTGATCTTTTTTCCACAAAAGTATCTGATGGAAGCCGGAATAGGCATCCATAAAACTCATTAAAGCATGTCCAGCTGTTGAATCGACTAGACTGTCGATCTTTGGAAGCAGGTAACTGTCCTTCAGACATGCCTTGTTCAGATTAGTGTAATCAACACACATGCGCCAGGTACCATTCGGCTTCTTTACAAGCACAACATTCGCAACCCAATCTACGAAGTGACATTGCCGAATGAACTCGGCGTCTAACAACTTTTTCACTTTGGCAGCTGCCGCCTGACTTCTCTCCTCGCCGTGATTTCTTTTCTTTTGCCTCATAGGCTTGTTTTTTGTATCCACAGCGAGCTTATGGACAACAAGATCTGGGCTGATGCTTGGCATCTCTTCCACTTCAAAGACGAAAATATCCTTGAATTCCTATAGCAAGTTGTGCAAGTCTGGACTGATTTTTGCAAACGCAACTGTCACAACCTTAATAGTTCCCTTCGAACGGGAGTCTTCCAGAGCAATATCCATGTGCTCACCAGCCGGCTGGGGATGGAGGTCGTCTGACCGTTCCCTAGTCAGTAACTACTATTGTTTTTTCTTTTTTGACAGCCACCAGTTGGTCGGCCTTTCTTTTCTTGCCGGCTGCAGGTGGAGCGGGCTTTTCCTCCTTGACATCATCAAGGTCTATTAGCTCCTCGCCCTAGCCAGCTGCTACCACTGTGGGCTTGACATCTAAGAGGTAGCACTCTCTAGCCGTCTTTTGATCCCTATTGAGGGAGCAACCAGATCCGTCGTCCCTTTCGAACTTCAGCAGCATGAGTAATGGGATAATGACGGCCTTGGATTCGTTCAGAGTTGAACGCCCAAGAATGAGATTATAGGCAATCACCTCCTCCACGACCAAGAACTTGACAACCATGTGGCGTTCCTTTCCTTTGTCTCCCAGGCGGATGGGTGAGTCAATCCGACCGAGTGGGTGCACAACTCTACCCCGAAAACCAACCAAGGGGTGAGTAACCTTGTGCATGCTACTGGGCTTGTACTTCAGCTTAGACAAGCACTTGTAGCTGATGATGTCAGACGTGCTACCAATATCTTTGAGGATCCGGCCAACTAGTTGGTTGGCAACCTTGCATTCGATGAAAACAGGGTCATCATGCGGCCGACGGATTACGCCTCGGTCCTTCTCTGAAATGATAACTTCAGGGAATGTGCTAGAAGACGCCTGGCCTTCATCAACTGAGTTAACATCCATCTTTCTCAGATGGTCCTTAGTGCCCCTGTTGGTTGGTCCCCCTTCAGCAAAGCCGCCTGCTATGGTGTAAATCGGCTCTTTGTCAGTGTCTGAACTACTAGTAGGCTAGGAAGTCTTTTCGAACGGTTGTCTGGGGTCCGTCTTTAGAGTCACTATGGACTTGAGGATGTAGGATTTTAACACCCCCTTATAAGCCAAATGGTCCAACAGCCGCTTGAGACTATAGCAGTCGTTGGTGTCATGGCCAATATCCTCATGGAATTGGCAGTACTTGTTTTTGTTCCGATTTTTGGCAGAACCTTTCATTGCAGCGGTCTTCTCTATGGTCACACAATCTTTTATCTCCATAAGGATGGAGTAGAAGTCTTTATTAAACTCGTACCTTGGAACGTACAGTTTAAACTCTTTGCTTTTCTTCTGGGCCGGCTGATCAGAATCCTCAACCGCCCAGATTTCTTTTCTCTTTTTTCTCTCTTCAGCCTTTTGAGCCAGTTGTTCTTGCCGAGTCCCTTATTGTTTGTCAGAATTCTTAGTTTCCGCCTCCGTCAGCGCTTCTTGAAGAGTAGCAACCCTCTTCCTGACGAGGTCGGACTTAAAAGTAGACCCGTCCTTCATACCCTTAAAGAAGTCTATGTAAGGAACATCGTCAGACAGTCCTTGAATCTAGATTCTCACCAGATTGAACCGCCTTACGTACGATCTGAATCCCTCCATGTCTCCCTGTTGTACCGCGCCCAAGTCGAGGCTTGTCTTTTTGGCTGGTATATTCATGGAGAAGTTAGAGGCAAACAATGCACCCAGCCGACAGATTGTCGAACCATTGTTCGGCAATGCCCTTAAATGTTGATGGGAAGCACCGGCACCAGGCGGCATCATCCAAGTAAGTACATAAGGTTGGTGTAAGCCATGAGGTGGTCCTCAGGGTTGGTGGTACCATCGTAGGTACCCACCCAGACATTTTTAACCTTAGCCGGCTGTGCTGCCTCGGTTATCTCCTTGGAGAACATAGAAGGTTGTTCCCCAAGTTTTAACAGATGGAGCTGCCAGTCCAAAGGCTAGACGTTATATACCACCTGACCATCGAAGAGAGCCGGCAACATGTAAGGCTGGGCATACGGCTTGTATGGCTGCTGGGGCGCAACTGAGCCGAACCAATCACATGAGGGCCTATGTAGATGGACAGGCCACCTGATTGGCTTTCATGCAATTATTGAGAATACCTCATCGAGGTATTCTTGAAGCTGTCTAGGAAACTCGACGTTGAAGCCGACTTAGACAGTTGCTGATTTTTCTTTTACTCGATGTAAAGGTGAGCATCAGAAAATGTCTTCTTGGTGCCATCTGGCTGAACATGCCGAATGACCTTCCTCTTCTCTATTTCGGGGAAGCAAAACTTAGACAGATCAATCAAGGGACGAGGGCCCTCTCCTTTGTTTTAGATGCGCAGTGGGCTCTCGGTCCCTGTAAGACTTGTTCTTCTCAGAATGAGAAGGATTCTTACCCAACTAACCCTTGCTGGGAAAACCCGTCCTTTTTATGATCAGATCCTTGATCTCTCCCTTGAAACTCGCCATGAGTTTCATGAGCTCATCTCTATAACAGGGGCAATCTCCACTATCGCCTGGGGCTGACCAGATGGCTGGCCGGATGACTTTCCTGGACCCGATTGATCATTGCCCCGTTCCTTATATCTTTGGGATAGATGCGTCTGGCTCTAAGTGACCTATCTATGGCCACATATGTTTAACCTAAAGGTCATCAGTATCATGGTCCGAATGGACCTCAGCTTCGGCAGTAGGTCGTTTCTGGCTAAGAGGCGATACAGACTCTTGTGAAACCATCTTAGAGGTACTCTCCCCACAGACGGCGTTAAATGTTTTGGGGTTTTCTGTGTCCCTTACGTCACCAAGACTAGATTCTGGTAGCCTGTACCTGCAAAACCACGGAAGCTCCGGATGGTCGGAGTTTTGCCTCTAACGATCAAGTTAGTAAAGATTCGGAGTAAAAGAATGCGGAAAAGTAAATATCTTCTCGGATTTCGAGATCAGGTGTTTCTCTATTTTCGAGACTAATGGATGGTATAATGATTAAACGTGTCCCTAAAATGGGGGGAATCTCCCTATTTATAACGTCCTTAAGATACGTGCCCCAGTCCTAAGTTTCGGAAACCTATGACTAATGGGCTGCGCCGTTTTAGGGCGGTCTAGGGAATTGGGCCTTGAAGGCCACCAATTCCATATGGGGTATATGTCTGCCATGTATCTAGCCTTGGAAGGCCCACTTTGGGCTCTCCCTCGGGTGACACGTGTCAGGCTCTGGTTGATCCACGTGGCAAGGTAAAAATACCAAAATCAAAGACAAATTAAATACTAAAAATGCGGTGATATAGAAATTTTAATTTTACTAATTAATCAGGGGTTTTTTTTTTCCTTTTTATTTGAAGAATTTAATTAGTTTTGAATTTACGTAAATTCAACCCATGACATGACTCTTTTAAGAATTCTCACTTTTACTAATTATGATCTTTGAGTTAATACTCTTTTTTTTTTAATCTAATACTTATACTTCAGGGTTAATTGTTGTACCAAAAAATCTTACGGAGTATTATAAATAATTTTTTTAGGGATTAATTATTTAATTGTTTTTTATTTATTTTGTTAATAAATTATTTTTTTAATTAAATTGATTTTAATTTTTTTGTTTTATGTTTGCTTAATGTCAAAATTTGCTAACACTATATTAATTAATTCTTTAATTATTTTGTTAATAAAATATAATTTTAATTAAAATGATTTTTATTTTTGTTTTTTTTTTTGCTTAACGTCAAAATTAGATAACACTACAAGAAAACGACTTTATGTCAATGGTTTTGAACCAGCGGTTTTTCCTCATTTTTCCGATGATTTTCCTCCGTCGATATATAGGCAATTTCTTGCTGCATTATTTTTGTCATATACAAGTATGTGAAATGGTTTGATCAAAAGTCCCTAAACTATAGTCTAGTCAGCACAAAATTAAAAAAAATTACAAGGTGCCTAAACTTTGCTCAAGTCAGCACCAAAAGTCTCTAAATTTTGTTGAGTCACTTGACTAACCATCAAAAGTGGTGGTTAAGGGATTAAATTTAGCCACTTCGAAGTTTAAGGACCAAATCCTAACTTTTGGCAAAGTTTAGGGACCTTATATTATATTTATTCGTGAAGAACCTAACTATTTCTCATCTCTCTCTAAAAATCACCATCTTATATTATACTTATACTAAAAAATTTCAGAAAAATTTGTTGATCAATTTTAATTTTCTGACCATGAATTTTAAATTTCCGATCTTCATTCCAATTCGATTTTTATTAAACTCAAGGAAATATTGGAGAAAACGGCTTAGCTTTGCATTGATAATTACGACAAATATATATACACAATACAAGAGACCTAACTTGCCTAAAACTCCTAACAAGATAAACTTGACAAATATACAATATTAACATATATAAACCGACCGACTTCTAAAACTCCCCCTTAAGTTGGAGCATGTAGATCACGATTGCCCAACTTGCGTAACGGAAACCCAAACTGTTGCCGTCCAAGAGCCTTCTTGAGAATTTCTGCCAACTGATGATTTGTCAAAAAATAAGAAGTAGAAATATTACCTTTTAACAACTCATCACGAACAAAATGTCAATCTACCTCAATATGCTTCGTACGATCATGGAACACCGGATTCTTAGCAATATGCAATGCCGACTGACTATCACAAAATAACTGCATAGATTTCGAATGACCAACACCAAGAGCAAACAACAATTGCTTCAACCATTTCAACTAACAAGTAGCAACTGTCGTAGAATGGTATTCAGCTTCAGCCGAGGATCGAGATACGGTAGGTTGTTTCTTAGTCTTCCAAGAAATAGGAGAACGACCTAGAAACACAAGATAACCAGTCAAGGAACACCGAGTCAAAGGACACGCCGCCCAGTCACTATCACAAAATGCCGTCAAACGTAAATCCTTCATAGGTCGCGATAAGATGCCTTGTCCCAGATTACCCTTAATGTAGCGCAAGACATGAATAGCTGCATCCCAATGAGAAACCTGCGGATCACTCAAAAACTGAGCCAAAACATGCATCGAATAACTTAGCTCTGGTTGAGTGACTGACAAATATACCAAACATCCAACCAATCGACGATATTGTTCCGGTTGAGCAAACGGCTCACCGGAAGCATGTGCAAGACGATGATTCTACTCCATCGGAGTGTTGATGGGTTTGCAACCCAACATACCTGCCTAAGTCATGATATCCAAAGCGTACTTTCGTTGAGAAAGAAAGACCCTCCACACTACGAGCAACCTCAATTCCTAAGAAATACTTAAGCACACCCAAATCCTTCATGTAGAAGCATTTCCATAAATAAGTTATGTTGTCCTTCGAACAAGTGTATTATTTCGATAGAGGGTTCGGAAATAATTAGGAAAGCTAATTATTCAGTGAGGTCAAGTGATCAGAATCTCTAGCTGGAAGCCGCTTCCAATTAGTAATATTAATGTATAATTAATATTACAGCTTGCTCTTGACTGAAACCTTCGGGTCACACCCAATCTAGTAACCAAACCAAAGCAACGAATTAATGCGAAGGATTAAATAAATCGATAGATATTTACAAAGTAAGACGTCGGATTCAGAGCTTAGAGCGTCGAAAGTTGAGTCGAATTCAGGAATCGGCGAGACGGAAAAATCAGTCAAACAACAAGTCAATACATAACCGTAGCCTCGCATTGGCCTAGCCAAGCGAAGGTTAGGCTATATTGGGCTTCTAGCCTAATCTCTAGCAAGACCGCAAGCCCAGCAGCCCTATGCGGGTGCTGGCAGGGGCTTGCTAGCCAAGCTCACATGCTAGCAGTGTTAGCAAGGCCAATCACATGCTAGCGTGCTGGGCCTCGCTTGCTACTGCTAGCGCTAGCTAGCCCAAGCTGGGACGCCTAGCCACTCGCACACCAGCGAGCTGCTGCTAGCACCTAGCTTGATGCGCGACACAACAGCAGCGCGCAGCAACATAGAGCCCGCATGCGCGCGCGGCTTGCTGTTGCGGGCTGGTGCGACAAGGCCTAGCTAGGCAGGCTCAGCCAAGGGACCGGAAGCTAGCATGGCTACCTTGGTGCCTAAGGCTGGGTGCCAGCTAGCAAGCCTTGAGTGCTGCCGGTTTGTGAGGGGCGGTTTTCTTAGGGAGCAAGGGGAAGGTGGACCTCCCCTTGTGGTCCTGACCTACTTCCTTGCTCTCCTTGTGACACTTGTTGTTTGGTGATTGTTTTTCCTTTTTAATTTAATTTAGAATTAAATTAAATCTTATTTTTGACATTTTACCAACTATCCCACATTGAAAGATGATGGGAATTCTTGGGAACAATTCCCTATAAATATCAATCATTATGTATTGGGAATTTCACTTGAGTTGGTGAACTCTAAGGGATCTCCAAAAGAGAGAAAACCTTAGTTCGTAAGCTCTAAGTTATTTTAGTCTAGCCCCGTCTAGGCTACGGGGTAGGGGGCGGTTCCAGTTCGGGAAGTGAGGGTGTGAGACGTCGGAGGTTTCGCACTTGCGGAGCTTGAAGCTTTCCAAGTTCGAGCTCATTGAGTGAGCGAATCATGCGTCTAGGGTGAGTTTCTTTCGCTCTCTTCTCTTTATGTGTTTGTGTTTTGTTTATTTGCATGCTTTTGTTTTTTTTTTTGTAATTATCATGCATGCGATCTGGTTTTCGGGTTTTGTTTCCGCACGGTGTCGGACACCACAAATCCCAACAGCGGTATAAGAGCCTCTTCCATTTACTTTTTACAACTAAAAATTAATTAAAGTTATTTAAATGGATTAAAATTTCTGGTTTAGCATCCTAATTAGATTAGGAGCACGTTTTTTATTAGATTAAAATCATAATTATGCTAATTTTGGCTAAAGAACCCCGATTTTGACCCGAAATTAGTGAATTTTGGATGGAGTCGACGTTCTAAATCATTGTTAACCCACAAAGTGATTAAAAACGACCTTCCATAAGCCAAAATCCACCCTAAAAGTGGATTTTCGAGGGGTTTTTCATTTTTGACAGAAACTTTAAAATCTTTAAACTTTAATTAGTTATGGCATGCAATTGTTGGATTATGTGTTTGATTATACCATTAATCTTCTGCAATTTTAACCCTTATTAAGCATGTTTATGTAGTTATATTGATGTTTAACTTGGTGAGCTCATAATTTCACATAAACTTGCAATTTCACATTCTTGCAAATTAATTGCTTGGAGTGTGAATGTTTATAGTGAATTTGAATTTTTGAAGCCCCTAAAATGTTAAAGATTCAATCTTTTATTGTTTATTTGGTTGGATCTTAACTTGCTAAAATCCATATTGAACTAATTTTTGGTTTTAATCATTTTCAAGTTGATTAAAATCTTAAAATTTTCATACTTGTGCTTGAAATATTATTATTCTTCATATTGGAAGGCTACAATATTCAAATGTGCATAAGTAAGTGCTGGATAAATTTTTTCATTAGATGAATGTTTATTTTCCCAACCAATATTGTCAAATCTCATTGTTAATTTATGTTGGTTGAATTAATTGTGTGAATAGCCCTCAATTTTTGTTGCATCAAGTTGAGACAAAAATAATTTGAAGAATGATTCTTGAATTAATTTTGGTTTTTGCACTAAAATTGAATTTAATTAAGTTGGACTTGTTTTATTTTTAATAATGCTCAATATTAGTTTTAAAATTAATTTATAATTAATTTTAAAGTCACACACAAAAATCAAAATGAAATTCCGAGGCATGAGAATGTGAAAGGCCTCGAGCACCACCCTTGGCTAGCAGAGCTGCTTACGCAGCCTGCATGTTGCTGCCAAGGGAGTGCAGGCATGCACATGTGTGTGGCTGCGAGCGTGAGTGTGTGCAGGGAGGGCAAGCAGGTCGGGAGGGTGACTGTGCGCCATGCAGCCAGCAGCGCACGCTCCTAGGATGCCCACGAGAGCACCTAGCAAGTGTTGTTGGGCTGGGGTGCGAGCACTCACACCATGCCGCAAGCCCGAGCTGCTGGGCTGCTGTTGTGGCTAGCAGTGGCGCGCGCCAAGGCAGCCTTGGTGCGCAGGCCACGTACGTGCAGCCGGCCTTGCGTTCCATGCTTGGTGCGTAGCCAATTTTTGGCTCCGGGTTAGTCAATTGGCATCGGTTTTTGCATTTTTGCGTTTTACTTAAAACGGGGCTAGGCCTCGGTTTTTCCGGCTTTTGCAAAATTATTTGACAAATTTTGGGTTAACCAAATTAAATAATTTTAATTAGATTAATTTTAATTAAGTTGGATGTGGAATTTAGTGGGAGCTTCATTAATTGTTTTGAGTTTTTATTATTACGTTAATTCACATAATCGGATAATTACTTTGACTAGTTTTAATTAGGCGCGTTAATTGGATTAACCATCTAAGTTAGTTACTAGTTTGTGCTTGTTTTGCATTGTTGCTTGATTTATTTTGTGAAATGCATGGGAAATTCACTTTAGAAGTGAATAGATGAATAGAATAGATATTCTAATGCAAGTTTTACAAAATAGGAAACTAGTGGGGCCCGACTAGGATAGTAAATACGAGCTGCGTTCCGTTTTGTATTTTTGTAAACCTAAATACGGACTGCGTGTCGTTGAGTACTTTTGCACCTTAATTATTTAGATTAGTCCCAGTCTTATTAGTAGTTGCATAATTTGTGGTGATGTCTCGAAGACGGCGTTGCTAAGAAGACGAAGCCAAGAAGATGCAATGAAGGCCCTTGAAGATTTGAAGATTCAAGTTTCAAGGGGTCATGCTAGTTGCCAAATGCATTTTTATTTATGCTTTATATGTCTTTCTTATATATAATTGCTATGTTAGATGAATATTTAGGATTTCGAATGTTGAATGATTAGTTAAGTTCACTTAAATCAACCAACATAGAAACCCTAGGTCCCTATAAAATTGAGTTAAAATTTGCCATTCCAAAATAACAGTTACCGAACTAATGAGAATAGTAATGGGCTATGCCAAAGCAAGGCATTACTACTTTCCTAGGAACGTAAGGTATACTAGGTATACATGTTGATTTTGGTTAAACTCAACGATATCGGTAAGGAGTCCTTAGATGTCGTGGCAATGGAGATAAACGTCATGGAAGCATTAGATACGACGTTTTATCGAACCAAGAATAGCTTAGAGCTATTAGGAATTGGATTTCTTACCTTAAAATACTAAGTGTTAAAAGACAAGCCAAAGCATGCTTAATCGCTTTTTGATTTTCCAAGTCTTGGAATTGTTTTATTCTCGCCTAAAAGAGACAATTTTTTTTAATGTGTGGATAAAACACTTAATAAGATTGAAAATTTTCATGGTACGCTTTAAATTTCAAACTTATTGGTTTTATGAATGGTTTTTCATTGTAAATTCTTTCATTTGTAGAATCATGTCTGCAACTAACACCAACAACAACCAGTTCTCACTCCATTCAATTCTCGATATGGAGAAATTGAATGGGACATACTTCCTTGATTGGCAAAGGAACTTGCGAATAGTTCTCATGCAAGAGCTAAGGGAATACGTCCTTGATGAGGAAATTCCCGAAGCTCTTAATGAGGAGGTCACACATGCAAACCTAAACCGATGGCCCGCTGCTAATCGGGATGTCAAGTGCATCATGTTGGCCACAATGTCTCCTGATCTCCAAAAGACTTTGTTTGAGAAAGAGACAGCTTTTGAGATCATTTCTGAACTTCAAAACATATTCCAAGAGCAGGCCCAAACTTAGCGGTTTGAGACCCATAGGCAGATCGTTGAGAGCAAGCTTAAGAAAGGAGAGGTCGTCAGCCCACATGTACTTAAAATGATCGAATTATTTGAGAACATGGAAAGGCTTGATACTGGGTACTCGAACGAGATGGAAATTGACATTATTTTCATTCGCTGCACAAAGGCTATGATCAGGTCAAGATGAACTATAATATGCATAGCATGGATAAAACCCTCACCGAGCTTCATGGAATGTTGAAGCAAGCTGAGAAAACGCTCAAGGATGAGGGGAAGCATGATATACTTATGGTCAAGAAGGGCAAGCCAATCAAACGCTCGGGAAAGAAGAAAGGCTTCAAGGGGAAGGGTAAGAAGACCTTTCCGCCTAAGTCAAAAGCTACCAAGGGCAACAAGGAAAACAAGGTAGCCTCTTCTCAATCCGATTCCGAATGTATCTACTGCAAGAAGAAGAGACATTGGAAACAAGATTGCCTCAAGTTCAAGGAAGATGAGAAGAACGACACCGTTGCTTCTAGATCAGGTATATTTTTTATAGACCTTAAATTTACTAGCAAATCTTCATGGGTATTAAATACCAGATGTGGCTCACACCTTTTTTCCAATGCTCAAAGACTAAGGAAAAGTAAGAAGCTAGTGAAGGGAGAAGTGGAACTTTGGGTAGGAAATGGAGCAAGGATTTCGGCTGGATCCGTTGGGACACTCAGTTTGTCTTTTCCCTCCGGACTTGTTTTAGAACTTGAATAATGTTATCATGTTCCAAACATTACCAAAAACTTTATTTCAATTTCAGCGTTGGACGCCAGAGGTTTTGAATTTCGGATAAAATATAATAGTTGTTCATTTTATCTTGATAATGTTTTATATGGTATGGCATATTCAGAAAATGGTATTTATGTGCTTTCACTAGACAAACAGGTTTATAATGTTAATAATACCACCAAAAAGGCTAAGACTGTTGAGTCGTATCAAACCTACTTGTGGAATTGTCGTCTTGGCCACATTAACATCAAACGCATCAAGAAACTTCTTCATGAAGGGATTCTTGATTCATTCGACTTAGCTAGAGTCGTTTGAAAATTGCGAAGGATGCTTACTAGGCAAGATGATAAAGCAGCCTTTCTCCAAGTTAGGAGAAAGGGCAAGTGACTTATTGGGCCCCATACACACGGGTGTATACGCATCAAAGAGCACAACCGCAAGAAATGGTAATCGCTATTTTATCACATTCACATATGACTATAGTAGATATGGCTATGTCTACCTTATGTTGCACAAATCTGAATCCTTTGAGAAATTCAAAGAATTTCAAAGTGAAGTGGAAAATCAGCTTGGCAAGAAAATCAAAGCCCTTCGGTCGGATCAAGGTGGCGAGTATTTGAGCTACGAATTCGACAACCATCTAAAAGAACATGGTATTATCTCAGTATTGACACCTCCCGGAACTCCACAATGGAACGGAGTGTCCGAGAGGAGAAATCGAACTCTGTTAGACATGGTTCGTTTAATGATGGGTCTTAGAGATCTTCCTATCTCTTTTTGGGGACACGCACATCTAACCGCGACACTTACACTGAACCACGCTCCGTCAAAAGCTGTCGAAAAGACTTCATATGAATTACGGACGAAGAAACCTCAACGGTTGTCTTTTCATAAGATTTGGGGTTGCGAAGCATATGTCAAAAGACTCATGTCCAACAAGCTTGCTTAAAAATCTGACAAATGTTTTTTTGTGGACTATCCAAAAGAAACAAAGGGGTATTACTTTTACAACCAATCTGAGAACAAAGTATTTGTTGCTTGAGATGGTGTCTTTTTTGAAAAGGAGCATCTTTTAATACTCTGTATTTTTATAATATTTTATATATATAAATTATTTTTTTTTTTATAAATTAAAATGATTCATTTCATTTTAAAAGAAATTAATTATTTAAATATTATGTAAGTGTGTATAAAATAAGATGAGTCATTAATTGTGGCAATAAAAGTGTTTTGTATTGGGTCATCTTTATTTAAATAGTTGGATCAACTTGTTGGGAAATTAAGGACACTAAAGAGCTCAACAAGTTGGCCCCAAAGGAAGAAGTTAAGGGGAAATAGGATTTAATAATGGCACTTCTGTAATTATGAATTTTTGTTTTAAAAGGGGAGTATAAAAATATTTCAAAACCTTAAGATTTTTCACTCTAAAATCATTATTGTAAGATTTCACAAAAATCCCAAAAGTTTTCTCTTTCTTTTCTCTCTCTTTTTTCTCTTTCTTTTTTCTCTCTTCTCCCACGCCTCAATTTCTCTCTCCTCTTCCCCCTCACGCACACCGACCACCGGCGAGCCACCAACGAGCAGCGGCAGAACCGGCAGCAACCGTGCGCCACCGGTTCTCTCTCCTCCTTCCCTCATTCAATTCGGTATAATTACAAAAAAAATAAAAAAAATAAAAAAATAAAAAACTTTTCTCTTCCTAATTTAATTCTAGTTGTTTTATTAATTTAAAGCATGCTTTTGATTATGTTTTGGTTTTGATTTTGGATATTTGATGTTGTTAAATTATTCATATAATTTTCAGATTTTTATACAATAAAAAACCCTAGAATTTGGGAATTTAATGTATATGGTTAGGGTTTGATCCTAGGTTATTGTTGTTGTTTAATTAATGGTTTAAACATGTTTTTAATGAGTTTAAAGCCCTCAAATTAATGCTGAATTTTATTTATGCACACTACTTTTTAATTATTGAGTTAGGGTTTGGTTACCCATAAAAGGAATAAGGTTTTAATGATTCAAATATGATTTCCTAGTCTATTAGTGATGTTTTATATTAAATAAGTATGTCGGTATTTTATTTAAGTCATAAAAATTAAGTCTTTTTGAAAGGATTTGAAGTACCCACTTAAAGAAAAGGTTTTACGGCTTTTATGTCATTAAATTGGGTTAATTAGTAAGGTTTAAAGTGTATTATAGTTGCAGGAAATTTGTGAGAATAATAGATTAATTATAGTTATGTATTTTTATTTGTAGGAAGCTTCAAGGTAGGTGATTTCTAGCGAGTGTGGCCGAGTTTAGGCATTATTCAACGTACGTATGTGCACAAGAATATTTGTGTATGCGTAGTATCATGCTAGGATTGTAAAGTATGATTTAAGTGATGAATTAGTAGCATGTTTGGGTGATTATATGCTTGGAATTGATGTTGGTTGAGCATGAATTGTTATGCAAGCATGTGAATATGTTATTTGAGGCATGATACTGATGAGTGCCATTTATGGCACTCATTTGATGAATTTTTAGGTTGTTTTTACCTTCTTTTCATGGCTTTCTTCTTAATAAATGCTTGGTTTTATTCTTTTTCTCTTTAGTTTCCTTATTCTTTCTTATTTTGTGCTTTTGTCCACTTTTGTGGATATTCTAGTGTTTTCTCCTTTATTTGTTCTCTTTTCGTGGTTGTAGGTATTGTATGAGGTTCAAGTCTTGATATGGGTGGCTTACTAAGTTAGAATATTCCTTTGGAACAAGCTTATAGCATTGGGAAAGCTCAAGAAGTAAGAAAGTGGCATGCTCCAAGTTTTAGCTCTTGCGCTCTCATGAAACCATGGTGTTGAACCCACCGTCAAGTCCATTTGAAATCTGCCATGCTTAGTGACTATCATGAAGACATTGCGTCCACACATGAGGAACCATTTGCAAGCGCACGAAGCTACTAAGAACTTGAAGAAACCCGAAAGAATGCGGGCGCGCATCACAGCCGTGCGGGCACGCCACCCTGCTCAGCGCGGGCGCGTCTCCCTGTTTTCCGGATTGTTTCGACTTCATTTTTCTTGCCTCTTATAAATACTTATTTAACCGATTTTTGTAAGAAGTTTTTTGGAGACAATATTTTTCCTCATAAATTTAGCTTATTTGAGAGTTTATCTCTCTAATATTAGAGTTAGTTTTAGGAGTAGATTTAGAGAGAGAAAGTGAGAGATTTCAATGGTGATTTGAGAGATTTGATGATGCAAGGGTGACAATTTTATTGAAGATATTCTCAATTATCAATGAGCATTTCTAATTATGTCTCATCTTATTGCTTTGTTTAATTTCATGTTTGTTTGATTTGATTTTGATGAATGAATCTAGATTAGTGTAGATGTTCTTCGTATTTGTTGATTCTTGATTTCACTTACTTGCTTGTTGATTAGATGATGATTCTTGAGTAGTTGTTTTGCTAGGGTTTGGGTGAAACTTGTGTGAGTGATTGTTTGTGATGGATTTAGGAATTATGTTAATTGATTGTTGAGATTAAAGTGGTTGATGTAAGTTTGCATGTGTGTAGTTTGATTAGGCCTTGAGAACTATGCTAGATTGCATTATGATTCCTAATGACATGACCACTTGATTTAGAATTTGCAATTGTTGATTGTTTTGGATTGTGATTCTTATAGTTTGTTATTCATATAGGAAACCTAGCTTAACGATTAGGAGATAGCTCTTTGATTCCAATTGACAACTCTTATCGTAGTCTTCACAACCATTGATTGGCATGACCTTCCTAAGTTGTTGCAATTGTCATGATTACTTGTTGATCCCCATTCCCTAGTGTTTCATTTGTTTGATTCTTTGTTTGTTAGTTGATTAGTCTTGGTTACTATATTTTTCACCTTCGAATTCGACCTAGCTTAGGCGCATATTGGAAACACTTAAACATAACCGTTCCTAGGGGTTCGACCCTTGACTCACCTCTATACTTGCATTTAGGTTTGTTGAGTGATTATAAATTTTGTTTGGCTCTAGGGAGGATTAGTCAACGACCTACTTTTCCCTACGTCAGATATAAGTTAAATATGTATGAATCATGGAAGTATGTTTTATTTTAAAGTATCAAGAAGGCATTTATTTGATAAGCAAGGCTTATGTATGTTTAAAGTAGCAAAAAATAGAATTATTGAGCATGATTCATGAATCTATTTCTCACCCATTTATTATTGGCATTGAGTCAAGAAGTTAATTTATTAATTTACTCGCTCATGTAAGTTGAGTTCGAGTCAAGGAAGTTTAGTAGTGAATTTTATGCACCAAGGTAGTAATCGTGCAATTTTGTTCACAAAACTAGGCAAGGAACCTTAATTAATAAATAGTATGTGCTCACTAATTAATTCAAGAATGAATTGGAAGTATGTGTTGATTGTTGTCATGTTTATTCTTGATTGATTGGTTGGAGTCATCACATGTTAAATTGGTAAATTACGTAAAGTGTAAGAGGATACACACCAAAACCCTTGGAACGTATATACCTTGAGTGTGAACATATGGGGGGAGTTATGGGGTTTTATATTTAACCATAGCTTCTACAGAGGTACAGGACGTTGTACTTTATTTTATTATTAATGCGCTAGAATTCCGTCACAAATGTGACATAGTAGGTGCCAATTGGGGTAGCACCCTGATTGGAAGCTCAATATTTAAATGGGCTATATTTTCAAGGAAGGAAACTCGTTCGATGCGTAATCCAAAATTATTATTAATAATTAATATTGCTAGTTATGAGTCAATTGTAAGTTGACTTGTGATTGTACGGCAAGCATGTTTTAATTATTTTATTTTAATGATAGGATATTTATATTAGTGTGGTATATATGTACTCATCTTTTGCTGATTCTTACTTTTATGTTTGTGTTTAGCTTTCCTTTGGATTGGCCCTACTATGACCCATTTATATGGTAAGTAGAGGGTTGAAATAAAGAGGAAGTAACAAGTACTTGAAGCATGAGGAGCATGATGGGATAGAGTGCAGAGAGTTACTTGTTATGTTTCTTAGTTTAATATTTTTGAATTATTGGTTTGTTTATGGACTAACGATATTGTGTTTAGTTTTACTTGGTTTTTTAGAAGGGCCATGTTTGAATTGGTTCCAACTTGTGAAGGTTTTATTCTACATTTATTTTAAGGTTGTGAACTCAAGTTTTATTCTTGAAAGTTGGTTTTTATGTTTTAGACTTCCAATGTGTGACTTTGAAAATTAGCCTTACCGCCGTTATCACGGTGGCGGTAATATTTTGGTTATTTCCTAAAAAGGGTTTTGTTTAGAGTAAAATGAGTATTTTAAAAGAAGGAAATTTTCAAGGTATTACACATCTTTCCAAAATGACAAATTGGAGGAAAATTGAACTTCATGAAGTTCGAGAAGACGAGCAACAAAGTCAAATTGACAATCAAATAAAGTGCTTTGGAAGGAGTTGCTAAAAATTGTCAAAGTCAAACCGACAATGTTCAAAGTCAAAAAGACAATGCAAATGCTCAATCTATTACCCTGTGTAGGTCGCAAAGGCCAAGATCTTAACCAAATAGATACCTCGGTTTTGTTTTAACCGAGAATCAAGACATCCTAGTTATGGATTAAGATGAGCCAGCGAAATACAAACAACCTATGACAAGCCCCAACTCTACAAAATGGCTAGAAGCCATGAAATTCGAGATGGACTCCATGTTTGAAAATCAAGTATAGGACTTGGTTGATTTTCCCGAAGGTGACACACCTATCGGTTACAAATAGATTTTCAAGTTGAAAACCGACAAAGATGGAAATGTATATGTATACAAAGCTAGATTGGTGGAAAAGGTTTCAGGCAAATTCACGGCGTTGATTATGATGAAACCTTTTCGCCAGTCACCATGCTTAAGTTCGTCCGGATTATCCTAGCAATTGCCGCATATTACGATTATGAAATATGGCAAATGGACGTCAAAATCGCTTTCCTCAATGGAATTTTGGAAGAAACTGTGTACATGACACAGCCGGAAGGTTTTGTTGATCCAAACAATGCTGGGAAGGTGTGCAAGCTTAAGAAGTCCATTTATGGACTAAAGCAAGCAAGCAAAAGTTGGAATACGCGACTCGATGAAGCCATTAGCAAGTTTGGTTTTATCAAAAATCCAGATGAGTCTTGTGTTTACAAGAAGTTCAGTAGGAGTAACATCGCATTCCTTGTCTTATATGTCGATGACATATTGCTCATTAGAAACAGCATTCCAATGTTAGAGTGTGTAAAGGCTTGGCTCATTAGAAACAGCATTCCAATGTTAGAGTGTGTAAAGGCCAGCTTGCCCACACACACGCGCAGCCACACAGCCAGCCAACGCATGCATCACTAGGATGCAGTGCGTGATGCTGTTAGGTGCTGCATGCTATGCGAGTGGCGAGATGCATGGTGCTGCTCGCTAGCAAGCACGCTGAGCAACACACACGCATACACAGCACATTGCTGCAATACGTGTGTTGTGCGAGTGCACTGCTCGGTGCGAGGCTACGATGACCTAGGCGCCTAGAATGCTAGCAAAGCCTAGCCTTGCGATGGGTGCTTGGCTAGCGATGCGCTGGGTGCCTGGCCTAGCATGCTAGCAAGCACGCAAGGCATCATGCCTACGATGCTTGCGGGCTCTGCTAGCACGCACCGCCACACACACGCACGCATGGCTTGCGATGCTGCGTGTTGTGCTGTGCGAGGCCCTAGCATGCTGCGATGCTTGGTAGGCTTGCGGCTGGGTGCATAGGCCAGCACACTAGCACGCTAGCATGCTTGCGGCTAGCCATGTCAGCCATGCTAGCACGCTTAGCCTAGCACGCAATGCATGCTAGGCTTGCGACTAGCATTGTGATGCGCATGGTAGCTCGAGCTAGCCTAGCACTCGCATGGCTAAGCCAATGCGAAGCTATGGCCTAACTCGAACTTGTTGCTTGTTGAATTTGCGACGCTCGGTCTCGACGCTCTAAGCCCCATATGTGACGTCTTTGTTCGTAATACTCTGATGCCTCATCTAATCCTTCGGATTGATTCGTTGTCTCGGATCGGTTGTTCGATTGGGTTTGACCCGAAGGGTTCAGTCAAGACAAAGCTATAATATTAATTGTACATTAACATTACTGATCGGAAGCGGCCTCCACATAGGCATTCCGATCACTTGACCTTACTGAAGAATTAGCTTTACTTGTTGGAAGGACACCATTCCTTTCAATCTCCCACTTGTCCTTCTGGACAAGTGTGCAATTAGTGTATAGCCCTTTTCCTATGTCTCTTAATGTCTCTTCATGAACTATAAGGTAAGATTCTTCGTCATCCTTATTACGTCCAGAAGTGTTTCTCGATTCCCGAGTTTGACTATCAACAAACAAATGATTTCTAAAATCCATCTGAGCACGGCCATGCATTTTCATAGTCTCGCTCTTCGAGAGGCCTTGTAAACAACAAAGACATATTCCCTATTGTTAACCGGGGGACATTTTCAGTCTTGTACTGTAAGCTTCCCTTACTAAGAAGACCTATTCGCCTGAGTGCTGCCGTTATAATCCCCATTTACGGCAGACGTTTGACAACATCAAAACGACTGGTACTCAAACAAGAGAACTTGCAATACTCATGGTCGAGGAAAAAGGTTCTGATAGCTATAATGAGAAATATACTTATGACGATTTATTATCTCTTAAAGTATTCTCATAAGTCTATCCAGTACAGTTCCAAACTAGTACCTGTGAAAATGATTTATGACTATCATGTCCTTAGCACAAGAAACGGTGCTATAAATCATTCTAAACACTAATCTCAAGTGGTCATCAATTGTCCATCATTTAAATGACCTCGATTAGGGATAAATTTCGATTAAAATATTCAATGTTCACTTAACAGGTATTTCTTTATCCAAGACATGTTCTTGATACCCTGTATTGAATATTCTTAAAAATCGATTGGACTCATTATTTAATTCTAAACCACAATTAAATAGATATGGAGTAATCATAAATTTGCAGAAAATTTAATTGCTCCAATATTGAATGGTTCAACATAGTGTTTTTCATTAAGACATCGAGTTTAATTAACACACCTATACAGGGAAATCAAAGCCAATCTCTAATATGCTTGATTCCCATTGCCTCAATGTGCTTGTTGTGCTTCACTTGAGACAAAGGTTTAGTCAGAAGATCGGCTACACTGTCGTCTGTTCCAATCTTACAAATTCTGATTTCACCCTCGGATTTCCATTCCCTTATCATGTGAAATCGCCGCTTGACATGTTTGACCATTTAATGTTCCCTTGTCTCCTTGGCCTGAGCAATAGCTCCATTGTTATCACAATAGAGGTCTACTGGACCCTTAATGGAGGGTACAACACCAAATTCACCAATGAACTTACAAATCCAAATTGCCTCCTTAGCTGCTTCCGAAGCTGCCAAGTATTCGGCTTCACTTGTAGAATCTACAGTGGTGCTTTGCTTAGCACTCTTCCAACTAAACGCTCCTCCATTTAAGCAGAATATGTACCCTGACTGCGACTTGGAGTCGTCTTTGTCAATCTTGAAGCTCACGTCAGTATAACCTTAACAACCAAATCATTACAGCCACCATAGACCAGGATTTTATCCTTGTTCCTTTTCAGGTAATTTAGGATATTCTTGGCCCCAGTCCAATGCGCCTCTCCTGGGTCTGATTGGTATCGGCTCGTAGTACTCGAGGCATACGATACATCTGGCCTAGTACATATCATGGCATACATGATCGATCCAATAAGCGAAGCATATGGAATCTGACTCATCCTCTCTAGCTCATCAGATGTCTGTGGACACTGCTTCTTGCAGAGAGTTATGCCATGGGACATAGGTAGGTGCCCTCTCTTGGCCCCTTCCATGTTGAATCGTGCCTAAACTTGTCTATATAAGTACTTTGGCTCAATCCAATCATCCTCTTAGTTCTATCCCTATAGATTTGATGCCCAATATGTACTGTGCCTCTCCCAAGTCCTTCATTGAAAAACACTTTCCAAGCCAGCCCTTTACGGACTCTAACAGTTTAGTGCTGTTTCCAATGAGTAATATGTCATCGACATATAAGACTAGGAATGCGATGTCACTCCCACTGACCTTCTTATAAACACAAGACTCATTTGGATTCTTTATAAAACCAAACTTACTAATAGCTTCATCGAATTGTAGATTCTAACTTCTGATTGCGTGCTTTAGTCCATAAATGGACTTCTTAAGCTTACATACCTTCCCGACATTACTTGGATCAACAAAACCTTCCGGCTGTGTCATATACACAGTTTCTTCCAAAATCCCATTAAGGAAGGCGGTTTTGACATCCATTTTCCAAATTTCATAATCGTAATATGCAACAATCGCTAGGATGATCCGAACGGACTTAAGCATTGCAACTAGCGAAAAGGTTTCATCATAATCAACTCCGTGAATTTGCCTGTAACCTTTTGCCACTAATCTAGCTTTATAAATAGATACAATTCCATCTTTGTCTGTTTTCAATTTGAAAATCCATTTGCAACCAATAGGTGTGTAACCTTCAGGCAAATTAACCAAGTCCTAGACTTAATTTTAAGACATGGAGTCCATCTCGGATTTCATGGCCTCTTGCCATTTTGCAGAGTCGGGGCTCGTCATAGCTTGTTTGTATGTAGCTGGCTTATCTCCATCCATAACCAGGATGTCTTGATCTTCGATTAAGACAATACCAAGGTATCTGTCTGGTTGAGATCTTGGCCGTTGCGATCTACGCAGGGTAATAGGTTGATTATTTGCATTGTCGGTTCGACTTTGCACATTGTCGGTTTGACTCTGACCAATGTCAACAGCTGCTTCTAAAGCACTTTGATTGTCACTTTTGTCATGTTGACTTTGTTGCTCTTCCTCTCGAACTTTGTCGAGTTTGATTTTCCTCCCATTTGTCATTTTGGAAAGGTGTTCCTTCTCCAAAAAGACACCATCACGAGCAAAAAACACTTTGTTCTCGGAATTTTTGTAGAAGTAATTCCCATTGGTTTCTTTTGGGTAGCCCACAATGAAACACTTGTCTGATTTTGGGTGAATTTTCTCATAAATTAATCTCTTGACATATGCTTCGCAACCCTAAATCTTAAGAAAAGACAATCGTGGAGGTTTCTTCGGCATATGGAGTCTTTTCGACAGCTTTTGACGGAGTGCGGTTCAGTGTTAGTGCCGCAGTTAGAAGTGTGTGTCCCCGAAAAGAGATAGGAATATCTATAAGACCCATCATTGAACGAACCATGTCTAACAGAGTTCGATTTCTCCTCTCGGACACTCCGTTCCATTGTGGAGTTCTAGGAGGTGTTAATACTGAAAGAATACCATTTTCTTTCAAGTGATCGTCGAATTCATGGCTCAAATACTCGCCACCTCGATCCGACCGAAGTGCTTTTATTTTCTTGCCAAGTTGATTTTCAACTTCACTCTGAAACTCTTTAAATTTCTCAAAAGATTCAGATTTGTTGGACATAAGGTAGACATAACCATATCTACTATAGTCGTCGGTGAAGGTAATGAAATATCGATAACCATGCCTTGTGGGTGTACTCATTGGTCCAAATACATCCGTATGTATTTGACCCAATAAGTCACTTGCCCTTTCTCCTAACTTGGAGATTGGCTGCTTTATCATCTTGCCTAATAGACATCCTTCGCAATTTTCAAACGACTCCAAGTCGAATGAGTCAAGAACACCTTCTTGAAGAAGTTTCTTGATGCGTTTGATGTTAATGTGGCCAAGGCGATAATGCCACAAGTAGGTTTGATTCGACTCGATGGTCTTAGCCCTTTTGGCGGTATCATCAATGTTATAAACTTGTTTGTCTAGAGAAGCACATAAAGACCATTTTCTAAATATGCTTTACCATATAAAACATAATCGAAATAAAATGAACAAGTATTGTTCTTAATTCAAAATTCAAAACCTTTGGCGTCCAACGCCAAAATTGAAATAATGTTTTTGGTAACTCCAGGAACATGATAGCAATTTTCAAGTTCTAAAATAAGCCCAGAGGGCAAAGACAAACTGAGAGTTCCAACGGATACGGCAGACATCCTTGCTCCATTGCCGACCCGAAGCTCGACCTCTCCTTTCTCTAGCCACCTATTCATCCTTAGTCCCTGAGCATTGGAACAAAGGTGTGAGCCACATCCGATATCTAATACCCATGATGTTTTGCTAGCAAAGTTTAAGTCTATAACAAAAATACCTGATGAAGAAGCAACGGTGCCGTTCTTCTTATCTTCCTTGAATTTGAGGCAATCCCGCTTCTAATGTCCCTTCTTCTTGAAATAGAAACATTCGGAATCGGATTTAGAAGAGGCTACCTTCTTGTCCTTACCACTCTTAACAGCACTTGATTTAGGCGGAAATTTCTTCTTCTTTTTCCCTTTAAAGCTTTTCTTCTTGCCCGACCGCTTAAATGGCTTGCCCTTTCTCACCATGAGCATGTCATGTTTTCCCTCATCCTTGAGGGTTTTCTCGGTCTGCTTCAACATACTATGAAGCTCGGTGAGAGTTTTCTCCATGTTGTGCATATTATAGTTCATCTTGAACTGGTCATAGCCTTTGTGCAGCGAGTGGAGAATGATGTCAATTTCCATCTCGGTCGATTACCCGGCATCAAGCCTTTCCATGTTCTAAAATAATCCAATCATTTTAAGAACATGAGGGTTGATTGGCTCTCCTTTCTTGAGCTTGCTCTCAAGGATCTGCCTGTGGATTTCGAACCTTTCAGTTCGGGCCTGCTCTTGAAACATATTCTAAAGTTCAAAAATGATCTCAAAAGCCGTCTCCTTTTCAAAGAAAGTCTTTTGAAGGTCCGGAGACATAGTGGCCAACATGATGCACTTGACATCCCGATTGGCACTTTGCCATCGGTTAAGGGCAGCTTGGGTGACCTCCTCATTGGGAGTGTCGGGCATTTACTCATCAAGGACGTATTCCCTTTGCTCTTGCATGAGAACAATACGCAAGTTCCTTTGCCAATCAAGAAAATTTGGCCCACTCAACTTCTCCTTGTCGAGAATTGAGCGTAATGAAAACTGGTTGTTTGAGTTATTTGCACACATGTTTCTACAATTGAAAGAATTTGAAATGAAAAACCATTAATAAACCAATAAGTTTGAAATTTAAAGCGTTCGTGCAAATTTTCAATCTTATTGAGCATTTTATCCACGCATTAACATTAGTCCCTTTTAGGCGAGAATAAAATGACGCCAAGATCCCAAAAATCAAAAAGTGATTAAGCATGCTTTGGCTTGTCTTAACACTTAATATTTTAGGGTAAGCAATCCAATTGCTAATAGCTCCAAGCTACTCTTAGTTCGATAAAACGTCGCATCTAATGCTTCCTTGACATTTTATCTCCATTGCCACGACATCTAAGGACTTCTTACTGATATCGTTGAGCTTAACCAATACGACTTGTATACCTAGTATACCTTACGTTCCTAGGGAAGCGGTGATGCCTCGCTTTGGCGTAGCCCATCACCACGCGCATTAGTTCAGTAAGTGTCGCTCTTGGAATGGCAGATTTGGCTCAATAATATATGGACCTAGGGTTTCTATGTTAGTTAATTTAAGTGAACTTAATTAATCATCGCAACATTTGAAATCCTGAACAAGCATCTAACATATCATTCACATATATAAGTATAATTATATATAGAAAACATAAAATAAGATGCATTTGGCAACTAGCATGACCCCTTTAAATCTTCAAATCTTCAAGAGTCTTCGATGCACCATTTTGGCTTGTCTTCATAGAAACGCCGTCTTGAGACATCCCCGCCAAAATGAAATTACTAGCTACTACGACTAGGATTAATCTAAATATTAAGGTACAAAAATACGCAACGGTACGCACACTGTATTTAGATTTACAAAATTACATAACGGATCGCAGTCCGTATTACTATCCTAATCAGGCCCCACTATTTGCCATTTTCACGAAATCTGTGAAACAATATATATTCCATTCATCCATTCACTATATGTGAATGGCCCATGCATTTTACAACAAAAAAAAAAGTAACAATGCATAACGCGCGCGAACTAGTAACAAACTTAGGTGGTTAATCCAATTAACGCTCCTAATTAAAACTAGTCGAAGTTGTTTAACATTTTATGTGATTAATTAAGACGCAATTAGTTCATGCAATTAACGAAGCTCCCACTAAATTCCGCATCCAACTTAATTAATCCAATTAATTAAGCCGGTTAACCCAAATTTTGTCAAAATTAATTAATTTTGCAAGAGCCGGAAGAACCGAGGCCTAGCCTCGTTAAAATAATTAATTAAAATTAGAACGACAAAAATTCGCAAAACTCATAGCCCACGTAGCATAAAAATTCAGCCCATCAAAACTGAGTGCCTAGCATCCTAGCCATGGGGCTAGGCTTGCTAGGCATCAAGGCTGCTCTTGTGCGTGCTTGGGCGCAAGGATGCCTGCCCAGCAAACTAGGATACGCCTGCTAGCACCAGCAACATCGCAACATGCATGCTGGCGTTGGCAGTGTGTGACTGAGCCTTCTGTGGCTCGCTGCCTTGCTGCCCAGCAGCACTTGCGAGCTACGCCCAGCAAGCCACGCTCCACACAGCAGCACGCACTCAATGCACATACCCAGCCCGCCACACAGCTGCACCAAGGTGAGGTGGGAGCACCACCATGCGCACCTAGGCAGCCACATGTGGGCTGCGTGAGAAGCCCGGCTAGCCTTGGTGGCTCTTGGGTGATTTTACCTCGATTTACGTGCTATTATTTCGGGATTTTAATCCTGATATATGTGTGACATAAAATTAATTCTAAATTTATTTTAGAATCAATTTAGAGCAAAATGAAAATTAAAATAAGTCCAACTTAATTAAATTCAATTTTAATAGTGCACAAGCCTAAATTATTCAAGAACCATTCTTTAAATCAATTTAGGTCAATCTTGATGCTACAAAATTGAAGGGCTACACTCATAATCAATTTAATCAAATGTAAATTAATAATGAGATTTGACAAAATTAAAGGGGTTGGAAAATTAAACCCTTTCATCCAATGAAAAATTTCCAATAATAACTTGTGTAAAATTGAAAAAATTACATCTTCCAACATGAAGATTAATTTAGTTTCAATAACAAGTTTTGAACTTTTAGGACTTCAATCAACTCAAAAATGATTAAAACCAAAAATTAGTTCAATATGAAATTTAGCAATCAAAGTTCTAACCAAATAAACCATTAAAGATTGGATCTTTGAAATATTAGGGACTTCAAAATTATAAGTTCACCATAAACATTCACACTTGAAGCAGTTATGACTTCATAAACATGCTTAATGAGGTTTATAATTGCAGTAGATTAGGGATGAAACCATACAATTAATCTACTTTCAACATGCAATAATTAATCAAGGTTTAAAGATTTAAAATTTTTCGTCAAAAATGAAAAACCCCTCGAAAAACATGTTTCTGGGTGGATTTTGGCTTCTGGACAACTAAAAGGGACAAAAACGATTTAGAACATCGATTCCACCCAAAAATCCCTATTTTTGAGTCAAAATCTGGGTTCGTCAGCCAAAATTAGTAAAATACGAGATTAAAACTAATTAAACGAGCTTCTAATCTAATTAGAAAGCACAACCAGAAATCTAAATCCATTTTAAATCACCTTAATTAATTATTAGTTACAAAAATTAAAGTGAGCGCGGCTCCCATACCGCTATTGGGTTTCGTAGAGTTCGACTCTACGCGAAAGAGAAACTCGTCCAAGACCCGCCCACTAATTAAGGCAACTAAGCATGCAATCAAATAATTAAACAATAAACAAGGGAAAGAGAAAAGACATTCTTAGCCTTGATGCGTGCTTCGCTCGAACCCGAGCTCTTACTTGAGAAGCTAAACCTCGCAAGCGCGACGGTCTCCAACGGCTCGTATCCACGAACCTGACCCGAACGGTCTTAGTCTCGAAGGTTAGTCGGGACTTGACCAATAAAAACTAGAGTATTACGAACTTAAGGTTTTCTAACTTTTCTAAGGAAATGCCTTTTTAGTTCCACTCAAGTGTTCTTCCCAAATCCCAAAACTTGGGTATTTATAGGGAAATGAACCTTGATTTCCCATTCTCAATCAATGTGAGAGATTTGCATTTTCCTCTATTTTATTTTAATCAAAAACAAAATAAAATGCAATTCAATCAACAAGCTACAAGTGGTATAAGGAGGAAGAGAGAAGGTGAGGACCTCCTAAAGGGAGGACCAAGTCACCTTGCTCCCCAAGCCAACCACCAACTATTGGTCCCCTCCCCTTGACCGGCTAACCAAGCCACATGGTAGGCTGGCAGCCTGCCTTAGCTGCCAAGGCAGCCAGTTGGCGCTTAGCACCAAGGCTGGGCTGCTGGCCAGCTTGCCCATGCACACGTGCAGCCACACAGCCAGCCAACGCATGCATCACTGGGATGCAGTGCGTGATGTTGTTGGGTGTTGCTTGCTATGCGAGCGGCGAGGTGCATGGTGCTGCTCACTAGCAAGCACACTCAGCAACACACACGCATACACAGCACGCTGCTGCAATGCGTGTGCTGTGCGAGTGCACTGCTCGGTGCAAGGCTACGATGAGCTGGGCGCCTAGAATGCTAGCAAGCCCTAACCTTGCGATGGGTGCTTGGCTAGCGATGCGCTTGGTGCCTGGCTAAGCATGCTAGCAAGCACGCAAGGCATCATGTCTGCGATGCTTGCGTGCTTTGCTAGCACGCACCGCCACACACACGCACGCATGGCTTGCGATGCTGCGTGTTGTGCTGTGCGAGGCCCAAGCATGCGGCGATGCTTGGTAGGCTTGCGGCTGGGTGCATGGCCTAGCACGCTAGCAATGCCAGCCATGCTAGCACGATTGGCCTAACACGCAATGCATGCTAGGCTTGCGACTAGCATTGCGATGCGTATGCTAGCTCGAGCTAGCCTAGCACTCGCATGGCTAAGCCAATGCGAAGCTACGGCCTAGCTCAAACTTGTCGCTTGTTGAATTTACGACGCTCGGTCTCGATACTCTAAGCCCGATATCCGACGTCTTTGTTCGTAATACTCTGATGACTCATCTAATCCTTCGGTTTGATTCTTCGTCTCAGATCGGTTGTTCGATTGGGTTCGACCCGAAGGGTTCAGTCGAGATTAAGCCGTAATATTAATTGTACATTAATATTACTGATCGGAAGCAGCCTCCACCTAGGCATTCTGATCACTACCTTACTGAAGAATTAGCTTTCTAATAATTCTGAACCCTCTATCGGAATAATACACTTGTTGGAAGGACATCATTCCTTTCACCACCTACCCATGTCTCATGGTATAACTCTCAGCAAGAAACAGTGTCCGCAGACACTTGATGAGCGAGAGCGGATGAGTCAGATTTTATATGCTTCGCTTATTGAATCGGTCATGTATGCCATGATATGTACAAGGCCAGATGTATTCTATGCCTTGAGTGCTACGAGTCGATACCAATCTAACCTAGGAGAGGCGCATTAGACTACGGCCAAGAATATCCTAAAGTACCTGAAAAGGAACAAGGATAAATTTCTGGTCAATGGTGGGAGTAAGGATTTGGTCACCGACGTAAGCTTCCAGACTAACAGAGACGACTTCAAGTCGCAATCAGGGTACATATTCTATCTAAATGGAGGAGCGTTCAGTTGGAAGAGTGCTAAGAAAAGCACAACTTCAAATTCTACAACTGAAGCCGAATACTAGCAGCTTCTGAAGCAGCTAAGGATGCAGTTTGGATTCGTAAGTTTGTTGGTGAACTTGGTGTTGTCCCCTCAATAAAGGGACCAACAGACCTCTATTGTGATACTAGTGGGGCTATTGCTCAGGCTAGGGAGCCAAGGGAGCATCAGAAAGTCAAACATGTCATG
The DNA here is from genome assembly GCF_001683475.1 of Chenopodium quinoa. Classification (NCBI taxonomy): domain Eukaryota; kingdom Viridiplantae; phylum Streptophyta; class Magnoliopsida; order Caryophyllales; family Amaranthaceae; genus Chenopodium; species Chenopodium quinoa. Next base: position 2,373,343 of record NW_018743252.1, read on the forward strand.
AGGCGATTTCATATGATAAGGGAATGGAAGTCAGAGGGTGAAATCAGAATTTGCAAGATTGGAACGGACGACAATGTAGCCGATCCACCACTAAACCTTTGCCTCAGTTGAAACACAACAAGCACGTTGAGACAATGGGAATCAGGCATATTGGAGATTGGCTTTGATTTCCCTGTTTATGTGTTTTAATTTCAGTTTTGGAGACTTTAATGTAAAACACTATGTTGAACCATTCATTTATGGAGTAATTTAATTTTTCTGCAAATTATTATTCCTTTCTATCTAATTGAGGTTTAGAATTAAATAATGACTCCATTCGATTTGAGAATATTAAAATAGGGTATCAAGACAATGTGTTGGATAGAGAAACACCTATTAAGTGAACGTTGAATATCATATTGAAATTATCTCTAATCAAGGTCATTTGAAAGTTGGATGACTAATGACCACGCGAGATTAGTGTGTAGTATAATTTATAGCATCGTTTCTTGTGCTACAAGGACAAGATTGTCATAAATCATTTGCACAGGTATTAGTTTGGAACTATACTGGATCGACCTATGAGAATACTTTAAGAGATTTAACAATTGTCATAAGTATATTGCTCATTATGGCTATCAGAACCTCTTTCCTCAACCAAGAGTATTGTAAGTTCTCTTGTTTGAGTACTAGTCCGTTTTGATGTTGTCAAACGTCTGCCATACAAAGGAATTATAAAGGCAACACTCGGGCGGCTAGGGCCTCTTAGTAAGGGAAGCTAACAATACAAGACTGGAATGTCCCCCTATGTGTTAACAATAGGGAACATGTATTTGTAGTTTACAAGGCCTCTCGAAGAGCGAGATTGTGAAAATGCATGGACGTGCTCTGATGCATTTTAGAAATCATCTGCTTATTGAAAGTCGATTCGGAAATCGAGAAACACTTCTGGACGTAATAAGGATGACGAAGAATCTTACCTTATAGTTCATGAAGAGACATTAAGTGACATAGGAAACAGGCTATACACAAACAGCACACTTGTTCGGAAGGACAAGTGGGAGATTGAAAGGAATTGTGTCCTTCGAAAAAGTGTATTATTCCGATAGAGGGTTCGAAATTAATTAGGAAAGCGAATTATTCAGTGAGGTCAAGTGATCGGAATGCCTAGCTGGAGGCCGCTTCCGATCAGTAATATCAATGTATATATACATTAATATTAGAGCAGGATCTTAACTGAACCCTTCGGGTCACACCCAATCGTGTAACCGAACCAAAGCGACGAATTAATTTGAAGGATTAAATGAGTCGATAGAGATTTTACGAACTAAGACGTCGGATTCCAAGCTTAGAGCGTTGAAGCCGGACGTCGACACTAGTGCATAATTAACCTTAAGTAACACCCAAAAACTGTTACATAAAGCGGTAAAATTGTTATTATAAACAATAGGTAACACTTTAGTGGGTGATATTTCCGCCCATGTTTCCTAAGGTCTTATGTAACACTTTGGGTAACATATGGTATGTTTCCTAAGGTCTTATGTAACACTTTGGGTAACATATGGTAACACTTTTATAAGTGTTACTATCGACCCTCTTATGTAACACTTTTTTATATTATTAGTATCACTTTTAAAGTGTTACTTTTTGTTTCTTATGTAACACTTTTTTATATTATTAGTATCACTTTTAAAGTGTTACTTTTTGTTTCTTATGTAACACTTATTTATCTTATGTAACATTTTTTAATTATATAATAATACTTTATCCGACATTATATATCACTTTTGCGAACTAATGTAACACCTTGTTGTTTATTAGGTAACATTTTTCAATCATCTTTTGACATATAGTAACACTATAATTAACATTAGTACCACATTATTTAAAATATGAAACTTTTTTTTTATTTATTTTTTAAATATAAAAACATGTACAACAACCATGAATGTGAAATTAACATATAGAATAGACAATAATTCAAATTGATATAATTTCATAGTATCTTAAAAAAAAAAAAATTCCATAAACACCATATTTTTTTTAAAAAAAAAAAGTCAACTTTGCTCTCTAGATTAGACCATCAAATTCTAAAACAGAAAAAGCAAAATTAACAGCCGTTAGCAGCAACTAGTAGTAACATCCGGTAGTAACAGCCGATAGCAGCAGCAAATAGTAACAGCCAATAGTAGTAACAAAAGTCAGCAGTACCAGCAAATAACAGCAGCTTGGAGTATCAGCAGTCAGCAGTACCAGGCCATCCAGCAGACAGCGGTAGTAACAGCAGCTAGTAGTAACAACAAATGACAGTAGCTTGGAGTATCAGCAGTCAGCAGTACCAGGCCACCCAGCAGACGGCAGTAGCAGCAAACAACAAGGCCACCCAGCAGACGGCAGTAGCAGCAAACAGCAGTAGTAGCAGATAGTAGTAGCAGCAAACAACAGTAGTAGCAGTTAGCAGTGGCAGCAGCAGGCATTAGAAACAACAAACTCTTGATGTTCAGGTAGTTAGCAGCCTAAAGTAAGAATAATGGCACCGAAAGTTAGTATCGGGATTGCCAAACCAAAGAAAGAACACATAAGAAAGGAGTAAAGACAAATTTTCATGAGGAGCCCAAAAGCAAGAAGTAGAGCACAATAGGAGCATTCAATCAAACATGGCCCAACATAGTCAGACCATGCATTAAATTTAAGGCTACAACAAATAATGTTTTGCTGACATGGAATGGACAAACAAAGCTACAATAGCATAACAAGACCCACATAAACAGATGGAAGAACTAAAATGTACAGGGAAAAGATTGATTCTGTGTAAAAAATTATCTAGGAAAACAAAAACCATCATGTTAACAACTTTCAGACAAACCTATTATTCCACATAGGACAGGGCTGCTTGCCTTAAGGCTACAGGCCTACATCACATAGATCATAGCTCAGAGTGTTTTTGACAACAGAAACCCAATACGATCCCGAGTAATGCCAAGGTCAGGATGTTATAAAAGACATCATCAAAGAGCCAAACATGAGTTGCATTTATAAATAGTACGGGGTAGCACTTAGCAAAGCAACAACCAAAATTTCTTCCCAAATGGAACCCATTGGTAACTATCACAAAAACAAAGTCCACATGTAAGCATTATTTATGTCAACAAATAGAATAACAATTGTCAAAATTAGAATGCTAGCATCTAACTTATTTTAATTAATAAAATGTTGGTTATGAATTATGAGTTTAATACAAAGACCATAATTCCAAACTCATCAGACAATTACTTGTTCACAAACTTTTCACAAGGCTATTATAATACGAAGTAATATTCATTTCACATCTCAAGGAAAACTCTTTTCGCTCCCCTGAGCAATCCTATTTTGTCAAACACTATATGACAAACTCATATAATTCTAGTAACAACTAACAAGCCTCTCCCTTTTACCACGAGTAACAAATACCCTCGACAACAATCACTTTCATGTGTTGATTAGTAAAGATTAATAAATTATCTAATGTAAATGTTTTTAACATCAAACTAAAACTCTATTCCATTAAAACTAATAGGCTTCATTTTCCATTTACAATCAAACATTACAGAATTATATATCAAAATAAATAGTACTTTGTACATACTTAAATTAATTTAGCAATCATATTTTTGCAATATACATAGAGAATACTACTGAGTAAACTAATCCAATCAACAATCAAGCACAAACAGTAATAAAATAAAATAAATAAATAAATAAATAAAATAAAATAAAATAAAAAACAAATTATAGTTGAAATAGAAGTATTAAAGTTGTGAATCAGTAATTTGGTTGAGCAATAAACAATGAAAGCATAAGACAAAGTGTAGGAGAGAGAAAAAGAGGAACCTGGACAAGAGCGAAAGAAAGTGTTGCGAAGGGTGGATCAAACGGTCGCTGCCCACAAAAGAGGAGAGTAGCCGTGACTGTAAACTTATGCTCCCTACCATTCTCTCAATTTTCACACTTGCGTTATCTGTACGGATAATTTGTTGGGCTTGAAACCCTAATTTTAAAAAATCAACTATTATAATCAAATTTATGGCAATTAATCATGAAATTGAAACAGGAAAGAAGAAAAACCTGAGAGTGCTGTAGTTTCATGAGATAAATTAGGGCTTGATAGGCGAAATTGAGCTCATAATCAGAGTATCGAACACCACCACAATTCCAGCTTTTCTCTCCTCTAGTTCATGATCTTCCGCCATTTTTTATAGTTGTGGATGTGGTTGCAGTTGCGGCTGCACTTTCAATGAAGAGAGAGATAGGGGGGAGAGAGGAGAGAGGAGAGAGCGGTTGATTGAGCGAATGGGAGGAGGAAAAAGAAGAAATAAAACCAAAAATAAAAGATTGAGGGATGGAGAAGTACGAGGGAGGAAGAAAGTTGTGAGCCTGTGACTAATTGACTATGAGGGTCGATTTCAATACTCCGTAAAACGGATTTTTCACCGTATACCACTGAATTAATGCATAATTCACCATATATCACACGAAATTTTCTAATATACCAAATATCACTGCGTTTTTGGTAAATGTCACAACATGCCCTTTCCGTTAACTCAGTTAGTCATTAACGTTAATTGTGCCACGTGATAACTTGTAATTGGTTCTTGTTTCGGGGTTTTTTTAAGTCCTGCGGGAGAGTTACAATTCCGGGACTGGTATCGTGGCGCATGTACCTGCAAAACAACGAAGACTCCTTGTGGTGGGAGTTCTTCCTCCGACGATCAAGTTAGAACGTGTATGAGGAGTGAATAGTGCGGAAAAGTAAAGGTTAGGAGATCTGGTTCCTCTAGCAGAGGAATGATCAGTGTGTTTAGATTCTCTAGGTGAGAGTAATTAATTGTTGAATCCCCTTTAATGAGGATTAATTAGAGTATTTATAACCTTGGAAAACGTGCCAAATACTAGGTTTAGGTTAACCTAGGGCTGACTTGCCTTTACTTGGAAATTGGGCCTAGGTGGCCGTTTGGCTTGTTTGGCATATGGAGGCCACGTGGCAGGACACAACTGGTCCATGGTGGACAGATCAACGCCTGACACGTGGCAGGCTTCTATTGGCCCATTTGGCGGACACTTGGCAGAGCCTAAATGGTCCACTTGTCAGATGGTGATTGGTAGGGAAAAACCCCTAATCATTTGCCCCTCACAGGTGTCACATGACTGTTCACATGTCACCTGTGACAGGTGTCGGCCTGTAACAGGCGACGGGCTGCTACAGGTGTCGCCCTATGACGGGCCGAGCATTTTTCCCGCTCGTTTTTTGAATTTGGAGGCGACTCTTTGCATTCTCCTTTGCCTTATATAAAGGCATGTTGATCAAGTCTTTTGTTCACATTTGCGAACTTTTTCAAGAGAACTCTCGGACCCCTGAACTTGAGCTCTGACTTTCTGGACGACTGCTTTTACCAACCGCCTGTTTTTTGTGGGACGCTTGTTCGATCAAGCTTTCATCCAAAACTTAAGTTTCAGGTAACCGATTGTTCCTTTATCCTTTTTCTGTTTTTCTTTTTGCATTATTCTTTTTTTAAAAAAAAAATGAGACCCCAAAAGCATCCGGCACGACCTAGGTTAGCAATCAGCCGGTCACCGGGGACGGCTGAGTGAAAATGAGACCCCAAAAGCATCCAGCACGACCTAAGTTAGCAATCAGCCGGTCACCGGGGACGGCTGAGTCTAGGACTAGGGGTGCCGACTGCCCTGCGGTACTTCAAACTTTGCGCAAGTCCCAGAATCCAACTGTCTTTGTATCTATGCAGGACAGTATGGCAAGAACAAAAAAGACCAAGAGGATTGAAAACTCTGATGGCTCCGCTTTCCGGGTTCAAATTAGTGAGCTGTCGGACCAGCCGCCTGATACCGCAGGGACCCAAGGTGGCCCTTCTGCCGAGAGCTCTGAGGAGGGAGCTAAAGTAGCCCCTTCCCACTTTACTGTTGACCTGGCCAGTCAGCAGACGGCCCCTGAAGAAGAAGAGGGGTCGGCCCCCTCAGGGAGAGGGGAGGAGTCGGACTCCTCTGAAAGCGAGTCTGACTCTAGCTCTTCAAGCCGCCTCTCTATAAATTCAGAGGAAAGGCATGCTTGCTTGCATGAGGCGAGGCTTTCTCATGCATCTAAAAAGGGGGACGACTGGTCGGAACCATCCGCCTCTCATAGGGAGTTGAATACTCCTTATTACTGTCATGTCCCAAAGGGCCGGATCAAGGTTATGAAAGAACGAATAGACTCCTTTCTTTCGGACCATGTGATGGGTCCTGATTTTCAAGTTTTTGTGCCGGATGCTGAGGATACGGTCGTTTGGCCCGCAGGAACCAACTTTGGGGACGCCTGTTTTGGCTGTTACGAGGAGGCCATTAAGGCTGGGCTTCGCTTTCCCTTGCATCCGGTCGTTCAACAAATCCTCGATGGATACGACGTGGGGCTTTGGCAGTTAGCCCCGAATTCCTGGTTCAACATCCTTGGCTATGTAGCCGGATGTGAAATGCACGGGGTGGAGCCGAATTTTGAGGCGTTCACCCATATGAACTATCTCAGCAGGGACCCCAAGGCAAGCGGTACCGGTTGGTACCAAATAACGAGCCACAAGGGCTACCTAATGACAAGGGGCAAAGAAAATAAATGGAAGGATTGGAGAAACACCTTCCTCATCATTGCCAGCCCTGACAAGCTGCTGAACAAGCGCTACAATAGGTGGAACAAGGATCCGCCTCTTCTAGCAGGCGGTCGCAGCATGCCGCTTGTCCCCCGCAAGGCCCGGGAAGAGATCCTTGACCGAGGACTCTTCAAAGTAGAAATTAGGGCAAACTCTACTACTGGGGTACGAGAGCAAGTGCCCCTAAACTGCGTCCCAGAGTTTCAATGGCTCTATGACGAGTTTTTTCTGGCCGCCTACGGCCTTAGCAGTCAGTCCTCCCGGTCTCTTGAGTATATGTACACTTCTTTTGGTTTGTTTTCGAATTTTTTCTAACTCTTTGTGGTTTTGCTTTCAGCTGAAGCTATGGACCAAATTTCTGCATCCAAGAAGGCGGCTGCCTTGCTGCGAGCCTCCATAATGCAACAGAAGTAGACCTCTTCTGATTCTCCTGCCAAGGAGACGCCGATAGTGAGTTTCGAGCCTTTGAACTTGTCTTGAAAAGCTGCTTATATCAGCATTGACCATTCATCTTTTTCGCAGGCGGGCACTTCCAAACCCTCCTCCTCCCAACATCCGGACTCAAAAGTTCGGAAGACGACTGCTGGGAGTATGCCTGTATCTGCCAAGAAACAGTCGGCTGACAAGCAGCCAATCACCCCACAAAGTGTGGGGAAACCATCACAAGTCCTTAGGGACAGTCGGCCGCCAAGAAGTATAAACTGCACTGCTAGACTTAACTTATTTCTTCATCGCTTTCTTCATGTTTTTGATGTTTATATTTTTTGGATGCAGGCGGCCCTCAAGAACCAGACTTGGTCCAAATGGCCAAGTCTATGATTAAGGCCATCCCTCAAGAGGAGAGGGATGCGGTCAAGGGAGTTGGCACCCTTGACCTAGACGGCATAATGGATCTCCTTTCCGAGGTAGACTTGGAATATTTTTAAAATGTTGACTTTGCGTGTCGCCTGTTATTCTCAAATCTGACGCCTGTTTTTCCTTTTCCCAGACCATGCTCAGAGTACACGGCCTCCGAAGGCCGATCAACGCCAAGAACAAAGAGGTAAAGGCTGCTAAAGCTATGGTCGCCTCTGACGTTGATAAGGCAATGTTTCAAATTGCCCAAAATGAAATTTTGACAACTGATATTCTTTATTATCAGGCGCAGGCCACTTCCACTATCCGCACTGAGTTTGAGGTGGCCAAAAAGAAGAACAATGAGCTGAAGGCGACGGTCAAGAGTCTCCAAGATGAGCTGAAGCCACTTAGGCAGAAGATGACCCAATTTGAGGTCATGGAAAAATCTTTGGTGACTGTCAAAGACCGCCTACAAAAGCAGGAGAAGAGCCTCACTGACGAGCTTTCGGCCAAGGCCGAGAAAGGAAAGATGGAATTAGTCCAGGCCAAGATGGACGACTCGGCTTAAATCATGAAGATGACTTGGACGACCCTCTTCCCAAAAGCTCACTATGCCGCCTGGGAGAAAAAGTTCAACGCTTGTACAGAATCGTACAACCAACAGATCATGAGGCAGGCGGCTGAGGAAGACAAGGCGGTTGACTCCACCTTAGAGGAGGAAGAGGAGGTGGTGGCCCTGCAACCGATTGAGGTGGATGCGTCTAAAGAAGCTGCCCCTGATGCCGAGACAAGTAAGAAGGATGCCTCCCAGAACCAGGCGTCCCTTGTTGATCAGGCGGCAGTCAATACCGAAGCCCTGCCTCAATCTTAAAGCTTTTATGTCTTTTAACTTTTTCTTCAGCCTGCGCGCTGTGTGCTCTTGTATCACTTTACCCGGCCAGGGGGCCGTGGTATTGAATCTTTTGCTGGTCTTTATGGCCGGCTGTTTATATGAATTTGGCGACCATCTTTTGATCGTCTTTGCTCATTTGAATTTTGTTTTATGCTTAATTTTTGCAAAGTATAGAGGATCCTACTATCCGCTTGTACGTCATACCGACTGTTTTGGCTAAAAATGTTTTAAAATTTGTAACTTATCGTAAGCCAAAAATTGCGAATAGGTACTAGGTACCGACTGCCTATGCCCCTGGACGACTGGTTGTCTTGGTTCAAGGTTAGGCGATCAGTCGGCTATTTACCCAGTCGGACCCCCAACGTAGTTTAGGAAATACATTAGGTTTGTTCAACTTTTTCAAGTTAAAAAGGAACAGGCCGCTTATAACCAGCCCGCCTGTTTGATAAAATAGGAATAGTTCTTCAGTCTTTGTTTGCCAAAAAGCAGTCGACTTACGAACCAGATTTTCAAACATGTTTGGTTTGAAAAGAAATCATCTTAGTAGGGTCGGGGTACGAGAGCTCTGGTTCGCTTTTCGACAGGCGGACTCGTCATACCTTTTGAATCCTTACTAAGTATGAGAGAGTGACTTATGAGTAATCTTTGAGGTTACCCATTCGTCAGCTTTTATGCTTGAGTAGTAGAGGCACCAGGTGGCGGAAGCCGGCTGATCCCCTTAATTCACCAATTTTTGTTGGCTATTTACTCAAGGGGTACCGGCTGTACTTATCCCAAGTAATACAGACAGTCATCTGACACGGATGTTAACTGCTAACACTTGTTTGGTTTAGTGTTAAAGTTATCCTTGTCTCAAAAACGGCTACGTGGTTGTCCTTGGGGGACAGTCGTCTGGGTGCCGTGTAATTAGTTTATAGAACAATGTTCCACCCAAAAGGAAGCTGCTCTCTGCGACGAATTTCATCCGGAGGGATGCCGCCGGACGCCTGCTATAATGTTGGGACAGGTTGTATTAGTTTAAAGATTGGATCAGTTGGCTGGGCGCCTGGCCTGATCATTCGGCCATAGGCCTCAGATAGTTCATGGCGAACTAAGTATAGGAGAGTAGCCGACTGTATAGCTACAGGCGGCGTGCCCCTCTTAATTGAATGCATATTTGAGTAAAATGGAGAGTAGCCGACTGTTTTACCAGTTGGCATGCCCCTCAATGGAGAGCAGCTGGCTGCTCATGGAGCAGGCGACATGCCTCTCTAAGTACAATACTTAATGAAGCAAAATAGAAAACTTTATTAGTAGCTCTTGGCTATTTACATCATTCCAAAATAATACTTCTTTAAATTATCTACATTCCATGTTCGAGGCAAGGGTTGGCCGTCTGGTGTTTCCTAGCGGTAGGTGCCGTCTCGGATTTCTTCATAGATTCGGTAGGGTCCTTCCTAGTTGGGAGTTAATTTGCCTGACTCATTGTCCCTGCCGACTGCTTCCATCTTTCTTAGTACAAAGTCCCCCACTTTGAGTGGACGCCTGTGCACTCTTTTGTTATATGACCTTGTCATTCTCATGCGGTAGATTTCATGGCACAAGGCTGCATTGCCCCTTCATTCTGGAAGTGAGTCCAAGGCCAGGCGCATATACTCCCAATTCGCCTCTTTGTCATACAACATTATTCGAAGAGTCGGCTCGTAGTGTTCAACTGGAAGAACAGCTTCTGCACCGTAAGTTAGGAGGAATGGAGTTTCTCCAGTCGACCCTTTTTCAGTCGTCCTAATGGCCCAGAGAACATGTGGTAGTTCGTTTGCCCATAGGTCGCCTGCTCGTTCAATCTTCTTCTTAAGACCGTCTAAGATGATTTTATTGAAAGCTTCTACTTGGCCGTTTGCTTGAGGACGACCGACTGATGCAAAGCAGTGTGAGATGCTTCGGGCTCCCAGCCAATTTTTGAGAACAGGCGTCTCAAATTGGGGACCATTATCAAAAACCATAGACATGGGCACCCCAAACCGAGTGATGACATTTTTCCAAATGAATGAGATCACATCCTTCGTCTTGATTCCCTTAACAGCCTCAGCATCAACCCATTTGGTGAAGTAGTCGACTGCAACAAGTATATACTTCCTGCCGCCTGTAGTAGGCCTATAGGGTCCTAGGATATCCATGCCCCACTTAGCAAACGATAATGGGCTATGGATGGCGGTGAGATCGGTAGCCGGACGGTGAATTAACTTGCCAAACCTTTGGCACTTGTCACATTTTTTCACCATCTCCATGGCGTCTGCTTCTAAGGTAGGCCAAAAGTAACCTTGCCGCCTAACTCGTTGAGCAAGTGACCTGCCGCCTACATGAGAGGCGCAGTATCCAGAGTGTAGATCTTCTAAGACCTCTCGTCCTTTTTCTGGGGTAACACATTTCAAGAGGGGTTGAAGGTACCCTTTCTTGAAGAGTTCCCCCTTTCGCATCTCAAAACTGGACGCTCGCTTTTTCAGTAAGGCCGCCTGGTGATGATCATTCGGCTAGGTGCCGTCTGTTAAATATGCCCTGATTGGGTCCATCCAGGTTGAACTTCGATCTAGAATTCCGATAGGATCCTCTTCAATACTCCTCTTTTCCATAACTTCCCAGAAAACGGTTCTTGGAGTGTCACAGGAGGCCGAGGATGCCAACTTTGAAAGAGCATCCGCCTGGTTATTTTCAGACCTGCGTACTTGAGTTAGATGAAACTCTTCAAGTGACCCAGCCGCTTGTCGTACCGCCTGCAAATATTTAATCATGGTCGGATGGGTTGCTTCGTATTCGCCATTATACTGACTCACTATCAATTGTGAGTTAGAGCAGGCGTCTATTCTTCTTGCCCCAGCCGCCTTACACATGCGAATGCCGGCCAGTAAAGCTTCATATTCCGCCTCGTTGTTCGAGACTTGGAAGTCAAAATGTAGAGCATACTCATACCTATCGCCTTCTGACGACTGACATATGACGCCTGCTCCACAGCCATTTGAGGTGAAGCTCCCGTCCACATATACCTTCCAGACTTGGTGTGGAATTTGAGAATCAAAGGGCCGAGTCATCTCTACAATAAATTCAGCAAATGCTTGCCCCTTTACTGCTTTTCTTGGCTCGAATGTGATTTCAAGGCTCTGAATCTCTATCGCCCATTTGATCATTCGGCCTGACAACTCCATGGTTGTAAGTGGCCGCTTGATTGGCTGATCTGTGTATACGACGACTGAATGTGCCAAGAAGTAAGGCTTCAATTTTTTGACTGCCATGAAGAGAGCAAGCCCGAATTTTTCCACTAAGGGGTACCTCAACTCGACATTCTTCAACACATGGCTGACAAAGTAGACCGGGAGCTGGCAGCCGTCTCTTTCAACAAGGAGGACGACACTTAGAGCATGGTCAGACACGGCGAGATACATGTAGAGCACTTCTTTGGGCAAGGGACTGACTAGCCTTGGTAAGGAATGCAGATGGACTTTCAGTTTTTGGAAGGCCGCCTCAGCATCCGGTTCCCATTCAAACCTTGCTTTCTTCTTTATTGCTTGAAAAAAGTAAAGGCACTTGTCGCCTGACCGGCTAAGAAATCTTCCCAGGGCCGCCAGACAACTTGTTAACTTCTGAACCTCTCGGACTGTGCGAGGCGACTGCATGTCAATGACCGCCTGCACTTTCTCAGGGTTCGCCTCTATACCTCTTTGATTAATGAGGAATCCGAGAAACTTCCCAGACTCAACCCCAAAAACACATTTCTTGGGATTGAGCATGACATGGTGCCGCCTGAGTGTGGTGAATGTTTCTCGGAGGTCAGCCAGATGATCCGTCTGAAGTTTGGACTTTACAATCATATCATCTATGTATGCCTCGACATTCCTTCCAATTTGGTCAAAGAAACCGTGTTTATAATTCTTTGCAAGGTGGCCGGGGCGTTCTTCAAACCAAACGGCATGACCGTGTAGCAATACAGCCCTTGATCAGTGACGAAGGTCGTCTTCTCCTGATATTTCTTCCACAACGGGATTTGATGGAAGCCAGAGTAGGCGTCCATGAAGCTTATTAAAGCGTGGCCGGCTGTTGAGTCGACCAGAATGTCAATCTTAGGCAATGGATAGCTATCCTTGGGGCACGCCTTGTTCAAATTAGTGTAGTCCACACACATTCGCCAGGTACCATTCGGCTTCTTTACTAACACAACGTTCGCAACCCAGTCTGGGAAATAACATTGCCGAATGAACCCTGCATTAAGCAACTTTTTAACCTCGGCGGCGGCCGCCTGGCTTCTTTCTTCACCATGGTTCCGTTTCTTTTGCCAGACCGGCTTCTTTTTCGGATTCACAACCAGCTTATGCATTGCCAAGTCTGGACTGATGCCTGGCATTTCATGAACTTCGAATGCAAAGATATCTTTGAATTCCTTCAAAAGTTGGTGCAAATCATCACCCAATACTTCAAGAGCAGTCGTCCCTACTTTGACTGTTCGGTCAGGATGAGAGTCGTCCAGGACAACATCCGTGTGCTCGCCAGCCGGCTGAGGGCGGAATTCGTCTGACCGCTCCTCTGCCAGTGATTGCTATCTTTTTTCTTTTCTCTCGGCCCCTAGTTGAGTAGCCTTTCTTTTCTTGCCGCCTGCCACTTGGGCAGGCGCATCCTCCTTGATGAGTTCAAGGTCAGTTTTTTCACCACTTGGGCCAGCAGCCGCCACAGTGGGTTTGATATCCGAGAGGTAACACTCTCGTGCCATCTTTTCACTACAAAAAAATAGACATTTATCAACAGGTCAAATCCGTTGCTAGATTGTACTTTTCTGTCGCTAAATATAGGTAGCGACAGATTTTGAAACGGAATTAATCCGTTGGTAAAACTGTTGTCGCTAAATGAGACTAGCGACGTTTTATTTGTTTTCCGTTGCTGAACTTAGCAACAGATTTTTATTTCCGTCGCTGGTTTTAGCAACGGATTTTTATTTCCGTCGCTGGTTTTAGCAAAGGATTTTTAATTCTGTCGCTGGTTTTAGCAACAGATTTTTATTTCCGTCGCTGGTTTTAGCAACAGATTTTTTTATCTGTCGCTGGTATTAGCAACGGAAAAAAAAAATTCGTCTCTAAATTTAACAACGGAAAAATTATTTTGTGTCTATATGTAGATGCTATTCGGTGCGACCTCACTCGGGTCAACCCGAATCGGCTTTGCATGTAAGACTCCTTAAATCCCCAATCTCAAGAATCACAATAGGTAGGAGTCGAACCCGTGACCTCATAGTCACATAGTGAAACTCTTACCAACTATACCAAATATTATTTGTTTACTTCTATGCACATAATTGATAATAAGTGAAACAAAAAATTAGAGACGGAATTTAAAATCCGTCTCTAGTTTAGAAACGGATTTTCAAATTCGTCTCTATTTTAGAAACGGATTTTCAAAATCCGTCTCTAGTTTAGAGACGGATTTTAGTTTACATAATTCGTCGCTAAAGTAATATTTTACATAATTCGTTTTGAAAATAATTTAGAAACGGAATTAAAAATCCGTCGCTCATATCAGCAACGGAAAAATAAAATCAGTCTCTAATTTAGCAACGGAAAAAAAAATCCGTCTCTAATTTAGAAACGGAAAAAAAAATTCGTCTCTAAATTTAGCAACGGAAAAAAAATCCGTTTCTAATTTTGCAACGGAAAAAAATCCGTTTCTAATTTAGAAACGGATTTTCAATTCCGTTTCTAATTAAGAGACGGATTTATTAATTCCGTCTCTAATTTAGAAACGGATTTTTCAATTCCGTTTCTAAATTAATTTAGAGACGGATTTTTTAGTTCCGTCTCTAATTTAGAAACGGATTGAATTCCATCGCTAGAATTCCGTTTCTATATGGACATTTTTTTGTAGTGTTTGATCTCCCCTTAGGGAGCTTTCTGTTCCATCATCCCTCTCAAATTTGAGCAGCATAAGAGAGGGGATAATGACAGCTTTAGAGTTGTTTAGGGTGGGTCGTCCTAAGATCATGTTGTAGGCCGACAGTTCTTCAACCACTAAGAACTGAACCACCATGTGACGGCCCTCCCCTTTCTCACCTAGACGGATGGGTAGATCCACTCGTCCCAATGGGTGTACAACACTTCCTCGAAACCCTACTAAAGGGTGAGATACCAGATGTATGCAATTAGTTTTGTACTTGAGCTTTGCCAAGCACTTGTTGCTGATGAGATCAGAGGAACTACCGGTATCTATGAGGATCCGACCAACTCTTTGGTTGGCCACCTTACATTCAATGACAATGGGGTCATCATGCGGCCCCCTAACACCTCCCATATCTTCTTATGTGATGACAATTTCTGGGAACGAACTCTTGGTGGTGCGTCCTTGGTGAACGGAATTAACATCTAACCGCTTGATATTGTCTTTGTTGCCCCTGATAGTGGGGCCACCTCCTGAGAAGCCGCCTGCTATAGTGTAGACGACTGCGTCATCAGTATCAGAACTGTCAGCCGACCTGTGATTCTTCTTGGCCGACTGCTTGTGCTTGGGGGGAGCATTCCCCTAAGACTTCTTGACATAGGAGTCAAGGTCGCCTTTTTCAGCAAGGCGGTCCAGGTAGCGCATGAGGCTAATACATTCATTGGTTTCATGACCAATATCCTCATGAAAATGACAGAACTTATCTTGGTTCCGATTGCTTGCAGAACCCTTTATGGGGGCCGACTTCTCGATTGAGATCCGGCTCTTGATTTCTTTGAGGATAGCTTGGCTATCCTTGTTGAACGCATACTTGGGAGATTATGGTTTGAATTCTTTCTTCTTTTTCTAGGACGGCTGTTCAGAGGAGACGACCGCCCAGACTTTTTTTCTCTTTTTCTCATCTTTATTTGCCGATTGCTTTGGTCGGCTTTCTTTTTTCTCAGACCTCCTTCCGTCCGACTGTTTCCCAGTGTTACAGAGATCAGTCGCCTGTATATAGGCTTCAGCTTCAATCAATGCTTCTTGGAGAGTCGCAACCCTTTTTTCGGACCAAGTCGAACTTGAAGGTCGACCCATCCTTAAGACCTCTGAAAAAGTCAGTGTAGGCTACCTCATCCGGCAGCCCTTGTATTTGAATCCTCATCAGATTAAACCGCCTGATGTAGGAACGGAGTCCCTCCTTCTCACCCTGCTGAATGGTCCCTAAGTCAAGGGTCGTTTTTTTATCAGGAATGTTCATAGCAAAGTTGGAGGTGAACAAGTAGGCAAGTGTCATGAAATTATTCACACAACCAGTCGGCAGGTTGCCGAACCATTGCTGTGCAATTCCCTTGAGAGTCGCTGGGAAACACTTGCACCAAGTGGGATCATCCAACCCTTGGAGGTACGTTAGTTTGGTGAACGCCATTAGATGATCTTCTGCGTTAGTAGTGCCATCATAGGTGCCTACTAACACATTTTTCACTTTGGCCGGCTGGGCGGCCTCAATAATTTCCTTGGAGAAGGCGGACGGCTGTTCTCCAAGTTTGAGCAACCGTAGTTGCCAGTCCAATGGTTGGACGTTTCTTGCCGCCTGCCCTCCAAACAAAGGAGGCTGCAAGAAGTATTGTTGTTGCGGTACGTATGGTACATTCGGTACAGACTGATCTTTATGAGATCTGGACCGACGGGAGGTACCGCCTGTCTGACTCTCATAATTTGATTGAGTATACCTCATGGAGGTATTATGCAAACTATCCTGAAAATCTGAAGTAAAGGCCGACTTTGACAGTCGGTCACTCTTCTTCTAATCTAGCATCAACCGAGCATCGGTGTACATTTTCTTCGTCCCATCCGCTTGAACATGACGAATGGGCTTTTTCCTCCCAGTTGACGGGAAGTGAAACTTCATCCAATCAATCACCGGTGGCCGACTAGCCCCAAGTTTTGGGTGAGGGGTTGCCGCACGATCAATGACTGACTTCATCCTACCAGAGTGGGAGGATTTTTTAGCCGACTGTTCCTTTGCAGGAACAGGTGTTCTCTTCTTAATCAACTCTTCGATCTCTCCCTTGAACCCCCTCATGAAAGTCATGAGTTAGTTCCTTGTAATGGGAGCAGATCCTTCAGCCGCCTGTTGTTGCTCAGGCGGTGGGCCGGCTGGATTGCTGGGTCCAGCTTGGCAATCTACCCGTTCCCTCCTTTCGGTGTGACGGGTGCGCCTGGCCCTTAGGGTCCCATCTGAGGCCGTGTGTCTTAGGGAGATCTGGTTCCTCTAGGGGAGGAATGATTAGTGTGTTTAGATTCTCTAGGTTAGAGTAATTAATTGTTGAATCCCCTTTAATGAGGATTAACTAGAGTATTTATAACCTTGGAAAACGTGCCAAATACTAGGTTTAGGTTCACCTAGAGCTGACTGCGCTTTCCTTGGAAATTGGGGCTAGGTGGCCGTTTGGCCTGTTTGGCATATGAAGGCCACGTGGCTGGACACAACTGATCAACGCCTGACACGTGGCAGACTTCTATTGGCCCATTTGGCGGACACTTGGCAGAGCCTAAATGGTCCACTTGTCAGATGGTGATTGGTAGGGAAAAATCCCCTAATCAGTTCTTATTAATATTATTTATTTAATTAAATAACTTTAGAAAAATTATTTTAAAAAAAAAAAAATTTAAACACCACCAACTTAGCCACCGCCGCCCCCAGCCCAACCCCGACCCCCACCCCTGGCTAGCTGGCCAGCAACCATCCCCCCCCGGTCGTCGGGGACATTATCCACCCCTTCCCCCGACGCCGGCGACCATCTCACTCCTACTTCCCTTCCCCGAAAACCATCCCCCACATGTAACCCCTCCCTTGCCGGAAGCTTCCCCGATTCCCCAATTCTTTATTTCTCAATTCCCGATTCCGTAATCCAATTCCCGATTTCCCTGCCTGCGACATTCTCGACCCCTTCCCCCGACGCTGGTGACCATCCCACTCCTACTCCCCATCCCCGAAAACCATCCCCCACCTGTAACCCCTCCCCTTACTTGACCCTAATCCTCAACTCCACCCCTTACATGACCCGAATTCCCAATCCCACTCCTTAACTAACCAGAGATTGCGAAGATAACAGAGGCTTAGTGATGAGGTGAGGAAAGAAGAGAGAGGAAGGGTTTCGGGAGAGAGTGATGGGGACTTCAATTCAGATGGGGTATGGTTGTTCACGGGAGGGGGGCGACAACGATGCGTGGAGAAGGCGCAAGGTGGTCAGAATTTGACAGAGAAGGCGCAAGGTGGTCGAAATTCAACAGGGAAGGGAAGGGGAGTTGGAATCTGGCGTGGAAGAACCATAACCTTCGATCTCCGGCAGCGACGTAAAGAGATTAGTATTGGTGGTTGAAATTGAGCTGGTATTGTTGGGCGAAGTTGCGGGCTGGTATTGTTGGGTGGAGCGGCGGCGCCGGCAAACGGGAAGGTGGTCTGTGCGCCGGCGGGGTTGGGGGGCAGGCTAGGCTTGGTGGGGAGCAGTTGGGGGGGGGGGGTCGGGGTGGGAGGGTACGGTGGATATGGGTGGTGTTTTTTTTTTTTTAATAAAGTTTTTTAATTCTTTATTTAAGTAATTAATTAAATATTATTAATAAAAGCCAATAAGTGACAGCCACGTGGCACAATTAACCTTAGTTACTAACGGCGTTAATGGCAGACTAATGGCAGTTACCAAAAAAAAGGCATTTTGTGTTAATGTACATTAACTCAGTGATCTTTGGTGTATTAGAAAGTTTCGTGTGGTATATGGTGAATTATGCATTCACTCAGTGGTATATGGTGAAAAATCCGTCCGTAAAAAGTATTTGATAAAGTGTTTTTCTTCCCATTAAAAAAAATAAATTATTATATAACTAAGTGTTACTTAACTACAAAGTGTTACATAAAATTAAAGTGTTACAAAAAATGTTACATAATATCACAATGTTGCAAAAGTGTTATGTAAAAATCAAACAATCATGAAATTTTTAAAGTGTTACCAATGGGTGTTACTTAAGCCCAATTTTGTAGTAGTGCGAAAGTCGAGTCGAATTTAGGAGTCGACGAGACGGAAAAATCAGTAAACAACAAGTCAATACATAGCCGTAGCCTCGCATTGGCCTAGCCAAGCGAGGGCTAGGCTATATAGGGCTACTAGCCTAATCACTAGCAAGGTCGCAAGCAAAGCAGCCCTATGCGGGTGCTGGCTGGGGCTTACTGGCCGAGCTCGTGTACTAGCAGTGCTAGCAAGGCCTGCCGCATGCTAGCATGCTGGGCCTCGCTTGCTACTGCTAGCGCTAGCTAGCCGAGCTGAGACGCCCAGCCACTTGCACAATAACGAGCTGCTGCTAGCACCAAGCTCGATGCGCGGCACAACAGCAGCGCCCATCAACATGCAGCCCGCATGTGCGCGCGATTTGTTGTTGCAGGCTGGTGCGACAAGGCCTTGCTAGGCAAGCCCAGCCGAGGGACCAGACATCAGCGTGGCTGCCTTTGTGCCCAAGGCTGGGCGCTGTCGCACCGTGAGTGGTGCTGGTTTGTGAGGGGTCGTTTTCTTGTCGAGCAAGGGGAAGGTGGTCCTCTCCTTGTGGTCCTCACCTACTCCCTTGCCCTCCTTGTGACACTTGTTGTTTGGTGATTGTTTTTTCTTTTTAATTTAATTTAGAATTAAATTAAATCTTACTTTTTGCATTTTACCAACTATCCCACATTGAAAGATGATGGGAATTATAGGGAACAATTCCCTATAAATACCAATCATTGGGTATTGGGAATTTCACTTGAGTTAATGAACTCAAAGGGATCTCCAAAAGAGAGAAAACCTTAGTTCGTAAACTCTATGTTATTTTGGTCTGGCCCCGTCTAAGCTACGGGGTAGGGGCCAGTTCCAGTTTAGGAAGCGAGGGTGTGAGCCGTCAGAGGTTTCGCACTTACGGAGCTTGAAGCTTTCCAAGTTCGAGCTCATTGAGTAAGCGAAGCACGTGTCTAGTGTGAGTTTCTTTCTCTCTCTTCTCTTTTATGTGTTTGTGTTTTGTTTATTTGCATGCTTTTGTTTATGTTGTAATTACTATGCATACGATCCGATTTTAGGGTTTTGTTTCCGCGCGGTGTTGGACACCGCAAAACCCAACATATTTAAATCGAACTATGGCATCATGTGAGGACCCTGCAATGATCAAATCATCCACATAGACAAGGACGTGCAAAGACACACTTCCCTGTACATAGCTAAACAGGGAGTAATCAGCATACGAGTTTTTAAACCTAAAACCTTGTAGAGCATTAGACAACTTCGAAAACCACTGTCTCAGGGCTTGTTTCTAGCCACATAAAGACTTCTGCAACCTGGAAACCTTGTCGGGTGTCGGAGTTCCGTACCCTGGAGGAAACTGCATAAATACTTCTTCATCCAAATCACCATGAAGAAACGCATTATGAACATCCATCTGATGTAACTCCCAATTCAAAGACAAAGCAACAGCTAGAAAAATACGTACCGTACCCATCTTTGCAACAGGAGCAAACATCTCATTGTAACCTACTCTGACAACCTATCGATTGCCATGAACAACCAAATGAGCCTTGAGAAGTTCCACCTTTGACTTGTTAATGTACTTGATTTTATACACCCAACCACTGCCAATTGCCTTCTTGTTGGAAGGAGGATACTCAATGGTCCATGTGCCATTGCGCTCTAAAGCGTCAATCTCGTCTTGCATTGCCCTATGCCAACCGACGTCTTTAACTGCCTCTTTGAATGAAGACGGTTCCTTTCTCATAGTAATCGCCGCCCAAAAACACCTATGTCTCATAGAAAAAATATTATATTCAACATGACAAGCTATAGGGAAAGGTTTACCTGTAGAACAAGATTGAGGAAGGACGACAATTGATGTAGAGGGGTCTATATTTTCAGTAATGACAGCGTTCGTAAGACAGTGACGATGCCACGAAGGAGGACGTCTCTCACGATGACCCCTGTTTGGGGTAAAAATTACCCCTGCCACGTGGTCCAATGAGGGACTGACACGTGTCAACCTCGTAGAGGCCCAAGGGGATCCAATCAGAGGATGCCACGTGGCATTGTAACCCTAATGAGGGAGCAGATCTTCATCTGCTATAAATAGAGGAAAATCCTCATTTATTAGAGATCCATAAATGCAAACACAAAAAATCGAGCAATATTAATTGCGGAATCTCTCTGAATTAGGGATAAATATTTACCATTTTCGTACAGTTTACTACTTCGGACGTATACTAATTTTATCGTCAGAGGCAGAACTCCACCCCACCGGAGTATCGTGGTTTTGTAGGTACAAACAGTCGGGCGCGCATACTCAGGATTGTAACTCTCCCGAGGGACTCTAAAAACACTCGAAACATTTGGCGCCGTCTATGGGGAGAGTAATTCTAAGATGGCATCTAACACTGTACCACATGTAGAAGGCAGCCGGCCTACAGCTGAACCTGAGGTCCATACGGATCATGACAGTGGTGAAGACTATGAGGTCGACACATATGTGGCCCCAGACGGGTCATTTTGAACAACACGCACCCGTTACAAAGAAAAGAAGGAACGGGGCCAAGACAAAGCTGGTCCCAGCAACCCAGGCGGCGGAGGGCACAACCCCTGTCACCAGAGACGAACTCATGAAATTCATGACGAGTTTCAAGGGGGAAATAAAGGACATAATCAAGAAGTCAACTGGCTCAAACAAGGGTCAGTCGGCAAAGAAGCCTTCTCCCTCTGGGAAGAAGCAAATCAAAGACTAGGTGCCTACTCCTCACCCCAAACCCAAGGGGACGGATGGGCCTCTGATCGACCTCTCAAAACTCTGTTGCCCTTCATCCGGCAAGTTCAGCCGGATGGGTCAAAAAAGACTTTCTCTGATGCCTGGGTCGGCTTCAACGTCGACTTACCCAGACAGTTTTCGCAATACTACAGTGAAGCATTCGGAGACGCATCAAGGGAGCCAGTCACTCGGCATGTTCGCACGTATTGGCCCTCAAATCATCCAGCCGGTTCCGTATGTGCCCAATAGCAATACCTGCCGTATGGATCACCGTACATGCAGTCGTCCCCCTTTGGAGGTTAGGCGGCACATCAGGTCTAGCCTATGGACTGGCAGCTCCGGCTGCTAAACCTAGGGGAACAGCCTTCGGCTTTCTCCCGAGAGATAACCGAGGCCACACAGTCGGCCGAGGTTAAAAATGTGTTAGTTGGTACCTACGACGGTACCACCAACCCGGAAGACCACCTAATGGCATACACTAACCTTATGTACCTACAGGGGTTGGATGACGCCGCCTGGTGCCGATGCTTCCCGGCTACATTAAAGGGCATAGCCCAACGATGGTTTGGCAACCTACCGACTGGGTGCATCAACAACTTCAAGGCGCTTGCATACCTATTCGCTTCAAACTTCTCCATGAACATCCCTGCCAAAAAGACAAGTCTAGACCTAGGGGCTATTCAGCAGGTGGATAAGGAGGGACTATGGTCATATGTCAAGCGGTTCAATCTGAAGAGAATTCAAATTCAGGGGCTGTCTAACAAAGTTGCATACACAGACTTCTTCAAGGGTCTGAAGGACGGGTCGACTTTCAAATTCGACCTAGTCCGCAAGAGGGTTGCCACCTTCCAAGAGGCGTTGATGGAAGCCAAAGCCTACATACAGGCAACAGAACTCTGTGCCATCAAACACTCGTCGGAACCCAAGAGGTCCGACAAAAAAGAGAGTTGGCCTTCCCAGCCGGCCAAAAAAGAAGAGAAGAGAAGTTTGGGCGGCAGATCGCTCTGGTCAGCCGTCCTAGAAGAAACAGAGAAAGTTGGAACCGTATGTCCCCAAGTACGAATTCAACAAGGACTGCTCCTCCATCCTCATGAAGATCAAAGACCAGTTAACCCTTGAAAAACCGGCTGCTATGAAGAGTTCTATCAAGAACTATGACAAGAGCAAATATTGTCACTTCCATGAGGACGTTGGCCATTACACTAATGGTTGCTATAGCCTCAGGTGGCTACTGGACCGTCTGGCTGATGAGGGGGCTCTGAAGTCCTACCTGGTGAAGTCCAAGGGTAATCCCAAAACCAACAGTGGGCAACCGTCAAAGAAGCCAACTGTGAGCTCTGACATTGATGAAGAGCACATCTTCACCCTAGCAGGCGGTTTCGCGGGCGGTGGTCCTACCATCCGGGGTACCAAGGACAACATCCAGAAGCTGGCCAACCCAGAGGATGAGGGCCAGGCGTCGAAAGACACCTTCCCTAATGTCTTCATCTCTAAGAAGGATCGGGGTATGGTCAGGCGGCCCCATGATGACCCAATTGTCATCGAATGCAAGGTTGCCAACCAACGAGTAGGCCGGATCCTCATCGATACCGGGAGCTCGTCTGACTTGATCAGCTATCAGTGCTTGGCAAAGCTCAAGTACAAGCCTAGTAGTATGCACAAGGCTCCTCACCCCCTAGTCGACTTTGGGGGAGGAGTAGTGCATCCAGTGGGTAGGATTGACCTACCCATCCGGCTGGGAGAGAAGGGGGAAGGACGACACATGGTCGTCAAGTTTTTGGTAGTCGAGGAATTGACCGCCTACAATCTCATTCTGGGCCGTCCTACCCTCAACGAGTCCAAAGCAGTCATCATTCCATCCCTCATGCTGATCAAATTTGAGAGGGATGACGGGTCAGTGGGCGCCCTGAACGGGGATCAGAAGACGTACTGCTAGGGAGTGCTACCTCTCAGACGTCAAGCCGACTGCTATTGCAACCGGCCATAACGAGGAGCCCATCGACCTTGATGACAAGGAAGTCGCGCCTGCTCCCAAAGCAGCCGGCAAAAAGAGAAAGGCAGACCAAATGGCCCCCGTCAAGAAAGAAAAACAATATCAATCACCGACCGGGGAAAGGTCGGACGATTTCCGACCCCAGCCGGCTGGTGAGAGCATTGGTGTCGTCCTAGAGGACAGCCGCCCCGATAGAACCGTCAAAGTTGGGACGATTGCTTTTGAAAAGTTGGGAGCAGACTTGCTCCAACTGCTGAAAGAGTTCAAAGACATTTTTGCCTTTGAAGTGGAAGAGATGTCAGGCGTCAGGCCGGATCTAGCTGTCCACAAACTCGCCGTAGATCCCAAAAAGAAGTCGGTTAGGCAAATGAAGAGGGATCATGGAGAAGAAAGATCTCAAGCGGCAGCCGCCGAGGTCAAAAAATTGTTGGATGCCGGGTTCATTTGGCAATGCCACTATCCAGATTGGGTAGCAAACGTTGTCCTTGTCAAGAAGCCTAATGGTACTTGGCAGATGTATGTAGACTACACAGATCTGAACAGGGCATGTCCGAAGGATAGCTATCCACTCCCAAAAATCGACAGCATAGTCGACTCTACAGCCGGACATGCCTTGATGAGTTTTATGGACGCCTACTCAGGCTTCCATCAGATACCCCTATGGAAAAAGGATCAAGAAAAGACGGCATTCGTCATTGATCAGGGGTTGTATTGTTACACGGTGATGCCATTTGAGTTGAAGAATGTGCCTACTACTTTCCAAGGAATGATTAACACGGTTTTCATCAACCAAATCGGAAGGAATGTAGAGGCGTATATTGATGACATGATAGTCAAATCCAAGCTACAGGCGAATCACCTAGCCGACCTCCGAGAAACCTTCACCACCCTTAGGAGGCACAAGGTTATGCTTAACCCCAAAAAGTGTGTCTTTGGTATTGAGTCTGGGAAGTTTCTCGGATTTCTGATTGATCAAAGAGGCATAGAGGCCAATCCGGAAAAAGTACAAGCGGTGATTGACATGAAGTCACCCCGCACTGTCAAAGAGACCTAGATGCTTACGGTTGCCTGGCGGCATTAGGAAGATTCCTCAGACGGTCAAGCGACAAGTGCCTCTACTTCTTCCAAGCAATCAAGAAGTGGTCTAGATTTGAATGGCGAGAAGAAGCTGAGGCGGCATTTCAGAGGTTAAAGGAACACTTGCACTCTTTGCCAAGGCTAGTGAGTCCCCTGCCTCAGGAGGTTCTCTACATGTACCTAGCCGTCTCAAACCACTCCCTTAGTGTTGTTCTCCTTGCTGAGAGAGACGACAAACAGCTCCTGGTGTATTTCATCAGCCATGTTCTCAAAAATGCTAAGCTCCGGTACCCAATGGTTGAAAATTTTGGGATGGCCCTCTTCAAAGCAGTCAAGCGGTTGAAATCCTTTTTTTTTGGCTCATCCGGTGATTGTCTATATTGATCAGCCACTCAAGCGCCCAATGACTACAATAGAGTCATCCGGCAGAATGATCAAGTAGGCTGTTGAAATACAAAGCCTGGAGATAACTTTCGAACCTAGGCGTGTAGTGAAAGGTCAGGCATTTGCCGACTTCATTGTTGAAATGACTAGGCCGGCGCAGCCGGAAAATACCGATCAAGTTTGGAAGTTATTCGTAGACGGAAGTTCTACTATGAACGGCTGTGGTGCAGGTGTAATTTGCAAGTCTCTGGAAGAAGATACCTACGAGTATGCACTACGGTTCAAGTTTCAAGCTTCAAACAATGAAGCTGAGTATGAGGCCCTGCTAGCCGGTATACGCATGTGTAAGGCGGTAGGGGCAAGGAAAGTTGATGCCTGCTCGGATTCTTAATTGATCGTTAGCCAATTCAATGGTGACTATGAGGCCACCCATCCGGCAATGATCAAGTACCTGCAGGCGGTCAAAGACGAGGCTGGGACACTTGATGAATTTCATCTAAGTCAGGTGCCCCGATCAGAGAACAATCAAGCGGATGCTTTGTCCAAATTGGCCTCATCCGCCACATGTGATACGCCTAGGTCAGTCTTTTGGGAAGTCATGGAAAAAAGAAGTATTGAACATGATCCCATTGGAGTTCTTGACCGAAGCTCTACCTGGATGGACCCCATCCGGGATTATTTGGTAGACGAAACTCTGCCGGATGCCCCTTCAGAGGCGGCGGCATTAAAGAAGCGAGCTCTGAGCTTCGAAATGTACAAGGGGGAACTCTTCAGAAAGGGTTACCTCCAGCCGTTGTTGAAGTGTGTTACCCCAGAAAGGGGAAAAGA
Source organism: Chenopodium quinoa (assembly GCF_001683475.1). NCBI lineage: Eukaryota > Viridiplantae > Streptophyta > Magnoliopsida > Caryophyllales > Amaranthaceae > Chenopodium > Chenopodium quinoa. The sequence continues at coordinate 2,398,736 of NW_018743252.1, forward strand.
AGTGCTAGAGGATCTGCACGCGAGTTTCTGTGCTTCACATATAGGCTGCAAAACTCTAGCAAAGAGAGCTAGGCGGCAGGGCTACTTTTGGCCCACTCTTGAGGCAGACGCCATGGATTTGGTGAATAAATGTGACAAGTGCCAGAGATCTGGCCAACTCATACATCGTCCGGCTACTAACCTGACGGCTATCTACAGCTCGGTTCCATTCGCAAAATAAGGCATGGACATCTTAGGTCCTTATACGCCTGCTTTAGGCGAACGAAGATACATTCTAGTGGCTGTAGAGTACTTCACCAAGTGGGTTGAGGCAGAGGCGGTCAAGGGCATTAAGACAAAGGATGTCATCTCCTTTATTTGGAGAAACATCATCACCTGGTTTGGGGTTCCTATGTCTACGGTCTTTGACAACGGGCCTCAGTTTGAAACGCCTACCCTCAAGAGTTGGTTGGGAGACCAGGGGATCACCCATTGCTTTGCATCCGTTGGCCGCCCCCAAGCAAACGTTCAAGTTGAAGCCTTCAACAAGCTCATCTCAAACGGAATAAAAAAGAAGGTTGAAAGGGCTAGCGGTCTTTGGGCGGATGAGTTACCTCACGTCCTTTGGGTCATCAGAACAACTGAAAAAGGGGCAACCAGTGAAACCCCGTTTCTCATGACATACGGCACTAAAGCCATCCTGCCAATAGAACTTTATGAGCTTACACTTCGAATCATGCTTTATGATGAAGAGGCTAATTGGGAGGCCATGCGTCTTGCATTAGACTCACTCCCGGAGCGCAGGGGCAACGTTGCCTTGCGTCATGAGATATACCGTCTGAGAATAATGAGGGCCTACAACAAAAGAGTACACAAACGACCCCTCAGAGTGGGGGACTTTGTGCTACGGAAGATGGAGGCAACCGGTAGAGAAAATGAGCAAGGAAAGCTAACCCCCAATTGGGAAGGCCCCTACCGGATTTTTGAAGAAGTTAGAGGCGGCACCTACCGCCTAGAAACACAAGACGGCAGGCAGCTAGCCATAACTTGGAATGTAGATAACTTGAAAAAGTACTACTTCTAAGGATTTGTAAGCATTTTGTAAATAGAGTACATTAATGAAAGTGTTTTATTTCAATTATTCATGCATGAAATTTTTTGTACAAAGTCCCATGTGCAATGCACAACCGGGCTCCTTCAAATTCCCACGTGCAATGCACAACCGGGCACCCGTTTGCTCTAATTGAGTAGAAGGCTAAGTACCTAACTTGGTCATTCAAAAGGCCAATGGCCAACATGTTTTAAACCGCCTGCTCTTAGCATGAGCAAGCATCCGGGGACACCCATTTGGGTGAATTCGTCGAAGAGAACATCTCCCTTCCGGGTGGTACATTGTTCTACAGGTAATAGACTCAAACGGCTTTAATTAGTTAGGTTAAAGATAACTCATGACTGTTTGAATGACCTATTGAAATCAAGATACACCTTGTTATTGCCCCAAGGTAATACAAACGGTGAATTAAATCTTGATCTGCAGCCGGCTTTTGCCAAAAAGCACAACAGCCGGCTCCAGCTATCATAAACAAGTTCAAAACCTTGTTGAAGTCAAGATACACCCAGCTATTGCCCCAACGCAATACAGGCGGTGAATCAAATCTTGATCTTCAGCCGGCTTTTGCCAAAAAGCACTACAGCCGCTTAATCCACTATCGCTTGAAATGTATACGTCCGGCTATGAGCTGCCTGCGTACCAACAAAACGACCTAGTCGGGCACCCAAGGGGCCACCTACAGCCAGGTAAGCGCGTAACCTGAGTCCAATTTAGCCAGCACAGTCGGCAGGATCAACTTGGATTTTTTGTTTTAAAGCGGTCAAAGGTCGCCTACTCATTAGTCCGGATGCTTATGGACGGCTGCTTCCTAAGAGTTGGTAGCTATAAGAAAACAACCATCCAGGGGCAGACAGAGTTACACCATCCGGCATGCTACTAGAATCAATTAAAAATTGAAGTTATTCCATTCAAAGCAAAATTGCAAAAAATTGATGCAAAACAAAATGGAAACAAACAAGTGCAGCAAACCGACACAGTCGGTATATATATATATATGTATATAAAAATTTGTTCAAATTTTAGCCGGATCCTTGTCCGGAAAAACGATATAGGAAGTACACGGAACGCAGGCCGGAAAGTTGAATAATAAGAAGCTTAAGACTGAGCCGGGTCCTTGGAGGCGGCCTCGGAAGCAGGAGGGGGGATGGTCTCTTCTTGATTCTTTTCATGGGGCTCCTCCCCCCCGTCTGAGCCCATCTCCGCCTGCATGGCTTCGATCTCTTTCTTGGCCCACACATCATACGGCTCTAAAGCCGGCTAGTTTGTCTCTTGGGCCTGAATGGCAAGATCGGCGTATTTGTAGGCAAGTTCCCAAACGGCATAGTCTGTGTCCGGATGTACCAGGGACCAAGCCATATGCATACGATTAGCGCAATCTTGCTCATTCTCTTCAATGAGCCGGCTCTAATATGCTTCCAAGTTGGCTTGGAAGTTCTGACTGGCTAAAGCCGCCTCTTTCTTCAGGCGGATGTTTTCAGTGAGTAGCAAGGCACTCTCCTTCTTGGTTAGGTCCAGGATTTTGAGAGAATCCGACGCCTTCTTCACCTCCTCTTCCGCATTCTCTTTCTTCACCTGGAGGTTGTAAATCTTGGTGTGGGCTTCATTGAGGGATTTTTGAAGCTCTTTGATGGAGTCCGCCTGTTTTATGATTATGCTTTTAGTTTCTAATTCATGCATGATCATGGAATATTGGGCAACTTTATGTGCCTCAGACGCATCCCGTTTAGCCCGTCTTACCTCCTCTTGCTTCCGGGCATAAGCTTTCTTGAGCCCCTCCACGCGCAGCATTGACTGCAAAGACCCAGACGGAGTTAGAAGGGTCAAACGACATAATAACTTAGAAGAATTTAGTTGAAGAATCATACCTCAGCTAAACTGGCCTGACCCGGTCAGCGTTGAAGGTGTTAATCCCTAGGATCGCCTCCTTCTCCTCCCTGGGGATGGCCTTCGGCATGGACCGGGCATACTGCTGTACATCCGGCCAGCGAGGGGAGAGATCTGCACCAGAAAAAGACGGTGAGAAAGCAACATACGTCCCTCATATTGATTGCCGGCTGCCAGAAGAGTCTTCTAGCTAGAGCTGGGAGTGCGACTTGACACGCATGGGCTTGCCAAGAAAAGAAGGGTTGAAGGGATCTATTGTACCTTTAGAGACAGGGTGAGGGCCATGACTGCCCTCAGCCGGTACAGAGGCACCGGATGCCCTAGGCAGCGTTGCCTCCCTAGATGCCCCTGTGACATCTGGCTGTCTGGGGGTTAGATCGAACCCCAAACCTGTATTTTTGACAGATTTCCCCCAACCGTCAGCCGGTTGGGAACTGTCTGGGAGGAGGTCTTCCTCACCTTATTTTGAGTAGCCGTCTCCTCCCCCGGCCGGGGTCAGATAAGCTTTGTAAGGGAGCGAGGCGCCCTGCTCCCATCCTGAACCAAAAAGCAAGTACAAAAGTCAGCCGACAAGAAATTCACAAAATATGAAGGGTTAGGAAGCAGGTGTATATGCTTTATCTTTTGCCGCCTGGGCAGCTTTTTTCTTCTCCGCATTCTCTTTGCGGATGTCGGCGGTAGACTTGGCCGGTGTCTTCTCTGTGAGCAACATTAAAAACTCTCACTGTAGAAAAGAAACCATCTGGTTAGAAGAAAACCAATAAAGGCCAAGGAAAACATAAAATATGCACAAGCGGCATAGTTGGACCAGGCACTATTGCGACCTATGTTTCTTAAACTGGGTGCTTAGCTTACAGGCGGATAAAAACGCCTCATCTCGAAGGAACTCATGTTTGGCACCCAATTCAATTCTTGGGCACACTTATTAGTTCTCCTGTTGAGAGGGGGGTTGTGGTGAGTTCAAAAAACCCCGCCTCTATTATTCTCTCGTAGTCCTCATCCGGGACTCGAGGCTTTTTGCACTTTTGGCCCAGAAGCTCGGGCTTCCAGTTGAAGGTCCTGTACTCCCGGTTTTCCTCTTTGGTGGGAGCAAAAACCAGATATAATCGGTTCTTCCAGTCTGACCATTTGGACGGCTTGTCCAGGGTCATTAGGTATGGGGGTAGGTGGTCAGCGTATACCAGGCTCTCCACCCGCATAGGCTCCGACTTAGATAATGCATATGGGCGAAGGCCTCCCAGCCGGGGTTAATGTTCTGCATCTCGCAGGCGCTAATATAACCTAAAATGTTAACCCAGGAATTGGGGGTTAACTGCCAAATCCCCAGACCGTATCCTCGAAGGATGGCCTTGATAGTATTGTGAAGAGGGAAGCCTAGACCGGCTAGAAAGGCCGCCTCGTAGCAACCAAAGTACCCGTTTGCATTTTGCTGGTTGTCCTCCCAGACTATTGTGCCCATCTCAAGCGGCACTATAATTTTCCAATCTGCTCCCAGAGGCCTCAGGTGGATAAAGTCTCCTAGATTTCTAGCCATGCTGGCCCGGTCCTTAGCAGAGACGGCGATTAGGAAGGGGTCGCCCTTATTATTCCATTGTGGGTCTCTCCTTCTCCTCGCTATCCACAACCGGTGTGAGATAGCTGCTGCTGCTGCTTTGCCCAGAGTTTGATGAGGAGGCGGTCTCCTCACTGCTCTCATCCCCAGAAGGTATTTCCTCCTCAACCCTAGATGGAGAGGCGTTATCACCGCCGCCTTCATTATCTAACCCCGGGATTCCATCACCGGGAGTGCTTGTGGTACCTTGCTGGGATTCCCTTATCTCAGCCTGATTAGGTCCAGGCGACAATTTTTCAGAGGTTTCTCCTCTGTATTCTGGATCTACGGCTGTTTTCCTAGTTCGAGCCATTGCGTCCTGCACAGAGACAGAGACGGTCGATTTTGGAGATGAACAAGGGGAATCCCAGTACCCAGAGGCGGCACCGTACCCCCAGTCCTAGACTCAGCCGTACCAGGTGATCGGCTGACCTCTAAATCATGGTGTATCGTGTGTGTGTTGGGAGAATCCATTATTCTAACAACCTATACAGTCAGAAAAACTTAAAAAGTTTCAAGGAACAAGGAACAAAGACGGTACCTTGTAGTAAAAAAGGCTAGCTAGCGAAAGAAGCTTAGGTTCGTTGCTTAAAGATACCCTAGACGGTATTCCTTTGAACAACTGAAAATTGGCAAAGAAAGCAATCGTTATTTACCAATGTGGCCCAAAGATACCACAGGCGGAAGAAACCTATTGTGGTTGTATCGAAAATTGTAAAGAAAGCAAATGGGTTGGCGTTTTTGAAGAAAATTGCCCCAAGACACCCCAAGCGGTTATAATACCGGATGGGAATTATTGCAAGCAGCTTATGAAGAAAATTGCACAGAGATACCACCGATGGTATAGAGACGGTTGTGGGGCTGTTAAAAGCAATTACTAAGAAAGGCGCTCAAAGCCCCTCAGACGGCACAAGACCGGCCGAGGGCCTAATAAATGCTGACTTTGAAGACTGCTCAAAGATACCCCAGGCGGTATGAAACCGGCTGCGAGTATGCTGAGTGCAAATCATGAAAGAAATTTCTTACATATGCCCTAGATGGTATAAGACCACCTGAGGTCTAGTAAAGCAATTTAAGAGAGAAATTTATTAAAAATGCCCCATACGATATAAACCGGCTATGGGTCTATTGAAAGCAATTCATGAGGAATTGCTTAAAAATGCCCCAGACGGTATAAACCAGATGTGGGTTTATTGAATGCAATTCATGAGGAATTGCTTAAAGATGCCCCAAACAGTATAAACCGGCTGTGGGTCTATTGAATGCAATTCATGAGGAATTGCTTAAAAATGCCCCAGACGGTATAAACCGGCTGTGGGTCTATTGAATGCAATTCATGAGGAATTGCTTAAAGATGCCACAGACGGTATAAACCGGATGTGGGTTTATTGAATGCAATTCATGAGGAATTGCTGAAAGATGCCCCAGACGGTATAAACCGGCTGTGGGTCTATTGAATGCAATTCATGAGGAATTGCTTAAAAATGCCCCAGACGGTATAAACCGGCTGTGGGTCTATTGAATGCAATTCATGAGGAATTGCTTAAAGATGCCACAGACGGTATAAACCGGCTATGGGTTTATTGAATGCAATTCATGAGGAATTGCTTAAAGATGCCCCAGACGGTATAAACCGGTTGTGGGTCTATTGAATGCAATTCATGAGGAATTGCTTAAAAATGCCCCAGACGGTATAAGCCGGCTGTGAGTCTATTGAATGCAATTCATGAGGAATTGCTTAAAAATGCCCCAGACGGTATAAACCGGTTGTGGGTCTATTGAATGCAATTCATGAGGAATTGCTTAAAAATGCCCCAGACGGTATAAACCGGCTGTGAGTCTATTGAATGCAATTCATGAGGAATTGCTTAAAAATGCCCCAGACGGTATAAACCGGTTGTGGGTCTATTGAATGCAATTCATGAGGAATTACTTAAAAATGCCCCAAACGGTATAAACCGGTTGTGGGTCTATTGAATTTAATTCTCGAGGAATTGTTTAAAGATGCCCAGACGGTATAAGACCGGCTGTTTCCCTATCAGAAATCAAGATAAAGGGACTAAGTCAGAGCGGTACCTTAGTGAGATGGGCAAAGAATCACTCAACCAGTACCCGAACGTATTGGAACTGAAGGCTGTTTGCAAGAAATAGCAGCCGGAATCAGAGTACTCTCTTTTCTCTCAAAGATTCTCCCAGCAAATTGGCAAAAGTGTGGTATGAGAGGAGGGAGGTTCCTATTTATAAGGAAACCTAGAAGGCGAATTGTCACCTCCCCTCGCAATTTCGAATTAAAAAAATAGAGGGAAGGAGACGAACCGTCGCCTACCCAAATTGTGACAAGTGTCATAGGTGCCACGTGGCAAGCCACGTCACACCTGTGAAGGACAAATGTTTGGGGTAAAAATTACCCCTGCCACGTGGTCCAATGAGGGACTGACACGTGTCAACCTCGTAGAGGCCCAAGGGGATCCAATCAGAGGATGCCACGTGGCATTGTAACCCTAATGAGGGAGCAGATCTTCATCTGCTATAAATAGAGGAAAATCCTCATTTATTAGAGATCCATAAATGCAAACACAAAAAATTGAGCAATATTAATTGCGGAATTTCTCTGAATCAGGGAGAAATATTTACCATTTTCGTACAGTTTACTACTTCGGACGTATACTAATTTGATCGTCGGAGGCGGAACTCCACCCCACCGGAGTTTCGTGGTTTTGCAGGTACAGACAGTCGGGCACGCATACTCAGGATCGTAACTCTCCCGAGGGACTCTAAAAACACCTGAAACAACCCCTACCCAAAATTTTCGACGAACTCCCCCTCAAATTCAACGGTGAGATAACAATATTTTCATCGTCGATTTCTTGCTCAACAATACTATGAGGTCGTGTGTCACCACCAAGATCATCGAAGGAATGCCACCACCGACTGTCGGACCACCGCTGATTGGGGTGCAGACTGGCCTGCACCGGTGGCTGGCGCGCTGACTGCCCTACTCTGGCTGGCTAGGTGCGGCAGTGTTGCTGGGCTAATGCCTCGCTGCTGTCGCTAGTCGAAGAAGAAAGAGAGGTGGGAAAGAAGAAGGCGAAGTAGGGTACTCCGCAGCCTGCCCGCGGCTGGAGCCCTGCTGCCGCAGCCTACCCGTGGCCTGCAGCTGCGTGGCTGGGGAATGATTAGTCCACTCCGCAGCATGGTCGCGATTGGGCACCTCTGGCTGCAGCCTACCTGCGGTCTGGGCTGTCTCGTGCACAACAGCGTGGGTAGGCGCACCTTGTGGCCACATAAAATCTTCATCATCATGCCATAACGCAAGTCATGCAAAATACTTTTCCCACTATAAACGTCGCGCATCCGAAATTAAAGCGACTCAAGATACGGAAATTTGTCTTCAAAGAACTGAACATCCTGACTTACAAAAAGTTCATTAGTCGTCAAATCATAAAGTCGCTAACCTTTTTTACCAAACAGATACCCAACAAAGATGCACTTCCGACTCCGTGAATCAAACTTATCTTTTCCGAGGACGATTCGCAGCATAGGCAAGATAACCAAAGACCCGTATACTATCATAAGACAACACTTGACCAAGCAAACACTCGTGAGGGATCTTACCATTGAGAACAGGAGTCGAAGTCCTATTAATCAAATGCACAGCTGTCATAACACACTCACCCCAAAAATATTTGGGCAACTTTTCTTGAAAGAGCACGTGCCACATTTAAAATATGACGATGTTTCCGTTCAACCCTGCCATTCTGTTAAGTCGTGTCAACACACAGCATTTGATGCAAGCTGCCCTTCTGCGGAAAGAAAAACCCCAAACTAAGAAACTTTTGGTCATTATCACTACGGACCCCCTTCACTTTCTGATCAAATTGAGTCTTAGCCATAGCACAGAACTCATGAACCAACTATGAAGCCTGATATTTACCAACTATCAAAAACACCCAAGTAGCATGATAAAAATCATCAACAATGGTCAGGAAATAACGAGCATCACAACTAGAAACGATCTTATTCGGACCCCAAATATCAAAATGAACTAAATAAAAAATTTCAGATGCTTTATTCATACTTAACGGAAAAGAGTTTCGGGGCTGCTTCCCCATAAAAAAAATGTCACAATCAAAAGAACAACTAGAGTTACAACTTTGAGTATTACGACTACTAAAAACTCCCGAAAGAGAGCTCGCAACTTGCATTAACGGATCCCCGAGACGCCTATGCCATAACAAACATGCATATGAAATAACCACTTTGTTTGCTTGCTGATTCCGAGCACGAACTGGACAAAACATATAGACCCCATTATATTGTACCCGCGGTCCAATCAGGTTTGTTAGTGAACATAATAAAATAGCATTGTTTTTCTAACAATTGAGACACAGATGACAAGTTGCATTTAAGAGCAGGAACATATAAAACATTGTCAAGAGTTAAGTTATCAGACAGAACAACTCTTCCCTCTTTCATAGTCGTCGTGCTCTTCCCATTGGGCAAACCAACAGTCGAAGAAATATCATGTAAATCAATGAAAAGATCAATATTACCAGACATATGATTGGAAGCTCCAGTAGTGTCAATGAGCCAGACAATAGAATTATACGTACCAAGTTTAGTGCCATCTGACGAACAACCAGACTTAACACCCTTTACAGCAGCCATGGTTTCCTTCCATTGAGCGTTAGAAATCGTAGGAACACTCCCACAATCAGAATCAGAGACTTGCTCATTAGAGCCAGATGCTTGCTCTTGTGTAATACTCCGTATTTTTATGTATATTATAAATTATATAATTAATTATAAAATATATTTTTAAAGTACTCAAGTATTTTAATTAAATATTAAAATGGCTAAAGTATTTAAATTATTGAGTTTTATAAAAGCATAATTTATTTTGGGCTAAACGTTTATTAATCGTCTGGACTCATTTAAATAATATAATAGTATTAAACAATTCTTACATACTCCTAGTGGACCAAACCATTTTATTTAAGTAAGCCTAATTATTTTATTTGAACCCTTATTCCTCTTAACCCCAAAAATTTCCCACACAAGAGATCAAAAATCAGATTTTTTGGGGTAAGTAATCTTTTCTTTTCTTTTCCCTTATTTTCCTTTCTTTTCTTTTTCCTTTCTTTTCTTTTTCCTTATTCTTTATTTCCTTTGTTTCTTTCATGCGTGCAAACTCACGCAACTTGCCGCCCAGCAATCACCGCTACCACCTCACCACCGCTGCCATGTCATCGCCGGCAACCAGCCACCTGCCGGCCGGCAATCACCCCCCACCGTGAGCCATCCTTCTCCCTGTCCTCTTGTTTTAATTATTAAACCTATAATTATATACTATGGATTTTTGATTTTAATTATTGAAGTATGATTAATATATTTTATAATTGTGTTTTGACAACTAAAGAGTATAAATTTCAGATTTTGTATGGTTTTAAATTATTATTTTATAAAGTATTAAAAGTTAGGGTTTTAACTATTAAAGTGTTGATTTTTAGGGTTCTAATAATCAATTAAATTAGGGCTTTCATTCCTATTGAATTTATAAAGATTAATTAAACATAAAAACAAATTTTCGGTAATTAAATTCCGATCTCCGTTCTTAATTATTTTTAATCACGTTTTAATCACGTTGAAATTCTAACTCGTCCGATTTTTACAAAACAATAGTGTTTTTCGTGTGTAAACAACGTTCTAATCAGAACACACTACCGTTGGTAGTGATTGCCACCCTCTAGTGGCCAAATTCAGCCTCTAAATAGGGTTTTCGGACAGTTTTTGATTTTCGACGAAGGTTTAATGTTTTAAAAATAATTTTCAGATTTATTTGAGGGATTTAAATCTTAATAAGTGTGCTGGAATTTTTATATAAACACCATGAATGATTTTTTATGTTGTGGTTTTAATTGCCCACTTAAAGAAAGAGTTTTAAAGGTTTTAAACCAAAATTTCAGCTTATTAGAGAAGGTTTAAAGTGTTTAAAAGTTGCTGGAAATTTGTGTAATCAAGGAAGTAATTGAGTTTATGTATTTGGTATTATAGGAGACTTTAAGTTGAGTAATTTCTAGCAATTGTGGCTAGTTGGAAAGATGACTTAAGGTACGTTCGCGTACTTGATAAAGTTTAAGTGTATAGAAGCATGCTAGGCTTTGTTAAATTAATTTCAAGTAGTATCATGATAGGTGTTGGATGGAATTGGTTGATTGGATTGATGTTGGTGAATGATAGGTGATGTATGATTTATTTATGGTGAATTGGTGATTGGATTTAATTATAATGGCATGTTGATTGTGAACCATACTTTTTATTGGCATGTTAGAGAGCATGTTTGATTAAACTAAATGTTAATTTGGTTTGGAATATGAAAAAGGAATTTTATTATGGTTCATATAATTTTTATTGATGCTATAAGCATGAGAAAGGAGCTATTTAAGTGTCTTAGTACACATGGATAAATTATATTGCGGTGCCTATGTGTACTTAAGGTGTTTCTAACACTGAGGGATAGGATAGGATTTGAGGTGCCTTATGCACTTAAGGTATTTATACACCGAGGTAGTTAAAGGATTCAATAACAAATATTGTTTGTCACTAATATATTAAGAATTGAATTGGAAACTTGAATGGTTTGAGTGATTGATGTATGATTGGTTGTGTTGTGTGCATTTGAGTCATCACCAAGTTTAAACCGGTAAATCACGTAAAGTGCAAGAAGGATGAGCACTAAAACTCTGGATTTGTGCACATCTAGAGTAATGACAAACAGGGGTTGGGGTCCACGGGGTATTAGCCGTGTACTTTTCAGAGGTCGTCTGATCTACGAGTCTCTTGTTTTAAATTCTCTTAAAATTATAATGAGTTAGATGAGATCTCATACTAGCTATGGCCACGGAGTTGCGCTCGTCTGCCATTGGATGTTTATTAATGTCTTCCAAAAGGAGGCATAGGGTTTTCTTATTTAATGTTCCGGAATGGAGCATAGGGGGACAACCTGGTCTATTGCTTAATTCAATTAAATTAATGAAGTGATCAATACTATTTAGAGAAACTTTGTAATAAGTAACAATTGAATCATGTGTTCAAGTCCATGATTATATTGTGAGTGTATGGAATGCTTGATAGTATCATGCTAAAACTCTTTACTATATTTCATAGCATGTATGTTCGTGTGCTTTTGTGTGTTTTCTCTTGGTCATGGCCTTCGCCCTTCAATGACCCTGTAATGATCCAATTCTTACACTTGTAATATTGGGGAGCAGATTAATCACAGGTTTTTGCATAAACTGATTTGCATCAGGGTGATGGGATTTGAGTGAAGCGTTGGTTAATCACTTAGCTTATTTTATATCATAGATTGAATTTTATTTTGGTTCTAATTCCATTTACTTCCTATTATACTGGATTTTGAATAAGGGCCGTTATGGTTCCAACTTGTAAGACTAAATTGAGTTTTGACTTTTAGTTTTGAAACTTATATTCCTTTTTAAAACTAAATTAGTTTTCCGCTGCTTATATTTGAAACTAGCCTTAACGTTTGAACACGTGGCGGTAGCACGCCAGTAATTCTCTCACAGGTTATTAAAAGTATTTACAGGTTACTACAGGTTATACAGGTTATTACAGGTTAATACAGGTTTTAAAGAGAGAATTATTGGGGTGTTACATCTTGGAACGAAGATTGTTGCGAATCTATCTCGACCACTCTTCATAGTTGTCGACGGTAAGCAACACAGGACAAATTACCAATTGAGAACCTTCACTCGGATGAAGGTAATAATCCGTGAACGGCTCGTACTTAGAAGGTGGAGGAGGTGGAGTTTTATCGCCTTCACATATCGCACCAAATTACGAGCAGCACAATACTCGCACAACAGCAGCAACACACGACTACAACACCATTCCTAGCACACCACACAACACGCTACACACCACACCTACGTACCACACAACACGCAACAGTAGCAACAAAGACCAAGCACACAATAGCACCAGCGCACCACATGCACAGGAAAGCGCACTGCACACACACAAACCGCAACGAGCGCACCACAAACACGAGCACCACACAACAGAGACGCAGCACCACAAACAATCACGCTACCACACATCAGCGCTTAACCAAACCAAAATTAGGATTGTGAAACCCTAATTTCGAGTAAACTAAATCAGAATTTGTGGGAGAAAATTAAAAAAAATAAAAAATAAAATTGAAGCCTTAATCTCCTAAATTGCGGAAAAGAAACAAATTAATGTGATGAACAAACCAAAATAAAAAAAAAAAAATCTTTAGAAATTAGAGAGGCTGTAGTATCATGTTAAACTCAAGGAAATACAAGAGAAAACGACTTAGCCTTGCATTGATAATTACAACAAATATATATATAGACGATACAAAAAACCTAACTTGCCTAAAACTCCTAACAAGATAAAGTTGAGAAATATACAATATTAACATATATAAACCAACCGACTTCTAATGGTTTTTGCCTTGAGTTGTCCCCTTTTAATACAAAAACCAAGGATGACCCAAAAAAATTAAAATTAAAATTAAAATTAAATTAATCGGAGAATTGCTGCAGTTTTTGATTTTTTCCACACGAGAGTTAGAGCGAGCTCCAGCCTCAAGCCTGCAGCAGCTAGCCATTGACAAACTCGAGTCCAGCTTTTGGTTTTCATCAAATGGGTGCATCTGAATCTACGATTTCATCCTCCATTGTAACTACCACTCTTGAATTCCCTTTTCTATTTATTATATACAAGTACCAACTATTGTTTTTGGTGCTATTGTTTGATTTGTTTCTCTTTTTTTTTTTTTTAACCCAGTTACATTTTTTCATATTTTGGATGTGATTAGAAATCGGAGGATCAGATAACTACAGTATCCGAACGAATTGAAGATGCGGACCCAATTTTGGATAGACTAAAATCGCTAAAAATCGTAAGATTTAACTATTATTCTGTAAGTTAATTTTGGTGCTTTTGTTCCTATATATATGAAAGAAAAAACTACTTGGTTGATGTTGTTCTAGGCAACGCCAATTCTGACAGCCCCTCCAGCAGAGAGTAGTTTGACTGATCTTCTAGTGCGGAAGTCCTTATCCTCCTCAAAACATGGTACCTATGCTCCTTACTCTCTTTCTGATTCAATTTTACTTCATTTTTGTGTTATTGTGAATTGAAACCTATGTTACATGGACTTGGGTACCCATGTGGGTACTTGTCCAAGTGTCTGACTCGGCTATTTTGTGAAAAAGTTCCATGATTTTGAATTAAAAGTGAAGTGTTTAAGTGTCATACCCATGTCTGATTGTGAGGGTGGGTTCGACATGGGTAATTAAGGTGAAATGAGAGTCCATGTAACATAGATTGAAACAAACTATCTAGACACTAAGGACTTCTTTTATCAGCTCAAAGAGAATTCATTATTGACTTGGTAAGTAGGGATTGAATGGAAAAGCAAGGAAATAAATCAGGGGTTATTTGATTGGCAGAGTAGTATGAGTTTGGAATGAGGAACGAAATTAGGGTGGTGTGTTGTCTTTGTACAAGATATTTGTGTACAAATAATTCATTCACACCTGCTCTCCTGTTTGTCACATATTCAAGAAGACTCTATATCCACTATTGAAGCACTCGCAGTCAATTTGGGTAAACAGGTCGGGTTTGAGTCGGGTCATTTCGGGTTAATGTCGTAACCTATACGGGTCGGGTTCGGGTTGGGTCATGCTTGAGTCGGGTAACGTCGAGTCATACATCTTATCGGGTTTGGGTCGGGTTAATAACAGGTCGGGTTACATTCGGGTCGGGTGAATAATAGGTTGGGTTTAATTCGGGTTTTCACTGGTTAAAACGGGTTAGGGTCATTCTCAGGTTAGAGTCGGGTTCGGTTCAAGTCAATAATTTGCGGGTTATAATCAGGCGGGTCATTCTCGGGTTTGAGTCGGGTTCGGTTCAAGTCAATAATTTGCGGGTTATAATCAGGTCGGGTCATTTCCAAGTCGGGTCATTCTCGGGTTCAAGTCGGGTTCGGTTCAAGTCAATTGTTTGCGGGTTCAAGTCAATTGTTTGCGGGTTCAAGTCGGGTTCGGTTCAAGTCAATTGTCATATACTCATGCTTGCATTCAATCATTATCACGTTCAATTCAATCATTATCCGAAATTATTATTATTTTTAACTTTTTATTATTTGATTTTATTTTTTTTATTTTTTTATTTTTTTTATTTTTATTTTTTATAAAATATAAGATAAAACAATCAAGCCTAAGGTCAAATAGTATTTGTAAACCGTAATTGATTACATTAATGCACATGCACCTACAAAGTAGTAGTATTCGTAAACCATAATTGCTTAATTGAAATATAGAATGAACTCGCACCTAAAAAGTAGTAGTATTCGTAAATCGTAATTACTAAATTTAAATAAAGAATGCACATGCATCCAAAAAGTAGTGGTATTCATAAATTTTTATAGGTTTTTTTTTCAGACATATAAATTGTAATACATTTGATAATAGAGAATTTTATTGAAAATATTTGAATAAGCTTAAATAGGAAAATAATTCATAGAATTAGGGAAAGAAAAAAAGATATGAGGTGATCCTATATTGCTAGTTAATTCGGGTCAATAACAAGTCGGGTTGATTTCGGGTCGGGTTAGTGACAGATCGGGTTGAATTTCGCGTCGGGTTAGTAATAGGTCGGGTTATATTCGGGTCGGGTTATTAAAAGTCGGGTTAGGAATAGGTCGGGTTGAATTTAGATCGGGTTAAATTCAGGTTTTGATGGGTTAAAACGGGTTTGGGTCAATTTCGGTTCAAGTCGGGTTCGGTTCAAGTCAATATTTTACGGGTTATATTCGGGTCGGGTCATCTCCAGGTTGGTTTATGTTCGGGTTCGGGTCTCAAATACTTGGGTTAACTCGGGTCTAGGGTTGGTTTCAGGTCGGGTCATATCGGGTTCGGATCATCATTTTTCCGGGTTTAGACGGGTTGGGTTCGGGTCGGTATTTCGCGTTAGGTCAGCTTTTGACAGCTCTAACTGGTAGTACTTACGAGTCCTTCTGGTAGGCTCTTTGAGGTATACCATGGTCTTTTAGTAAATTTTTTTTGTGAGAGATTGTCTTTTACACTTTGTTTGGATTGAAGAAAATGGAGCATAGAGTATCTTTCATATGGATAAGGATTGGAGGGAGAGAAATGGAGGGATTAAATTGTAAGAAAATGATCTCTCCAAATGGAGAGATTTAGAAGGATAACTCATCATTCTATCCTCCTCTTCCCTTCCCTTCCCGTAGTATATCCGGCTTTCATATCGGTGTATTAAATTCTAATGGACGAGGCCCCAAACAAAATGATCAGAAAACTTGGCGTTTCAGTTTCCTTTTTCCGTATGATGGGGAGGGAGGAAGGGAAGGTTATAAAGAAGTGAATTTACTTAACCAAACTTTTCCCACTACTAAGGAGGTGTTAGGGTTATTAAAAACAAAAACAATTATAAGGATCGCTAAGCTAGAACCAGCTGGGTAAAATAGTGAACCAAAGGATCACCAAATAATAGCTAAAGAATAAGCTATGTCATATAAAATCTGCAACTTTTTTTTTTCTTTCTTTCTATGTCCAACACTTAATAGCCAAGAAAACCAGCTCCCACATCTCACTAATCCACTTCATAGTCATCTGCCATGCACCCAACAAAGTATAATCTTGACTAGCTGGACATGACCACGACATATAAGGAAAACGCTGAATTAAGATGTAGTCTACCAATTTCTCCTATTTCTTTCTGGTTGCAAAACCTAATATTACTTCTCTTGAGAACTTCTTCTATGGGTAATATCTGCTGTATGTTGCTGGCACAGAAACATTCTTTAGGAGAAATCTTCAACCTCCATGTATTTTTTTAAGGCTGGGAAATGGGAATTTTCTGCTCTTAGTCACAGATCATAGCATCATT
Source organism: Chenopodium quinoa (assembly GCF_001683475.1). Taxonomy (NCBI): domain Eukaryota; kingdom Viridiplantae; phylum Streptophyta; class Magnoliopsida; order Caryophyllales; family Amaranthaceae; genus Chenopodium; species Chenopodium quinoa. The sequence continues at coordinate 2,415,265 of NW_018743252.1, forward strand.
GCCTACTGGGCTACAACATCCACCTTAGTCACAGACACAAGAAGTAATTGCGACGAACTAATTCAAGATGGTTAAACTATTTGTGAATTCATGATGCTAATGATTCAGCTAGTAACTGATGGCATTGCAGTTTCAGAGGCCTATTGTGAAAACTAAACTTGAACTGTAATGTAGTTGGCATCCATTAACCAATGTTTTTGTTTGCCTCTGCTAATAAGGAAGAGATGTAAAGAATGATTCACAACGAAGAAACTAAATAGAGTGTTCAACCAGAAGAATTCCACACTTTTCTAAAGACCCGAGAACATGAATGTATCTTCTCGTGGGAGGTACTGGGTATGGACATGTCGATCACATTGTACCTTGAAACGCTCCGTAATAACAAATTATGGATTATGCTATGACTCTGGCCATGAGCATGTTAAGGGATGTGAAGTGATTTGAAAGGCTTGCTTGTGAAATTGTTTGTTTGTTGCATTTATTTATTTCCTCTTTGCAAAGTGATTTGAAGGGAAATGCAATGGCAAGTCAACAAAATTCACATCATAGAAAGCTTTCTGAATTTCTATGGCTTATGGTTGAATCAGGTACTTTAAACCCAAAGGTGATCCTGGATCTTTTCTCTATGTATCGTGACTGGCAGGAGGACAAGGCTTATAAGATCTCCTGTAGACAGGTTTGCATCCTATCTCATAATTAACTTCATGTGTTCAACACGTTGCTGCAATCACAATTAAGGTGCTTACTATTCAGGGCATGGGGTAAGAGTTTAGAAAGCTTAAGAGTTTAGAAATCTGGACACTCAGCATTTTGAATTCCAATCATTGGAGCTTAGAGGTAGGAGTTTTGAACTCAAATCAATTCACTTAAGAGGTTGAATCTATTGAACAGTAGCATAGTGGTACAAGTTGTTATACTAATTTGCCTGTCATTTATCTTTAGTTTGGTACTTAGCTTCACAGATTCCTTGGGTTGTCACTTTGTCCAATAAAGTTATAGAGTCATAAGTGGTTTTTCAGGGTTTATCATTTTAAGAAATTTGGGTTTAAAATTTTGTTAAAGAATGAAGTAAAATCATGATAACAACTAGATACTTGCTTTTAGGCTTAGTCTACAGTCTACAGTCTTTCCCTTGCTCTTCATCAAAAATCTACTTTTTACAGGATGAAATTGAAAACAAGATAGAGGTTGTAGATGCATTGGCAGTTAAACTTCTGCAGCGATTTAATGGCTCTGTATCAACCATGAAGACTGCATCACAACATTTATCAGAAGGTAATGCTGATGATCTCAAGACAAACTTTACGATCGCAGTTTTAATTTTTTTGTACTGATCTCTTTGTAGTATTATCTTGTTCTTTAGCAGCTAATTTCTGATGTTTTTGGGCTAAAGATATACTCCCTCAGTTCAAAAATGTCCCTAACCCCATTTAGGATATAGTGTGCATGTTTTTTCAAAAGGACCTTCTATATTATTTCTACCACTCCTCATTTACTTAACTTAGGTCGTGGCATATGTATTTGAGAAAAATCACCAATTATTATTGTTTGAGGAAACATGGAAACTTTTTAAGTGGTCTTATATTACTGGATGTGGATACATATGCAATTTTAACAAGTAATTTCAGATTTCCAGGCAGAGGAGTTTGTTTCCATATAATTCACACTACCTTTTTTTTTTTTTTGTGTTTTTGTTTTTCATTAACACTACTCATTGTACATTATTTCTCGCACTTCATTTTGAACCCACTATTCTCTTATTATGTTAAAAAAATTATGAAATACCTTACTATACACAAATTAAAATTAAAAAAAAAAATCCCGCGACCAATTATCACACAATAAACAAATAAATCAATTAAATTAGCTTAAAAATTTGTGTTGGTCAAAGTATGTCAACTAAATAGGGATGAAATTGGTAAATCTTATCTGAATTGTACATTTGTACCTCGTGTAGTCATCCCCAATTGTAGCATGATTTGTTGATACATCTCATATTTGCATTGTACGCAGTTCATGCATTGCAAGTGGAGCTTGGGGAGCTTAAAGGGCGGTTGACTGAGGTTATTAGTAACTGTGATACATTATGCCGAAGAATTGCTTCAGATGGTCCTGAGTCACTTCGGTCATCTGTTATGCCCTTTTCTGCATCCAATGCTGATGTAAATATCAAATCCAATTTGTGTCCAGGAGTTAGAGATACAAGCCAGCCTTCGAACAAAGCGGGTGAAGATTAATTTTGCAATTTAAGTTATCCAATCTATGTTTGCTTTGTAGCCCAAAGGTGATAATTGTGCATGTATAGAATTTAATATTTGTGTAAATTTAAGAAATTTGCTGCTAAGAGTTGGTAGAGCAACATAACATCATATATGCAGGATATATAAGGGCATTCATATAGAGATAACTCTTTAATCTTGCAAAGTAGTTTGGCAAAATCAGTCAGCTTAGAATGAATCTTCTTAGCTAATGATCATGCTCTACACATTACACAAAAACATGTATATATTCACATAGTAAGCAACATGTAAACAAGCATCATGTTCAAATACAAGAAAAGAGAATGTTGATACAATCTGGTGTTTTGTTCTTCAATAAGACAACATCTAGTCAAACAAACATCCCATTATTTTATCCTGATTCAAATCAAGTAACTCTCAATGTTCCATTTTGATACTCCATTTCCAGGTTCCCTCATCCTTAGATTCAGAAAAGGAACAAAAAAAAAAAAAAAAAGAAAAAAAAAAAAAAAACTCATTGACTTTTGCTATCAGATTTTGCTAATTAAAATATACAAAGTATTATAGTTGAAAGTGCAATAATATTCAAGCTAGATTATCTTTTTAATAAATTTGAAGTAGCTAATGGGAATGTATACTTTGATCCTATGTTATATGGACTCAGGTACCCATATTTGATACGAGTACATGTTTAAGCGTCCGACTTTGCAATTTTGTAAAAAAATTCCATGATTTTGAAATAAAAGTGAAGTGCTGCTAGATTAAAGAATCAAGGAAGAAGAACAATTCCCTTCTGTATTTTCGTGTCTGATGCCTTATGGCTGCTTCCAATATATATACACCTAATAGTTTAAAGCCCACTAAGAAAGTTAGGCCAGTAAGCTATGCTAGGAAACTTAACAGCTATACAATCCTAAATATATGCAAAATATATACATTAATATTACGCCTAATACTCCCCCTGAAGTTGGAGTATGAAGATCTCGAATGCCCAACTTGCGAAAAAGTGTCAAAATTGTGATTTCCCAAGAGCTTTTGTAAAAATATCCGCTAATTGATCACTCGTTCATACGTAGGACGTAGCAATATTACCAGCCTTAAGCTCATCCCGAACAAAGTGACAATCCACCTGAATGTGTTTCGTACGTTCATGGAACACTGGATTCGCTGCAATATGTAATGCCGTCTGATTATTGTTTAGGGTAAAATTACCCATGACAAATGGACCAATCCGGACCTGCCACGTGTCCACCACGTGGGCCAATCAGCGTCCGCCACTTGTCACCCTAAGAGGTCCAATATGGACTAATCAGGCCACACCACGTGGCCTCCCATATGCCAAATAGGCAAAAATGGCCACCAAGGCCCAAAGTCCGAGAGAAGCCCAATTTGCCCTGGTTAACCTAAACCTAGGATTGGCACGCTTCTCAAGACTATAAATACTTAATTAATCCTCATTAAAGGGGATTCAGCGATTGATGACTCTCACCTAGAGAAGTCTAAACACATTGATCACTCCTCCCCTAGAGGAACCAGATCTCCCACCTTTACTTTCCGCATTTATTACTCCTCAAACAAGTACTAACTTGATCGTTGGAGGCGGAGCTCCCACCACAAGGAGTCTCCGTTTTTTTGCAGGTACAGGCGCAAGGATACCAGTCTCGGAATTGTAACTCTCCCGCAGGACATCAGAAAACCCCGAAACATCTTGGCGCCGTCTGTGGGGAGAGTACTTCTGAGATGGCATCCACGTTTGTACCGGCTCCTGAAGAGAGACGTCCCCTGGACGACCCTCTAGTTCAGTCGGACCATGATACTGAGGAAGAATTTAAAGTTGAAGCTCACACAGCTTCAGACGGGACCCTAAGGGCCCGGCGCACCCGTCCTACCGAAAGGAGGGAACGAGAGGCTGGTCCCAGTCGGCCAGCCGGCCCACCGCCTGAGACTCAGCAGGCGGCCGAAGGATCTGCTCCTATTACTAGGACAGAACTCATGACTCTCATGAGTACTTTCAGGGGAAAGATCCAAGAGCTTCTCAATAAAAAGGCGACTGCTCCACCAAAGGAACAGTCGGCCAGATCAAACAACTCCCAGTTGAAGTTACATGCGCCTCGCATGAAACTACTGGGTACAACCGGCAATATACCAGCCTCCGAGCATACGGCCAGGCGGCCAACTACTGCAGGCGTCATACGGCCGAATGCAAAGAGTCAGACGGTCAAGCTTCTCCACCTAAGAGCCTTAGGTGGCAACCTACTACAAAGTTAATCTTAGCATTTGATATTATCAAGTGGCATAAGTAGTGTCATAACTACCAGCCCACATCGCTATATACATAGCCGGCTCCCATGATGCTTGTCACGAACAACTTCCTTGGTCGGTTGTTCTACATGTCTAGGAAGCCTGCTGTTTTTCCTTCGATAAAGGCCCGACTGTGAGTGCAGTAGTGGCATGCCAACGTTGAGCCTTTGAGCTTTTAGGCGGCAACCATAAGAGCAGCCCTCATTCTCGCATAAACAGCCGGCTCTATATGATGTTTTATCAAGGTACAGTCGCAAGGTTTTTTCTCAAAATATAATGCCAAGTATACTTGATACAAATGAGTTTGGTTCCAGCTTGTTCTTCCAAAAGCAAACAACCAAAATACTCGCACATATAAAAATCTCTCGGCCTGCCGAGAGGAGTAGCGCTTGGCCCGTAGTAATATAATTGGCCATGAGAGTGAATGCTTTAACTTGTTCATGTGCTAGCCTCTTATTGAAAGCTGGGCATTGGCGTCTCGCCCAAGGAAGCAGGCGGCCAGATGACAGCCGGCCTAGTCCTAGCCACGAAGCATGACAAATCAGCTAGCCATGCTAATGTAGGTGACACCTAAACAGCCAGCCCAATCCGAGCCACCAAACAGCCGGATTGATCACTTCAAGAACAAGCAACTCAAAAGGCCGAGACGAATGAGTTCGTGTGTATGTAAAAAATAGGCAGCTAGGCAGCTGTATTTATGTATGGGAAGCATTGAAACCGGCTGTTTAGCCATCAAGTAAATCCAACAAACCACTTGTCTTTCATGAAAGCAGGCGGCATCCACAGCGAACGCATCAAGCAATGCGTGAGGTGATATGGGTCTTCATGTTTTGTAATGAGGGTCGAGTCTTGAATCACTTTGGTCTAAACATTTTGTAATGAAATAATGCCCAACACGATAAAAACATAATTAAAACAAGCGGCAAGCTGATCATACGGCATCATGTGGCCGAATAAAATTTTGAAAGTTAGCTCCATTAAGAAGAGCAGCTCGGCATCCTTACCAAAGCACCATGAAAGCTCAAAATGAGTGCCTTTTGAAATTTCATAGTATCATGGGTAAACATCAAGAATCAAACGACACATTGCTATTGTTTGTAAAGAAACAGCCACCATGTGTATGCACGCAACAACAAGTCCCTTGTATGTCTATAGACAGCCGGCCTAGTCCTAGCAACACAGCAAGGAGCAACTCTAAAACACATCCGGCTTGGCTGAGTTTAGATGGTCGAAGAATTCGAGAGTAGGCGGCATCTAAGTGTCGTAGCTCAAGCTAGCAGGGGGCACTTGCAACCAAAGAAGCTAGCCATAGTAAAACATGCGGCACATGAAACACAATTATCGTGCTAAGTTCAAATATCATGCTGAGATTTGACGTTGATGCTAGGTACGAGTACATGCCAAGTAGATGCTAAGCTATCCATTCGTCCAACCAAGTGTGTAACCATGTGTTTGAAGAGCCGCATGAAGTGATCATCCAAGCCAAATTTATGAGCCCAAGAGTATATAACTCAACTTGCTAAGTTAGGGAATCCTCATTGCTCTTATTTCAGCCGGCATTCAGTGCTCAGACGCTCAATAAAATCAAATAGTCGGCCACCCTTGTTAATGAAAACAGGCGGCCACAAGTGCTCTTCAAGACTCAAGCCCAGTCCCAGCTAGACTCACCTTAAACAACCGGCACTTGGTTGAAAGGGCATGAGCAAAAGTGGGTCTTCATACTTTTTAAATAGGGGCCGAGTCTTATGATCATTTTTGTCTAAATAATGCCAAGCACGTAAATAGCATGCAACCGGCATCATGCGCTAGTCACCTAGCTTCAGCCGGCATGTCCACTTCGATGGCACCTTCATTGGTCCTTCGAATAGGCTAGCAGGCGGCAGCTCAAACTCCAACTGGCATATCACGGCAGAACCAGCCGGCCTTTGAAATCATTGACAAAGTACAAGGTGGAGCATGGGCACCTATGATTAAAGCATCCGACAGTAGCACAAGCAAGGGGCGAAAGCCGTATGTTTGATAGACTCCTTGCTGAGTGGAAAACTGAAGATGAATTAGAAACTCAAGCGGCATAATAAGCCACCTGTGAATATGCAAGCTATATACAAGTGGCTCGGCAATCGACATCATACAACAGGCGGCACGCCAAATGATTATTGAAAACACCCCCTCGTATCTTGGTGCTATGAGAGAGCCAGCTCTCTTTAAACAACCAACAAAGGAGACCGGCACCATGCTTGGCCGGATGTGAAGCTTGAGCAGGCGGCATGTAAAGCATCGTAGCTTAAGCAGCCGGCCTCAAAACCCAAAGAGTAGTCGATTGCTTGTTCATTGCAAGCATGTGTGGGGCTTGACGCCTTGCATATCGTATAAAACCTGCCGCATGATTGTTCAGGAAGTCTCATCTTATGTGTGAGTTGTCACCATAAGCACAATATCATTATTATGATTGCAAGTAAAAAAAAAAAAAAATAAAATAAAATTGCCTAAGGTTAGTAAACCCGGCTGTTTAGGCGGCACCCTATTGAAGACCGTCTCCCTTCTGTTTAGGCGACACCTTACTGAAGACCGTCCTCCACTTATTTGTGTGACAATCTATTAAGCAAGAGAGGCGGCATGAATAGTAGTCGGCCCCCTATACGACGAAGTCTCGAAGCTATGAAAGCAGTCGACCCTCATTAATTTCACTAAGGGGCTAAAGACCGGCAGAAAATGTGTGGGCCGAACAACAAGGTCGCAAACCACATTAAAACAACTGTTCCCATTCGAAGAAAGTAGAGTCACCAATCCTCCATGGAAGGGAGCTAAGTGATCTATCTACTCTAACACATGAAATTATTTCAATACTTGATACTAATTCAGAGGGGCATGTCGCTTGTACCTTTACAGTCGGCTACTCTCCATTGAGTATTTCACTCTATCATCAGAGGGGCATGCCGTTGTACCTTTACAGTCGGCTACTCTCCATTGAGTATAGCAGCGGCACCTCTATAGTCGGCTACTCTCTGCTTTGATTATTTTACTCTATCACTAGAGGGGCATGCCGTCTGGACATATAGTCGGCTACTCTCCATAGAAGAGGGCCGACTGGTTCCAAAGCACACAGCCACCCCCCTTATACTTAGCTAAAAAGATTAGGGCCTGGCCGACCCTGTGCCTAAACAGGCGGCTACCCTCCTCTTACTTAGCACCTACGTTCACCAAGAACTAACCAAGGCCACATGCCGAATGATCGGTCCAGGCGCCAAGCAAACTGATCCAATCTTTAAACTAATACGACCTGTCCCAACATCATAGCAGGCGTCCGGCGGCATCCCTCCGGATGAAATTCGTCGCAGAGAGCAGCTCCCTTTTGGGTGGAACATTGCTGTATAAACTAATTACACAGCACCTATACGACTGTCCCCAAGGGCAACCACGTAGCCGTTTTTGAGACAAGGATAACTCTATCAGTAACCAAACCAGTGGTAGCAGTTGACATCTGAGTCAGATGACCGCCTGTATTACTTGGGATAAATGCAGGGGGTACCTCTTGAGTTAATAGCCAACAAACATTGGCGAATCAAGGGGTCTAGCCGGCCTTCGCCGCCTGGTACCTCTACTTCTCAAGCAAGAGTGACGGCGACTGGGTAACACCAACGTTAACTCATAGTCACTCCCTCAAACTTGGTATGGAACCTTAAAGGTTTGAGTAGACCGCCTGTTTTTTGGCAAACAGGGGCACTCAAACCACTATTCCTACTAGGTAACCACTCCTTGGGTTAATAGCCAACAAACATTGGCGAATCAAGGGGATCAGCCGGCCTCCGCCGCCTGGTACCTCTACTACTCAAGCTAGAGTGTGACGGAGACTAAGTAACTCCTATGTTAACTTATAGTCACTCCCTCAAACTTAGTATGGAGCCTAAAAAGTATGAGTCGCCCGCCTGTTTTTAGCAAACAGGGGCTCTTTACCACTACTCCTGCTAGGTTAACAACCTTTGAGTTAATAGCCAAGCAAAACTTGGCGAATCAAGGGGACTATCCGGCCCCCGCCGCCTGGTTTCCCTACCACTCAAACAAAATAGGCAGTGATTGACTAACCGCAAGGTTAACCAGTCGCCCTCCTTAGTACGGAACCTAAAAGGTATGAGGAGTCCGCCTGTTTTTTGGTAAACAGAGGTACTCGACCACTATTCTTACTAGGTTGGCTATACTTAAAGCTGCTGTCTGTAACCCAACAGGCGTAGCTACTTTGGTTGGAAGTCCTGTCTGACGCCTGCTTCTATGCAGCCACCAAAGCAGACGACCAGCCATCCCCCAACGAAATAAACTAAGTACCAAACTTAGTATATTGAATCAAAAGAGGCCAATGGCCGAATAATGCTAAACGCTTACCCCTTATGCAATAGTTGACAGTCCACCTGATCAGGGGCTATCTGCATAGTGGGGCAAAGAATCGGCATCTGTCTAGTTCGGCGGCAATCATTATTATGATTGATTAACTTTGAAAATGTCATACCGCCCAAGGTATCAAAATTTTCTAAGTTAATCAAGTCCATCTCCCATTAGAACTAGACAAGATGCCGACCTAGCAAAGCTTCGAGGGTCTAACTTTCGAAAGGAGCAATCCCTCCTGGAAAGAGAAATAACTCCTTCCGAGAGGAAAATGTTTAGGGTAAAATTACCCATGACAAATGGACCAATCCGGACCTGCCACGTGTCCACCACGTGGGCCAATCAGCGTCCGCCACTTGTCACCCTAAGAGGTCCAACATGGACTAATCAGGCCACACCACGTGGCCTCCCATATGCCAAATAGGCAAAAATGGCCACCAAGGCCCAAAGTCCGAGAGAAGCCCAATTTGCCCTGGTTAACCTAAACCTAGGATTGGCACGCTTCTCAAGACTATAAATACTTAATTAATCCTCATTAAAGGGGATTCAACGATTGATGACTCTCACCTAGAGAAGTCTAAACACATTGATCACTCCTCCCCTAGAGGAACCAGATCTCCCACCTTTACTTTCCGCATTTATTACTCCTCAAACAAGTACTAACTTGATCGTTGGAGGCGGAGCTCCCACCACAAGGAGTCTCCGTTGTTTTGCAGGTACAGGCGCAAGGATACCAGTCTCGGAATTGTAACTCTCCCGCAAGACATCAGAAAACCCCGAAACAACTATCACAATACAATCGCATAGGTCGATCATGTCATACACCAAGGCAAAATAAGATAGACTTCAAGAACTTTAACTTGGAAGTAGTGGTAGCCATTGAACGATATTCTGCTTCAGCGGAAGAGTGAGAAACTGTGGGTTGCTTCTTTGTCTTCCAAGATACCGGAGAAGACCCAAGAAGCACAAAGTAACCAGTTAAGGAACGTCGGGTCATAGGACAACTTGCCCAATCACTATCACAAAAACCATATATTTGTAAGTTGCACTCACGTCGTAGCAAAATCCCTTGGCCGGGACACCCTTTGAGATATCTAGGGACACGTAGAGCTGCGTCCCAATGCTCTACCATAGGAGAAGACATAAACTGTGCCAACACATGGACCGAATAGGAAAGCGCAGGTCGAGTAATTGTCAAGTAGACTAACCTTCCAACAAGTCGCCGATATTTCAATTCCCCCTCAACCCGAGCTAATTGATGATTTTTCTCCGTTGGAGTAGAAATAGGCTTAGAGCCTAACAAGCCGGCCTCACTTATGATATCCTGAACATACTTTCTTTGACCCAAGAACAAGCCATCAGGACCACGAGCTACCTCAATGCCAAGAAAGTATTTAAGGACCCCTAAATATTTCATATGAAAACAAACACGCAGATATGCCTTAAATTTTAGTATCGCATCATGACCCGAACCTGCAATGATTAGATCGTCCACATAGACAAGAACATATAGTGACACATCCCCTTTAGAGTAGCAAAACAATGAATAATCCACAGTTGACTGTTTAAAGCCAAACAATTTCAAAGCAGAAGATAATTTGGCAAACCATTGACGAGGTGCTTGCCTAAGGCCATACAAAGCCTTTTGAAGATGACAAACCTTACCACTCGAACCTATTGGCGCATAGTCAGGGGGTAGTTTCATATATACCTCTTCCTCCAAGTCTCCATGAAGAAATGCGTTGTGCATGTCCATTTGATGAAGTTCCCAATTTTGAGTAATAGCAACTGCTAAAAACATGTGAATTGTCACCATTTTTGCAACCGGTGCAAATGTTTCATTAAAATCAATGCCAGACAATTGTCTATTGCAAAAAATAAGCCTCCCCTTCAACCGCTTAAGAGACCTGTCTTGCTTGAGCTTAGCCTTATACACCCACATGCTACCAAGGGCAAAGATTCCAATATCCATGTGCCTTGTCGTTCAAGAGCGTCAAGTTTTTCTTTCATGGCCTTACACCATCCTGGATATTTAACCGCTTCAGAGTAAGATTTTGGTTCAACCCAAGTAGTCACCGCCGCCAAAAATTGCCTATGTTTCATAGAGAATTTATCACAATTAACAAAATAAGCTATAGGAAAAGGCATACCTGAGGACTGCTTTGGAGGAGATGAATTAGGGAGTGTGACAAGAGTATTGGTTTGAACTGTGTTGGTAATGAAGCCTTTTAATCTCGTTGACGGAGTCCGGATAGGCGGATACGTTCTCCTTTACCAAGAGCTGCTTCAATAGAAGGTTGTGAGTTATAATGAGGCTGCTACAACTGGGCTGTGGCAGGTGCCTGATCGCCACACCCAGGATGTGGAGCTTGCTGCTCCATTGCATGCTGCTGCTGGTAGGCCACTGGGTGGCCGTGGCTGAAGCATCTGCACCATAACCAGGTTGTGGAGCCTGCTGTTTGTCATGGGGAGCAGCAGCAACGTCTACAATATCCCTCACCTCAAGACCCCTAGCATCGTCCTCAACCTCATGACTTCCCCTAACTCCAATATCTTCATGATTCCCATCATCAATAATATGCGATTGTCGATGAAATAAATCATTTATTCCAACACCATCAATTTGTACAGGTTCATCCATACTGGGATAAAAATCAAAGAAAATCGTTTTATAGAGTAACCTGGCTCTAATACCATGCTAGATTGAAGAATCAAGGAAGAAGAACAATCTCCTTCTATATTTTCGTGTCTGATGCCTTATATATATGGCTGCTTCCAATATACCCACCTAATAGGTTAAAGCCCACTAAGAAAGTTAGGCCAGTAAGCTATGCTAGGAAACTTAACAGCTATACATTCCTTAATATATGCAAAATATATACATTAATATTATGCCTAATAAGTGTCCAAGTGTCACACCCAACCCATATCTAAGTGTCAGAGGTCCGATATGAATACTTGAGGTGAAATGAAGAATCTATGTAACATAGCTTTGAATATTAAAGTTAAATCTCTTAGCTCACTAGAATCCACCATCCCTTAAAATAGCTAAAAGAAGGTAAAGAGTTGAATTTGTAGCTCGATATCTAACTTAAGTCTAAAAAGCGACAAACTTATAAAGGCTTTACTCAGTAATTCTGTAATTATAATCCCTTTCTAATTCTTTGCTGATAGTGCTATGATTAAAGCATGCGAAACTGGTAACAAGTGAATTTTTAAATCATCTTTTCAATGCACTAAAAGTGTTTCGTCTTTGGATTGAAATGTCTTTAAACATATATTAGGTATAGATTAACCAAACTAGTTGATATTTTGGTAGCCCTATTGTAGAGTGTCAAAAGCTATTTTCTCAAGTTTATTAACAAATACTATCAACCATCTCTTAAAATGGAATGCCAGCCCTCTACTAATCCTAATTAAAAGATACTATTGAATTATAAATGAAAATATGTTACAGGATGTTGGTAAACATCATGGCTTTAAGAAAGCAGAGATTAACAGCAAGGCGATGCAAATGATGTCCTATAAAAAAAATTCTTCATTTTTATTCACAAACTATATTTTAATTAGTTTTTTGATTTATAGCTATGATTAAACATAGTTATGTGGGATTTGTTCAAAATCGTCTCAATTTAAATTTTATTAATAATATCCTCTTCTTTTTAATTTTGCAATGTTGATAATAAGAGATATTAACTGATAAAATTGTGCATTGGCAGATACGTGTCATCTTCATTTCGTTCTCACCCTTCATTACACTTTTTTTTAATTTTTTTTTTTTTTACTTCGAAGTTGAGGCTAGGAACAAGAGTATATCTATTTAGAAGACCTAGTTATAAGGTGCGTGTGCCGGATCAAGTTAAAGATGATCACATTTTATAGGACCAAATGTGAGTCAAGCAATGTGGGTTGCAGGTCGATAATGAACGGACCAATAAATTTTCAATTAAAAAGAATATAGGACAAAGTCATAATTTTTTGTTTTTGAGGTAAAGGACAAAGTTATATTTAAGCATATATGATTACAATAATATTTATGTAATTTTATTTACATTATCTATGTTCTTTATCAATTAAATTGGACAAATATTTTATCCCTATATTAACACTACATAATAAGGCCATGTCCGTTACAAAAACCTATTTATTAAGGATCTTTAAAACTTGACCCTGACTCTATTATCATTGGACTACCCTATTCAATAATAGTTTATATTTAAGGAAAAATCATGGGAATAATCTCACCTTTGGGCCATTCGTTTTTAATAATCCCACCTTTGAGATATTTTTTAATAATCCAACCTTTATCCCCCATTCTTTTTTAATGGTCCCAACCGGTCATGTAACTTGTTATAATAGGTTACATGACACGTGGCGGCCTGTGATTGGTAAAAAAAAAAGTCAAATAAAAGGGTTTTTCTAAGCTATGCCCCCGTGATTACTGAGTTTCTAAGGTGTGCCCATGCTTTTTCAAAATTACAAGATGTACCCTCCAACTTAAGGTGTTTATTCAACCGTACCTTGTAACGTTAATCCAATGTTAGTAGTTGTGTTCATGGTTTATTACCATACTTTGAAGACAAATTGCACGCCCAAATTGGGTTAGAGTTATATAAGTAGGTTAACATTTAGCATTTTTTCCAAATTTTCTCATCTATTTTTTCTTCTTTCTTCTAAAAGCAACCATTGATATGTCAAGCTCTCGGTGTATTTATTATTCTTTTTTCTCATCCGCTTCTTATTACTTCCTATTTATATACAATTGTTAACGTCGAGTTTACGTTAGAGGGTACGGTTGATTAAACAACTTAAGTTGGAGGGCACAACTTGTAATATTGAAAAGGCATAGGCACACCTAAGAAACTCAACAACCTCGAAGGCATAGCTTAGAAAAACCCAAAAAAATAATAATAAATTTTAAAAAAAATAAAAATAAAAACCACCTCCATCTCCACCCAACCCGACAGCCCCCCCCCCCCACCCTCACTCAGGCAGCCTCCTCAACCCCAACCTCCACCCTCACTCAGGCAGCCTCCTCAACCCCAACCTCCACCGGCGTTCATCCCGGCCCACCGCCCCTCCCCCACCCCTACCGTCGCCCCTCTTTGTCCTCCGTAACCACCATCCCCAGCCCACTTCCGAAACCGTCGCCCCTCCTTGTCTTCCGTAAACACTATCCCCAACCACCCCGAAATCAACCCCCTCCCTCCCCCTCCTCTTCCTTATCCCTGAAACCCCCTTCCCTAGCCTAAAAAACCTATCTCGTCCCCTTCCCAAGCCTCGAAACCCAATCCCGTCCCCTTCCCTTCTCTAGCTTAACACCAACACCACCTCTTTTGGGGTTTTTGGGGCTTGGGAAATGGAGGGGGTTGGGTTTCAGTGCTTGGGAAGATGAGAGGGGTGGTTTTTAGGCCATTCCGGTGGTGAGAACGGAGTGCGGGGAAGAGTGGTCGGAATGAGGAAAGGGTGCAGTGAAGGGAGCTGGGGATTGGGTGGCCGGAATCGGACCGGGGGAAGGGGGGAGGCTGGTGGGGTGGTTTTGGGGTTCGGGTCTGGTGGGTATGGTGGTTCTAGGGTTTGGGTTTGGGTGGTGGTGGGGATGGTGGCTAAATTGGGTTTGGGTTTTTTAATTTTTTTTTTGTTTTTTTTAACCAATTATGTAATGGCACGTGTAAATTTATCTTCTTTTTAAAAAAAAATTACCTATTTAACCGGTTTCTGGTAAAATGGGACCATTAAAAAGAATAGAAGGTAAAGGTCGGATTATTAAAAAATATCTCAAAGGTGATTACTAAAAACGAACGATTCAAAGGTGGGATTATTCCCATGAATTTTTCCTATATTTAATTAGTCAAACTTTCGACAACAATAAATATATGACATCTTTCTCTATGTAAACTATTATACATAAATGAGGTTGTCCCTCTAATAACTCAATCGCAAGGGTTGACAATTCAAAAGGTTATTATAATCAAACTTTTTTCCGTATCTTCATTATTAATAGTTTAAAACATGCATTACTTGTGCAGTTGTGTTGTCCACGTAGTAGATCAAGTAACTAGCTTATTAGTTGACCAATTGAAGTTTATCATAAAACAACATATAATAATTAGTTGAAATTGTTGATTATGAATAATAGATTATTATATTATGCAACTTTGCATAAAAATTTACAAACAATATAATGAATGCGAAATTCATGGTTGAATTTTAGTATGATTATGTTAAATTAATGCAAATGGGTATAATTATATTACTAACACATACAGCTATGTCTTTGTTTTTACAACTGGACAAACATCATTGACTACGATGCTACATATATAATTTTAATAAAATTCATTAATTCCTTTTATAAGCTTTTATTATTTAATGTTAGCTATTATTTGTCTACTAAAATCTGCAAAAAAGATCATATTTGTATTCATATGATCTTAAAGATGGAGAAAAAGGCTACGATTGTGTTCATATTTGTTGGTTTGGCCATTGTACTTTGCAGCATAACAATAGTTTCTGCATCTTCTAGTAAGTTTTTATTGTATAAATTTAATTATTTGTTGCTTAATCATCCATGATAAATATACTGTTAATACTAGTATTACGTACTTTTATAATTTTTGAATAATCGACATTATTAATTACGAAGCTTAATTTGTTTCCTAATTATGTTATTCTAATGAACCGTTTTTATATTTTAGGAAGTGGAAGTTTCATTGAGGAAGATATGTCAGATGGAGTGTTAAATACCCAGGTATTATTTGCTCATTATGATCTCCATTTTACCACCATCAAATTTTGTTTATTGTTTCTGCTAGTTTGTTTAAAGTTCATTTCATTGCATATTAGAATAATTAGTCTAGCTTGTATACGAAAAGTATTAATCAATTTAGTAACCTAAATTTAATTTATACAAGTAGATAGAATAGTATTACATAGACATGCATTTGTATGATTGTGTGTGAATAAACTCATTGTATACTTTTTTTTTTTTCCTCAAGTGAAAACAATACGAATTTGATGATGGTCTATATACTTCCTCCGTTTAAATTATTTAATTACTTGCAATACACCACTTAAGTTGATAAACAACATGAATTTGATGGTATATACTTCTTCTGTTTTTATATACCACTTATGAAAATTTGAGGTCACGAATTCAAATAATCTCAACTACAAGTGCCTAGGTGATCGAGGACGCTTTCCTTTCACTTTTATGAGTTTGGTCCACGAAAATAAGTTGGAAACGAAATTGTAAGGCTTAATGTTCAATTATGCTCGAGAGAATAAAATCTTGAAAGCTTATAAAATGAAAATTGAAAAATTCGTTTTAAAATCTGTTGAGATTCAAAAAGTTAGTTGTTGATTGCAGGTTAGATAATCTTTATTTAATCGTTGTATTTTGGGTTGAGAATCTGTGAGATTTTTGGTGGGAACTTGACAAATTAATTTCATGTTCAGAGAGATTTTGTTGAATACATTTGTTAAGAATTAGATGATTTCCAAGCTATGCTCAATTTTTAAATTAAAACTAATGGTAATTGAAATTCAACTGTATAAGTCTAGAAAAATGTAATACAAAAGTTAATCATCATAATAAATAATTATATAATAAAGTTTCCAAGACTCTACTTTAGTATAGGTGATATAGATATAATTGATGTTATATTCTTGGGTGATTTGAGGAAGGACAAGTGATGAGTTTTTCTTAATGTGGGAAAGGGCAGAAGATTTTAGTAGGCCTTTAGTCTAGGGTATTTAACAAAGGAGCAAAGAACACTCCTAATTATCTAGCTTACTTTTTTTTTTTGGTGCTTAGAGAGCCCCAAGGGCTAGTGATGAGAATTAATCCCAAGATCTCCTGAAATCGGAAGAGATGCTCTAACCACTTGAGTTACCCCTCACTCTCTAATTCTCTATCTTACTCGTTGTTTGTTGGTTAATTTTTTTTCATTCCCTTTACCATAATGTTACTCCCATTGTCTTCTATCATTATTATTACCTAGGGTTTTAGCTATAGAAATGATAATTCATTTAGAACAATTTTGACATAAAATAAAATAAATTAAAAGTCATCACCATTTTTTCACTTCCATGCCCCACTTCCCCTCCCCACTTGCACAAAGTTATTATTCATAGTACAAAGCTTTTAGTTTGCATGGGCTTCAAAACATGAAAATCACGCAAAGAACATAGGGTGAGATTCGCTTTCTTAGCTTCTTCGACATAAATGTATATTGTTACAATTTTCATAAAAACATAATTAGACTACTTTCACATAATAACATTTTTTTAAAATAAATTTTTTTCAAATTGATTTAATAAGAATTATTTTAATATTTATTAGTCAAATATATTATAGGCTGAGGATTCTCCATTTTATTTAATCTTCACGAAAATAATCAATGGACAACTATACAGGAGGCGAACATGGACTTGGCAGTGGAAGAAAATATAAAATTAGAAGATCAACCTGATGGAACTACTCCACGCAGAATGATGGCTTTTACGACTCAAGACTATGAAACCGGAGCTAACCCTGTTCATAACCCTGGCAGGGGGCGCCATTAGAATACTCATGGATATCTATGATGATGCGATTAGTGTAGGGTGTCATCCTACACTCGAGTATTTATAAATATATTCTCAAAAATGTAGGATAGAAATTGTGCAATATTTCATCAAGAAAATTAAACTTTTTGATATGTATTGTGTTACTTAAGTCTAACAATCAAGAATAGTGTTACTTTACCCAAACACAAGAATTGGTTGTAACCCTTTTCATTCCCGATCAATGTTTGCCATGCTATATTTAAAAATTTTAAGAACATTATGTTATATGCATGCTATTTTTATAATAAGGTTTGTTATGTGATAAATTATCTTTTATTTTCCCTCAATTTTTAAGTACTTGAAATAGCTTTTCTTTAATACAATTGGTGTATTAACTTTAACCACACACATTTTCTTACTTATGTATAAAATTCATACTCTCTCCGTCCCATAATACTTGGGATATTGGGGTGGACACATAATAGTTTAAGAAATTATAAGTGGATCTATTTAAAACATTTGTTTATTGTATACAAGATTCTCTTTTGTATTTATATATTACAAGAAAACAACAAGTGTGGTGGGAGTGAGGTAGGTGAAGAGAGAGAAAACATGGAAATATATTTTTTTATTAGTGAATCCATTCCATATTTAGTAACGTGTCAAGTATTTGTGAGACGGACGAAAATGAGAACCGTGTCAAGTATTATGGGACAGAGGGAGTATGTTAAAAAGTAATTTGTTATTTGATTTGTGAAAGTGTGTATGCATTTTTTTTTCTTCCTTCTTTTGGTGCACACGAGGAAAAAGCAATAGACAAAACTAAGGGGGAACTAGACGTGACAAAGCCACACTAATAACATCATGTAAGATATGCCCTAAAGCTAAGGGGGTGACTTGAATCAACTAAAAATTTTTGTTCTGATGGACTCCTTGATTGGCTAACCAATTTTTCACTTGGTTCGCTTTCCTATAGATATGCATCACCTCTACCTTCCAATCTTGCTTTTCAATTTGACTTCGGCAATGAAGAATATCGTGGATGCACCCACCATTGTAACCTTCCGAGCTATTAAGAATATGTACTACTACTTGATTGCCTGATTGGATTTGCAATTTCATAACACCCATTTTTCTGGCCAACTCAATCCCATACTCCACCGCAAGAACTTCAGCCTTGAAGGCTCAATAGCTGCCTAGCTTGAGTGAATACGCAAAGCATAGCCTCCCTGTAGCATCTCTGATCAAACCTCCCATTGGCCTCCAGCAGGCCTTGGAGTACCCTTAGCTGCTCCATCGGTGTTTAGAGAGAACCATCCAGTAGGTGGTGCTTCCCACTTAATAAATTCCTCCCTCCTAACAGCAGGTAGTTGTGTGGAACTTGTAATACCATCCCCCATTACCCTCCACACTTCTTCAAACCTTTCTAACAAGAATTGTCGAACATCAACAGGAATCTCATTTAATCTATTGAAGACCACTGCATTTCTCCATCTCCATCGCCACTAAACAATTTTAGCAAAATACGTAGGCCAAATTTTCGGGGACATGCCATTATGCTTTTGAACTTTAATGTTCCTTATTAGCCATTGCTTCAAAGAACCAGTGCGAAAATCAGACGCATTAGCTAGTGTAAGGAGGGTATGCCCATCGTAGGGGATCCTTCTCCTCTATGCCCACGACCCTTTAAAAGCCTAGGACTTTATACTTTTTAAGGTGTGTTAGGATTTGAATTCCTGACTGTTTGGGAGACCTTGAATTAGAGTTGATCCGATCATTACACTTTTTTGTAAGAAACTAATAAGGAGTCGCCAATGAGTTTTAGGAAAACTCATAAACTTCGTTCATACCTTTATCCCAAGTAGGGTTCAAGGGATATTTAGCATGAATCATAAGTTTACCCATGCCCAATTTTGTCTACTTGTACCAGAAATGAGTTCGGGAGCGAGGGTACTAAAATAACGTTCCTTTTAGGGAGGAATCGCTATTCTAGCCCTAGTGCGGCCTCTACTAGCTTTTCCTTTTTCACAATTTCATCACCAAACAATGTATGCAACGTGATTCCTAAAACTAAGTTAGTTGATTTTAGTTACAAGCATTAGTCACATAAAAATTACATTGCAATGAATATCGTTATTCTTATTTATTCCAAATTCGTGAAAAGAACAATAAATAAACAAGATTCACCTCGGCTTAAGTGATAAAACAATCAATTAATTACTTAAATTCTAGTCTTGATTAACACAATAATACTATGTGAATTAATTAATTAAAGTTTATTTAAAGTGATCAAACAACACTAATTAATTGATTAAAAGTTGTTTAAACAAGAAAATAAAAGGTGATTTATCTAAGTGCTTGGGAATTTACCACTTTTCCTTGCTAGATCTCTGTTTAGAACACTTATGGACTCCTTCTTGTTCGGGAACCTCCACCGTAAGAACAAAGAATTAAAGGGTGAGTGTTTAGGACAAGGGGGGTGATTAATGCATAAGCCTACAAAGTTTCTGCTTACTTTCTGGTTATTTTTCTGTGTCTAAAGCTCGTAATTGAACCTCTATTTATAGGGAATGGATGAGTTTAGGGTTTTGAACATTCTGCCGTAGCAGGTGGCGCGTGAATCTGAATGAGTCGCTCGCGGCAGCTGCGCGCAAGTGATTAAGTCGCGTTGATCAAGTCAGAGCAACTTATGGTCTTACGCGTGGTTTTATGGTAAGATTCGATTCAGTATATTTATGAAATTCTGAATCTTCTACAAGCGCATCACTGGTGGTTGCACTGGGTAGGTCAGCGGGACTCCTTGAGTTGTGTGCGGTTTTTCCTGCGGCAGCCCTAGATTTAACCTAGGCGCTTCTAAATCCGTCAAAATCAGGTTTAATCTTCGGGATTAGCCCTAATTGCTAATTGGGCTTAGTGTTAACAAGGTTTTGTTCATTTTGTTTTGGGTCAAGCTAATGGTTTTATGTGTTTAAGCCTTAATCAATGGTCCATAAGCATTTCTTACTTCGATCCAGCACAAAGATGGTTTATTTGTCGTCATAGCACTTCTGGTCAAGGCAAGGGACCAAAAGTAGATGTCTACAATTAGCCCCCACTTTGATCGAGTCTAGAATAGACGTTGATCAAAGTAGCCAAGAAAATAAATCCGAGACTCATACTGCGAAGTTCCTTAAGGATGAGGAATCTTTCAGTAATGTTGAGAATGTCGAAACTATTCTCGATTCGCTAAGTGTTCAAGACAAGTAGCTGCTAAGACCAAAAAAGTATTTTTTGGTTTTAGTGCGCTAAAGAATCTAGATTGACCCTTTGCTAATGTAGAACGCTTTTACAAGTAAAGACTGTCTTGGGTGATGTCATGTTATGAGAAGGTACCGGGTTTTAAAAAAAAGTAAAGAGGATGATACCCTCTAAATATGTCATCTGCGATCTAAAGTCCTCCGATATGTCATTGAAACTTTAGTCCATGATTTAATTTTAACAAGGTAAAATATGATAAAATGGGGGTGTTTCGGCATTTGTGGCCCAGCACTTGATTAAAATATTGACATACGTTGCCAAAACAAATACTCAATGTCCATAAGATTGAAATACATGTCTCAGGACTAGAGGCACATATCTAAATCCAGTGAGAGAGAAGAAAATTGGCAACTCGCTCAACAGTTTTGTCCACAAGATGAGAACACGTGTCTCAGGACTGAGGGCACGTGTATAAATGGCTTTAGCAGGGGCCAGTTCTTTATACAGGGGGTGGACGGACACCCTAACTATCTAGTAAAGCTAGAGTGCTTCCTGGCTAACCGTATTTGCTTCCAATCGGGGGGCGTCTGGCCCCGATGGTTTGGCGCGCTCGTCAACTCGTTTAATCTAACGCCTAAAGTTTGTAAAAGAAGTTCTACTGTTCTCCAACGGGAGGTAGATCACGTTGCTAGTGCAATTTTACGAAGCACATACGCCATACAATTTTACGATGTACAATAACGCGGTGTTTTTGTTATATGGGTGCCAAAAATACGAAAAACGTGACATTTTTAAAAGGGCAGCACAAGAAAATGCTAAACTGTCTATGGGAGCTTTTGCGTAAAGCACCACTACGGAAGATTTTAAGACGCTTCACGAAAAACATCCAAAACATATGCTTGGGGCAGGTGCAAAGCACGGTGTGCATGCAAGATGATGTAATAAACTATCAAAGAAAAAATAAACTACAAAATGCAAAGCAATTAAAAGGATTTTGATGATTCGCGCGTTATTATGTCTTACAACGCACAAAACCGTAAGTAAAAATTCAAAACAGATTAAAATCCAGGTACCAGTCTTTTAAATGACCAGTATCCGCACGCATCACAGTGGGTTGCGCTGGCCAGGCGTGCGCAAGCTTCTGAGTTGCGCTTCGCTGTCACGCGCAACTTACTGAGTTGGGCGCGACACTTAAGTCAGTAAAAAAAGATCGAAGAGCGCAATTTTAGTTCGCTCTTCCTCTTTTCGCCATTTTCGCTCCTTCATTTCCCTACAAAGCTCATTTTTTTGCTATTTTTTGAGGCTCAAGGCAGAAGATCTCGCATCCCATTCACATTTGCCAAGATCCAATGTAAGTATTTTGTTATTTTTGCTCACTTTTTGGCCGAATTTGGGAAAAAAGAACCAAAGAACCTCTAAATTTCGAATTTAGGGGTTTTTTTATTCGGTCCATAATTCTTGAAATTGTTTATTCCATGTTGTTATATCATGTTTATGGAGTGTTTTGAAACAAATTTCATGAAATTTCATGAAAAATGGCTAAGTATTGAACCTTGTATGAGCATGTCTTTTTTTATGCTCGTTTTCTGCACTCTCCTTCGATTCTTAGTTCGAATTTTCTATTGTAGAAATAATCTCTAGAATAGTTAGTTGAACTGGCATAGGTTGGCTTTGTGGGTGTTTAAGCCCCCATTTACTAGTTCAAAAGTGTCATAGGCCTAAGTATTGGGTGGAATTCGACTTAGCGTTTTGCCCTTTTTGCAACCGTTATGCTGCCGAAATGGGTTTAGGACTTTAGAAAACGTACTTAATCGTGTAATTTTTAAATTAATATTTTTTATAAATCGCATCGATTGTAGCATGGACTCTCCTCCGTTTGTTTATACTGAGGACGTCCTAGGAGGACCAGTTCTGGACGAGGCGGTTTGCCCTCGAAAGAGGGTGACACATCCTCGAGAGGAAGGTCGAGAGCGGCGCGTCAGTGCTGAGCGACGCAATGAGGAGGTGGTTTGGGAGGCTCCTCCTAACTGGGATCCACATTTCCTTAAATGGGACCCGGACCACCACGTTTCGGTTTGAGGTTGGCGCGGCATAGTGAGTTTCTTCGCGTTTCTATTTCCTTTTCTTGTTTGTTTCAAGACCTGTCATAACCAAATTTCCTTTTTTAGAGTGAGCCTAGCATGTGCCTTTATGGCCTGGGTGACCTGAGAGGTGGTTTTGAGAGCTTGCCCGAGGTAGCGAAGGAGGTGATAGAGCTTTCAGGGATCGGTCCCTAGTTGGCAGCCCTTCAGGATCTATCGAGTCAGCCTGCATTACTGGCTTTCCTTCGGGTTGTTGGAGTTTTGGTGGGATTCCAACTACTTTTTTCACTTACCGCGGGGAGAGATGACGATTACCCCTTACGACTTCTCTATAATCAAAGGTTTTCCTTTCGGAGGCGAGCCTGTGATTATGGAGACTGTAAAGGGGTCAGACGAGAGACTGCGTGACCTCGTGGGGATCGTCTTGCGGCGACCCTCCATGTGTTTGCGCATTCTTGTCCGTACTCGATTCTTGCCGATGAGTTGTTAGCTGATGAGGTTGACCGGAAGTGTACTCTTGAGTAGTTGGCTCAGATATACATTGCTCATGTTCTCTCTGTCACCATTCTGAATGATCGCTCGGGGAGAGCGTTTCTCCATTGGGTTACTTATTTGCCTCAGTGACCTAGGGCAGGTGGGTAACCTTAGCTGGCCGGAGGTGTCGTACGCCCATATGCTTACTGCTATGGGCAAGGCGACCCGAGTGATGGATTCTGCGGCAGCTACTGAGGTGCCCCGGATCTCCATTTCATGGAACAGCTGTATCCTTGAGGTACGTGTTCATTTTGTACATATTTTTTGTTTTTTTCTTTTGTCATCATTTTTATTAGTCTTTCAGTAATGTTTTTGTCTTTTCTTTTTAGCCCCCAAAACGCTCGGGCCGACTCGTTTCCCTATTGGCCATCGCTTGGCTGTAAGAAAGAGGAAACGAGATACTGCAGCCGGCGACTTCCGCTAGAGGATTCTTTCAGTGACTCGTGCGTCGGTGAGTATGCTTTTAAAAACATATGTCTTTATTTTTTAGTTATCTCCGTTGTTGACATAAAGTTGTATTTTTTAGGTCGATCTTCGCCCTTGGGGCCTGATCGTTGGGGTCCCTGAAGTTGTTCGGGCAGGTGATGTTCGCTCCGTTTTCGGGAGCTCAATCAAGGACTCTCCGCGCTTCACGAACGGACGCGTGGTTTTTAGGCGAGTGCGTCGTCTGGCATTTCTCCTCTGAGGAGCCTTTGGTTCCTGCAGACCCTATGCTGCGTCCGGATCTGCTGTTTACCGAGGATCGAGCTCAAGCGATCCTTGGTTATCCAGCGGAGCAACTGGTGTTGCCTAGAGCGTCTTACCAGACATTTGTCGCATCTAGACTGACTCCATTTCCAGCTTTCGTTTCGGTTAGCCTTTCTTTCTCTAGATTCTGTTATGTCTTTTCGGCGTTCGGATTTTTAACCCTTTATTTGTTTTTACTTTATTTTCTTTTTAGATGGTCGAGGTGGGTGGCTAGGTGCCTCCCATGGTAGAGATCTCGTATACCGATGCCATCAGATTGATGATTCACGAGACTCTTTCGACAGTGGAGGATGAGGACATACCATTCGTTCCTGAGATGGTCGAGTCGGTACGTTTTTGTTTTGTACATGTACATAAGTTTTTTCTTATTTATCATATATATATATATATATATATATATATATATATATATATATATATATATATATATATATATATATATATATATATATATATATATATATATATATATATATATATATACATATATATGTTTATAACTGTCCTATTTGTGGAACAGGTTCCGCGAGAGACCGTGAAAGGCATGGTGAGGACCCTTCGAGCTTTCCGCGCTGCTTATCGGAGGGCCCTCATGGCTTTGTCATGCCGTGAACATCGGATGGTTGCAGTATGTTTATTTTCTTTCTTCTTTTTATTTTATCTAAGTTATTACATGAATGTGTATTAATCTTTGATTTGAATTTTCCAGGATGTGCATTAGCCTTTTGGGAGTCGCCGGGCACCCTGATTCCATTATATATATATATATATATATTTGATTTATGGAAAATATATGTATATATACACATATATATAGGGTCGGGATCTGGTGAGACCATCTCTTATATGAGACCAAATCTGGACCATTGAACTAAATAGATCTGATGGATGAAAAAGCGCATAGTAATGGCAAAATTAGTAAATACATGTTTCCGCATTTAATGCCATTTAAACCCACTTCAGTTCCCTTTCTAATCACCACTATTCAAACCCACCCCCATTTCTGAAAAAAATTAGCGAAAAACTGTCAGAGAGAAAAATCGTTCGATTTTCATTATAAAACCCTTTTCAAAAATTTCTACAACTACAATCTACAAACATCATCATCAATGGATCCTATCCAAATTACCAACGTTCGATGAAAAAAGAACCTTGATAAATTCTTGTAAGTGTTGAAATTCTATATTTGCATGCAGAGTTTTTACGAATTTCAATGAGATTCAAGGATTGTGAGCACAAATCCATTCAATTTATGTCAGATTTCAGCAACAACAAGAATCAACAAGCTTCATTGAACAATAAACAAGTAAGTGATGTTCTTAATTTTGGCTAGTAATTTTCAAATTTCATGCTCTCTATTTTCAGATTTTCGTTAAAATTTCAAATTGGGTGATCTTATTTTCGGATAATTATTGATATTATTTTCAAATTCTACGAATAAAATAGCGTTTATGATCAAAATTTTCGATTATTAGTTCTACTTTGGATTATCATATCGATTTTTAGCTTCAATTTCATCAAAAAAAATTCTGATTTTTGTTCGATTTCCTGTGCGTTTCCTGTTTAATTTTTGTTCGATTTTTTTCGAATTCTTGTGCGATTTCATAATATTATTTTTTGTTCAATTTTTGTGCGATTTTATATGCCAATTTCATTGATTTTATTTTTATTGAATTTTTCCTGATTTTTGCGTTTTCTATGGTTTTTTTTTAATTATTTTTTGCAGATTTCTTCGTTCGATTTAAGTAATTCGGTTTTTTTGGTTGAGTAAATGTTTTGGTTGTTGCCTTGGAGTACTTCCTGACCTTTGAGCATTGGTTATAGCATAACTTGCATCTGGGAGAGCTTGTATTTTATCAAAAGCACTTGTTGGAGTTGCTAAATTGGTAGAATTTAAAAGATATTGAACTTGTATTGTATCAGAAGCGCTTGTTGGCGTTGCTAAATTGGTAGAATTCGAAAGACCCTGAACTTGTATTGTATCAGAAGCACTTGTTGGAGTTGCTGCCATATTGGTAGAACGATGATCACCACGTTCTTTGTTTTTCTGAGGAAGGTAGTAACAACAGCTTAACTACTATAAACTTCATCATGTGTTATAATATTGGCCGATTCATTGATACTTGAAAGAGACAACTCTAAGGGATTGACTAAAATTTTTAATCTGCCGTCTTTTGTAGAAAAAATTTTGCTTGACAATGGCATTGAGAAGATCATCAGAAAGGCCAAAGAAAGTCATCAGAATTGCAAGGCTGCTGCAATAGATGCTCTATGAGATTTGGGGCTTGATAATTACAACTTGTAATTCCGACTGATGTTGCTGTACAAGAATGTCTTCCTCTGGATTATAAAGTGAAGTCTCAAGCCTCTATAAGAAGTAATTTTCTTCGCTTGACTTAAATCAAATTTGCTGTTATTGTCAAAATGTCTGTGTGATATGAGGAATCCAGAAAGAGATGGTATGAATGTTCATGTTATATTCTTGAAGTGGTCTCAAATTGTGAGTTTTACTAGATTCAATACCTAGCATTAGAATGCTTATGAACAGAGAATCAGTTGTCCTGTATTCAGTTTATACTCCAGTTTTTCTTTTCGGTTCCTTTTGTGCTTTTCTGACTGGATCTTATATCTTATATACTTAGAGCCATATATTGGAATTCACCTATTTGAGTTAATTACAATGTATATAGATTAATTAGGCACCTCATTGGTTTAGAAACTTTCGAGGTGCTAAAAAAAGCGCCATGTTTTGGTTGCTTCATTTTAAAGTTTTTATTTTGTAAAGATTTTATTTGTCATTTCTGATGGTAGTGTAATGGACCAATTCTAAATTTGATTTGTACAACAGTACAAGACCCGTTAACTAAAACCTGCCCCAGAGTTGAATTCGTTCATGGCTAGAGATTTTGCCTCAGACCCATAACGGGGCTAAAACAGCTCTGCCTGGATTACAGTAGATTAATAGATTTTTATATACTCTTATTGGTTGAGTAGGATGTAATAATTGTTGTACACAACCCTAATTTTACTTATGTTACCAAACATCAAATTTGAAGCATCAAATCATTCTATAATTCTAATCCATCCTGATTTTCTTTTCAAGCACCTTGTCAACCAGATCAAATTTGATAACAATTCAGTTCACACTGCCCTTGACAGTAGTATCTAAGGTAAACAATGTATATCATCAATTCCATTATTTTTGTAGTTGTAATTTTAGATTGTTGTGTTGTATGGATTATGCTAAATTAATGAATTATTAATTAATGTAATCAAACGTAATTGAACCCTATGTAATTGGATAAGTAATGCATGTTTTGGTATGTTGAGTTGTTTATTGGTAGAAGCAACAAGACTTATTTGTTCTGGCCTTGGGCGTTGTGTGAATGGTGTGGGCTATGTGTGGCCAGTGAGGAAGGGTGTGATGCATTAGTTTGCTCATTTTTCAAATAAGCAAATAATTAGTTACTCATTTGTAAAATAAGCAAACATTTCTTTGATCATTTGGAAAATGAGCAATCGATTTTTTGCTCATTTAGCAAATGAGAAAATAGTTAGTTGCTCATTTATCAAATAAGCAAATAATTAGTTGCTAATTTAACAAATGAGCAAAAACTTAATTGATCATTTGTCAAATGAGCAAATGATTAGTTGCTCATTTGTCAAATGAGCAAACATTTCTTTAATCATTCATTAAATCAACAAGCATTTCTTTGCTCATTTGTGAAATGAGCAACCATTAGTTTGCTCATTTGTCAAATAATCAAATAATTAGTTACTCATTTGTAGGATAAGCAAACATTTTGTTTGATCATTTGGGAAATGAGCTATCAATTTTTTACTCAATTAGAAAATGAGCAAATAGTTAGTTGCTCATTTGTCAAATGAGTAAATAATTAGTTGCTCATTTGTCAAATGAGCAAATACTTAGTTGCTAATTTAAAAAATGAGCAAAAACTTAGTTGCTTATTTGTCAAATGAGCAAATAGTTAGTTGCTCATTTGTTAAATGAGCAAACATTTCTTTAATCATTCATTAAATCAACAAGTATTTCTTTGCTCATTTATCAAATGAGCAACAATTCTTTGTTCATTTTATCAAATGAGCAAACAATTCTTTGTTGATTTATCAAATGAGTTGATTAAAAATTTATAACATAGAAAATGATTTAAAACATATGATAAACCTATTAGCTCAATTGGTAGAGCATTATGCAAATGCATAGAGGATGTAGGTTCAATTCCTACATAGGTTATCTCTATAAACAAAATTAATTAAAAAAATAAAAAATCAAATTTGTACTAAATTATATGAGCAAAAAAATGGTTTGAAATGATTTATAACTATATAAACTTTGTTACTATCAAACTTGTGTCTCCACATTACATAAATGAACCTACGTGGGATTCGAACCCACATCTTTTGTGCATTTGCACAATGCTCTACCCTTGAGCTAGTAGGCTAATGTATTTAAAACATTCAAACACACTCGCAAATGAGCATTAATTTGACAAAATGAGCAAGAATCATTTGCTCATTTGACAAATGAGCATTAAATAGTTTGCTCATCTGACAAAGGAGCAATGAATTTTTTTGCTCATTTGACAAATTAATGCTCTGATGAAGCTAGATAGGCTCTGATGATCAAAATTGTTTAGTTTGTGCTGATGCAAATGAGACTCGATCTTAGGCAGTTAAACAAATAATATTTGCTTGTAACTTTGTGAGTAGTATATGATATGTTGTGATACAATAGTATGTTGTGTTTGCTCTTACTATTATACCAGCTAAGAGCTTGATTTTCATCTCTTTTCAGAGACTCAACAAGGAGTCAGGATGCAAGAGGACAAAAGCAACTTATATCAACTTTTAAAGCAGAGAAAGTCCTAGAATCAGATGGATACATGTCCAAATTCTAATGGTATCACGCAAGAAAAAGTCCTAGAATCAGACTAAAACATTTGTAGATTCTAATTACAACATACCAGAGAAAGTCCTAGAAACAATAGATACATTTCCAAACATGAAAATACACTCATCGCTAAGCAAAATACTTGGGTACTCGTCTACTTTGTTTGTTCATTTGTCAAATGAGCAAATAATTGTTTGCTCATTTGATAAATGAGCAAAAAATTATTTTCTTATTTGACAAATGAACAAAAAATTATTTTCTCATTTGACAAATGAGTAGAAATGTGTTTGCTCATTTGACATATGAGCAAAGAATTGTTTGTTCATTTGGAAAGAAATCTCACCAAAAAAAAAAAAAAAAAAAAAAATCTCACCATCGTTCACTTGCCAGCTTAAACCAGAAATCCATATTAACCTCCATGTTACAAGATCTGATCACCAACCTCTTGTCCCCCAACTTGCTTCCCCTAATATTAGGAACCACAAGATTTGCACCAAGGTTTCTTGCCACTACCACTGCATCAACAATTTGTGTCAAAGGAAATTTTATTGCATGAGACCCAGTCAATCATTGTGATTTATGCAACATAATAATGTCTGAAATGGTAAATGTATGTTGGCAGACTTTGCCCTACTCTAATTACATTATCAACTCACAAAAACTCTACTGACACGTGAAACTGAAGTGAAGCATGGAAATCTTGCCATGTTTCCAATTAAACCAACTAATAACCTAAATAAAGGTTTCTGGTTGCAATCATGCGATTCTTCAGGCATGTCATTATGTCAATATGAGTGATCCAACACAC
The DNA here is from genome assembly GCF_001683475.1 of Chenopodium quinoa. Classification (NCBI taxonomy): domain Eukaryota; kingdom Viridiplantae; phylum Streptophyta; class Magnoliopsida; order Caryophyllales; family Amaranthaceae; genus Chenopodium; species Chenopodium quinoa. Next base: position 2,445,052 of record NW_018743252.1, read on the forward strand.
AAAAATCTTAATGCTACACCAATGTGGCAAATTCCGATTACAAGGCTGGTAATAGAAGCACATCAGAGGCTTATAATAAGTAGAAAGCTACGTTTAAAGAGTAGTGGGATATTCTGGACCTAGATATCCTACTAAACACAATCAGGAGCAGTTTTGATTCTAACGAGTGTGCATGACAGCATAAATCTACAAGTTTTGTAGCACAGTTTAGAGACACGAACAACAGTAAGGGTAATAACGATTACCCAGCAGAATTCTGCTACAGTTAGTGACTTGGTGGCCTGGTGTTGGGAATTTACAAGTTTTAAACCAAGAATAAATAGAAAGATGATAGTGACCAGAGGCCTAAGTGACAAATTGACATTCCAAGGTTTAATTAGCTGATTTCGACTGGAAAAAAAATATCGCTTTTTCACCAATGTGTATTGATGGTGATTTTCCCAAAACTTTAGATGGCAGCAAAAGCTACCAAACTTAAGATTACATTAATTGAGCTACCTAACAAGATTCTAGGACAAATTCTTGTACATGATAAGACATTTAACTCTCAAGCAAGGAAACTCTTCTTCTTTTTATTATTCTATTATATTCCATACTGCAAGAAGAAATTAATGAGATTGATCAAAATTATTGATCAGTCAACATCCAAACTAAAACATAATTTAGAGAATAGAGATTATAGTATACAATAATTAAATACATAAATCACCTACCAATTTAAGGGCAAAATTAATTGCAATTTCAACAAGAGCTTTGTGACATCATTTATTGCAATTTCAAGAACTTTGAAAATAAATAAAAGGAGGTGGAATTTGGTTAGTCACCTATGAGACATGGTATACTGGACCATCTGTCAAGGAGAAAGTAACATATCCCTCAGATTGGACTCCTTCTAAGAAAAAAAAAGAAGAAGAAATTAATATTATGACTTAACTCCATTTTTCTGAGATCCAAATATTAAATAAAATTCATAAATTTTTGAAGGTTGCAGAGTTTAGAAATTAATACCCAAACTTGGTTGGGCCCAACAAGGAAGCTCAGGGGCATCTTCCTTCCATAGACCACTGCCATCTTCAACAGCAGATTGTTCTGTATACTTGGATCCTTCAAATTGGGTTTTTGAAGGTGATGAAATCCTCACCTATCTTTCCAACCTCATCACATCCTATCACTTTCCGTTGAAAGATTAACTTACCTCATGAATTGTTTCAATGGATTAGAAGAGGAACTCAGAAATTGCTTAAATGGAGAAGTTCGAGTTTCCGCAAGTAACAACTAGAATAATCCTCAAAATCCAAACAATTAAAAGAACAAGAACACAAACTTAATACAATCAAGCAGAAAAATTAAACACAATTGACGAAATTAAGCCGAAAAATCAAACAAAAATCAAGGTAAAAACACAAATAAAAATAATTACTCAAATAAAACTAAAATCAACTTAATAATTATTCAAATAAACCTAAAATCAAACTAAAATCAACGTAATAGCACAAATAAGCGTGATATCTAGGTTTTTCGAAAAAACGAAAATATGTAAGAAACGAAAATTAAACTAAAATCAACGAAAATCAAACTAAAATCAACGAAAATCACCTTGACAAAGAATCAATGAAGTTTGAAGAAGAATTGATGAAGAATCAAAGCAAATAGCAGTTGAAAGAGAGCAGAGAAATTGAAGGAGGAGAGAAAAAGCTAGAAAATTATTTTTGAAATTATGTTTGATTGGGGTAAATTGTAGCCATTGGATGCAATTGATCTAACGGTTGTAATATGTCCTCACATATAATATGGTTCTTTTATATATATATATATATATATATATATATATATATATATATATATATATATATATATATATATATATATACATATACATATACATATATACATATATATATTTATATTTATGTATATACATATACATATATACATATATATATTTATGTTTCGGGGTTTTCTGTGTCCCTCGGGAGAGTTACAACACCAACACTGAATTCTGAGCACTTGTACCTGCAAAACAACGGAAACTCCGATTGGTTGGAGTTCCGCCTCCGATGATCAAGTTAGAATGTGTATAGAGTCTGTAAAAAGTGTGGAAAGTAAAGTGTCTTCACGGATTCCGAGAGAATATCTGCAAATTAATGATTGCTCTATTTTTTGTGAATATTTCTGAATGTCATCCTAGGTGGGAATATCTCCCTATTTATAGGATCTGGGAATTTGTGACGCTATCCTAGGTTACAGAAACCTAGGAATGCTGGGCTGTCTTGGGAATTGGGCCTTGAAGGCCGTCTTTTTTCCCCTTCATTGGAGACGCCACATGTCAGCAGATGAGAGGTTCATTTTAAACCTCTCTAAGGGTGACACGTGTCACCACCTTATTGAGCCACGTGGCCTTGGGTATTTTTACCCAAATTTGGTGTCATATGCAGGCAGGTGAATATATTATATTTTTTTTTTGGTGATTTTTGGTGACGGTTCACCTTCCGGGGAAGTTATAGGGGTGACCCTATTTCCCTCCCTTCTATAAGTAAGCCTCCTCCCCCTTCCTTTTCTCATTTTTAGAATTCTTAAAAATTTTGAGAGAGGAGATTTAAGAGAGCTCTGATTCCGCCTGGCTTTGTTTTCTCCAATTCTGTTTCTTCCGCCTGACACAACCGGTATACCATCTGTGTGCTCAGAAACCAGGGCTTCCTAGAACTATCTTGGTATATTTCTAACAAGTTCTCTTGCTTTCCAGGTGGGTACATTCGGTCAACTGTCTGCACCTCTCTCAAGCAGCTGATAGATTTCCGCCTGCTCATCACAGCCAGTCAGCATTTTTCTTATCAGAGATATCTTCGAGGTACCCTCTCTCCCTTCGCAACTCTTTCGAGATTTTTCTTTCTTTATGTATAGTAATGAATAATGGATTCACCCACCACACACACGGCACAACCTAGGGCGGTAGTCAGCCAGTCTCCTGGTACGGCTGAGTCTAGGACTGGGGATGTCGTCTCCGGGTGTTTGGACCCCCTTTTCTCTTCCTCAAATCCGAACGTCTCTGTGCATGTGCAAGACAGTATGGCTCGGACGAAGCGGACGACATTTGACCTTGAATATACATCAGACGGCTCAGCTGGGGCATCGGCTGACATAGAGTACTACAGTCTTCTAGGTGCACCCAGCACTCCAAGTGACGATATATTGGAAGAATCTGATAGTGGAGACGGCGCTGAGACCGTTAAGCAATCTGACTCAGGGTAGTCAACCTCATTGCAGGCGGATGTTGCCAGTGAGGAGGATGCACACAAGTGGCCGGCTATAACTAACCCCACTGAGGTGCACATGTCCGCTAGAAACATTGTCACCCTAACAACTACCTTTCCCGCCTTTTTAGAGAAATGTCCGGTTGGGGATAAGTGGGAAATTCTTGTGCAGCCTACTGAGGCAACCGTCGTCTGTGATGGTGACATAGATCATGCCAACAATTATTTCGGCTGTTATGAGGCAGCATTCAAAGTCGACCTCCGGTTTCCCCCTTCATGACGCAGTCAAAGCCATTTTAAGGGGCTATGATCTTGGCGTTTGGCAATTAACACCCAATTCTTGGGTAAATATTTTAAGTTATATCGTCGCCTATGAGATGCAGGACATAACACCCAACTGGGAGGCGTTTGCACATATGCATTACTTGAGCCGTGGCTTAGGCGGCTGGAAGGCGTGGTACACTTTCACCACGCATCCAGAGTATGCCACTAAGGTATACGATGTCATTAAGGTATAGCATGGAATCTCATCCACCCGGACTGCGACTGGGAGTTCTTCAACTTAAGATACTAGTATGCCAATAAGGTATATGATGCCCAGTTTCTCGGTCTTGAGGCACCGGCTTCGTTTAAAGAGAAGGTCGACATTGAGCCGTCCGATGAGGAGCATGAGGATGAGGAACTCAATGTGCAAGAAGATCAAGCGCCGTTTGTTACTGTCCAAGTTCAACAAGGGCAAACTGAAAGCGTGCTCCTATCCGGTCAAGGCCAGACGGTGCCTCCACCTCAGCAGCAACAAAAATAAACTTGTCTTTGTCTCCGGCCTAAGTGCCGTGTATGTTGATGTATTCTCTTTCTTTTTCCGGATGTTGATCCGGCTAACAATTACTCTCCCGGCCATTTGGCCGGTTTTTTATAATATGATTTCTCGACTGTTTCGATTTTGGTATATTTCCTTCAACTTCTCAATTTTTGCAATTTTTCAATGTGCACGTTTTGCGAAGTAACCTAATACATGCGGCTTACCGTATGAACTAGGTTTATCTGCCCTTGGACGGGTGTTTGCTTGGTAATTGTCCCAACCCAAGCGGGCAGTCGTCCAATAAGCATCCGGATGGAACGTTAGGCGGTCAATGGCCGCATCTGAATCAATTCTCAGTATTTAATTCTAAGTTGGAATAACAGGCGGTTTTCTCTATGGCGCTTGGGTTCCTACTTTGATTTTTCTGGTCAACCGTCTGCGAATTACCCCTTGGGATAATCAGTCTTTGCCAATTGTTTATTAGCAAGCGGCCATTGGCCGTGTGTAGTTGTCAGAACCAAGGAATGTTTTAGTTGCTAAGGTTATGACTTAGTTTAAATCTCCAATTGTAACCGTTTATATTACTTCTAAGCAAAGACCGGTTATATCCAACCAAGATACTAGTTACCGTTTTCTATAAAACAGGCGGTAATTGTAGTTATCCAATTTTCCATTTGATCATTCAAACAGATGCGAGTGGTCTTAATCCAGACAATTAGTAGGGCCATTTGTTTTCAAGTTTATTTTACAATGTGCCACCCAAATGGGAGATGATCTCTGCGACGAATTCACCTGGATGGGCGTCGCCGGTCGCCTACTCATGTTGGAGCAGACGGTTGTTTTAAGGTTATCTAGCCATCGGCCTCATAGGTAGCTGCTAAGTATTGGACTTAGCTTGCATCTACTCATGTTTGGAGCAGACGTAAAATTTTTACAGGTCCGTTTGTACATTGCACAAATACGTGAAAATAAAGCATCTTTTCATTGATAAACTCTATTTACAAAAATTTACAAGTCTTAGAAGTAGTACTTTTTTAAGTTGTCTACATTCCTAGTTCTAGCTAGCTGCCTGCCGTCTGGAGTTTCCAGGCGGTAGGTGCCGCCTCTCTCTTCACAGATCCGGTAGGGGCTTTCTCAATTGGGGGTCAACTTTCACTGCTCATTTGCCCTACCGGTTGACTCCATTTTCCGTAACACAAAGTCCTCCACTTTCAAGGGCCGCTTGTATACTCTTTTGTTATAGGCTCTGGTCATTCTCAGACTATAAATCTCATGAGGCAAGGCGGCATTGCCCCTCCGTTCTGGGATTGAGTCCAATGCTAGCCGCATGGCCTCCCAGTTAGCCTCTTCGTCATAAAGCATGACTCGAAGGGTTGGCTCATCGTGCTCAATTGGCAAGACGGCTTTTGCGTCGTACGTCTTAAGAAACGGGGTTTCACCGGTTTCCCCTTTTTAAGTTGTTTTGATGGCCCATAGGACATGAGGTAGTTTATCTACCCATAGAACACCAGCTCTTTCAATTTTGTTCTTAATGCCGTCTGAGATCAGCTTATTGAAGGCTTCAACCTAGCCGTTTTCTTGGGGACGACCAACTGATGCAAAGCAATGTGAGATCCCTTCATTTCCCAACCAGCTCTTGAGGGTAGACGTCTCAAACTGAGGGCCATTGTCATAGACCATAGACATAGGTACCCCTATCCGGGTGATAATATTCCTCCAAATGAAGGAGATGACATCCTTTGCCTTTATTCCATTTGGTGAAGTAATCAACGACAACTAGAATGTATCTCGTCCGCCTGTAGCAGGAGTATATGAACCCAGGATGTCCATGCCCCATTTATCGAATGGCACTGGGCTGTGAATAGCCGTCAGATTAGTAGCCGGATGATGTATGAGTTTGCCAAATTTTTGACACTTGTAAACTTTCTTCACCATTTCCATGGCGTTTGCCTCAAGAGTGGCCAAAAGTAGCCTTGTCGCCTGGCCCTTTTTCCTAGAGTCCTGTAGCTTATATGTGATGCACAGAAACCCAAGTGGAGATCCTCTAGAACTTCTTTCCCCCTTTTTTGTGGTGACACATTTTAGTAGCGGCTGGAGATAACCCTTTCTTGAAAAGTTCTCCCTTATGAATCTTGATTAGGGGATTTTTCCCCGCCACGTGGACCACTCAAATCCTGCTGCGTGTCATCCACGTGGACCAATCAGAGCTCGCCACGTGTCATCTCGTGAGAGGTCCAAGTTGAACCAATCAGGTCACGACACGTGGCAGACAGATAGCCAACCAGGAAAGCTGGCCCCGTACGACCCAAATTCCAAGGCAAAGCCCAGTCAGCCCTAGGTTTAATGAAACCTAATAGTGGACATATTTTCCAACACCCTATAAAAGGGAGATGTTTCCCTCTGAGGAACATAAATTCTGAAACATTCAATTCACATCAACTCACAATCAGAGAAAGTTAGACACCTGACACCTCAAACTGAGCAATCTCGCATTGCAGATACTCACCTGGAATCCAAGGGAGACCCTTTTACTTTCTGCACTTTACTCCTCATACACGTTCTAACTTGATCGTTGGAGGTGGAACTCCCACCCACCGGAATCTCTGTTGTTTTGCAGGTACAGGCATCCAAAGGGCAGTCTTGGAATTGTAACTCTCCCGTAGGACATAAAAAAACCACGAAACATTTGGCGCCGTTTGTGGGGAGAGTACTTTTGAGATGACTTCACAAGAACCTGTACCGCCTCTTAATGAGAAACGGCCTATGGCCGATGTCCAGGTCTACTCAAACCAGGATACTGATGACGACTATGAAGTCGCCACCCACACGGCCCCTGATGGGTCCCTCAGGACATGGCGCACCGTCCCACTGAAAGGAGGGAACGGAACACTGACCAGGCAGGGCCTAGTGAAATAGTCGGCCCAGCCGACAGGTCAGTTCTAAGGGGCCGAAGGATCCACCCCCATCACTAGAAACGAGCTCATGACCCTCATGACAAGTTTCAAAGGGGAGATAAAGGATCTTATTGAAAAGCGGACGACTGATCCTGCCAAGGAACAGGCGGCCAAAAAGCCCTCTCATTCTGGGAGAAATAAGCCGGTCAAAGACCGAGAGGCCACTCTTACCCTAAACCAAGGGTGGGACAGAAGCCCTTGTTAAACTTAGTCGGACTGCGGTTTCCTGAGCCAGGAAAGAGGAAGGTCATCCGGCATGTACAGCCGGATGGTTCCAAGAAAGCATATTCCGATGCTCGGATGACTATCCAACAATAGAAGAATATGCAACTGTAAGAGTTAGCTTCCACGTCGAACTTCAATGACAACATTTAGAATGCCTCAATGAGGTATTCTCAATCAAACCAAGAGAACCAGACAGGCGACATGTCCGCCGACTCTAGTCGTCAGATGTTCTAGGCGGCCCCGTATGCGCCTCCATAGCCATACATGCCGTATGGACCACCTTATATGCAGCCTACCCTCTTCGGGGGGCAGGTGACACAAAATATCCAACCTTTGGATTGGCAACTCCGACTGCTAAGACTTGGGGAACAACCTTCAGCTTTATCCAAGAAAATAACTGAGGCCGCATAGCTGGCTAAGGTAAAAAATGTGTTGGTAGGTACTTATGATGGTACCACCAATCCTGAAGACCACCTGATGGCTTACACTAACTTTATGTATCTATAAGGGTTGGATGATGCGACATGGTGTAGATGCTTCCCGGCCACATTGAAGGGTGTCGCCCAGCAATGGTTCGGCAACCTGCCAGCTGGATGCACCAATAACTTTAAGACGCTTGCATATTGTTCGCGTCAAACTTCTCAATGAATATCCCAGCAAAGAAAAGAAGTCTAGACTTGGGATCAATACAACAGGGAGAGAAGGAGGGGCTACGCTCATATATCAGGCAGTTCAATCTTATGAAAATTCAGATTCAAGGACTGTCTGATGAGGTGGCCTATACAGACTTTTTAAAAGGTCTGAAGGACGGGTCGACATTCAAGTTCGACCTCGTTAGAAAGAGAATGGCTACCTTCCAAGAGGCACTGATGGAGGCGGACGCCTATATACAGGCGATCGAGCTCTGTAATATCAGTAAACAGTCGGACTCAAAGAGGTCTGACAAAAAAGAGAGTCGGCCATCACAGTCGGCTAAGAAAGAAGAACAGAAAAGAAAACAAGTCTGGGTGGTTGAAACTTCTAAACAACCATCCTTGAAGAAAAAGAGAGAAACGAAGACGTACTCCCCAAAGTACGAATTCAATAAGGACTGCTACTCCATCCTCATGGAGATTAAGGACCGAGTCTTTAATGACAAGCCGGCTCCTATGAAAGGTTCCGCCAAAAATCGGAACAAAAACAAATACTGCCATTACCATGAGGATATTGGCCATGATACCAACGAATGCTATAGCCTTAAGCGTTTGTTGGACCGCCTGGCTGACAAAGGAGTACTTAAGTCTTATGTTCTAAGGTCCAAAGTTACCCTAAAAACTAACACTGGGCAGCCGCCTAAAAAGAAGTCCCACTCTACTAATAGTTCGGATACTGATGAAACTCCGATCTATACAATAGCAGGCGGATTCGTTGGAGGCGGCCCAACAATTCGGGGTAACAAAGACTACATCAGACAGCTCGACATCAACTTAGTCGACGAGGGGCAGTCGTCCAAGGATTCCTTCCCCGAAGTTTTAGTTACTGAGGATGATAGGGGCAGAATCAGAAGGCCACATGATGATCCTGTTGTAATAGAATGTAAAGTGGCCGACCAAAGAGTCGGTCGGATCCTCATAGACACTGGGAGTTTGTCTGATCTCATCAGTCACAAGTGCTTGACCAAGCTCAGGTACAAGCCCGAGAGTATGCACCAGATCTCTCATCCCTTAGTGGGAATTGGGGATGGTGTGGTACATCCGGTAGGTCAGATAGACTTACCTGTTCGTTTGGGCAAGAAAGGGAAAGGACACCAAATGGTGGTCCGATTCTTAGTTGTTGAGGAACCGACGGCCTACAACATGATTCTAAGGCGTCCCACCCTGAATGAATCCAAGGCTGTTATCATTCCGTCTCTCATGCTTCTCAAGTTTGAGAGGGATGATGGAATAGTTGGCTCCCTACGGGGAGACCAGAAGATGGCCAGGGAGTGTTACCTCTCTGATGTCAAGCCCACTGTGGTCGCAGCTGGCCCCAATGGAGAAACAACTGACCTTGACCAAGTCAAGGAAGCTGCGCTTGCTGCAACAGCAGCTGGCAAGAATAGAAAGGCCAACCATATAGTGGTTGAGAAAAAAGACATGCAATAGCAATCACTGACCGGCCAAAGGCCGGATGAACTCCGTCCCCGGCCGGCTGGTGTATATATGGACATCGTCCTAGATGACTCTCGTCCTGACCAGACTGCTAAGGTTGGGATGACTTCTTTTGCTGAACTAGGTGCAGACTTGCACCACTTGTTAAAAGAATTCAAAGACATATTTGCCTTTGAAGTGGACGGGATGCCAAGCATCAGCCCGGATCTAGCCGTCCACAAACTTGCCGTGGATCCTAAAAAGAAGCTGGTTAGGCAAAAGAGGAGGAACCATGGTGAAGAAAGAAGCCAGGCGGCAGCCGCCGAGGTGAAAAAATTGTTAGATGCTGGGTTCATTCGGCAATGCTATTTCCCTGATTGGGTTGCCAATGTTGTTCTTGTAATGAAGCCGAATGGAACCTGGCGCATGTGTGTAGATTACACTGACTTAAACAAGGCATGCCCAAAGGATAGCTATCCTCTCCCAAATATTGACAGTCTGGTCGACTCTACAGCCGGCCATGTCTTGATGAGCTTCATGGACGTCTATTCAGGCTTTCACCAGATACCCTTGTGGAAAAAAGATCAAGAAAAGACGACATTTGTCACTGATCAGGGGTTATTTTGCTATACTCTGATGCCGTTTGGTTTGAAGAATGCGCCTGCTACCTTCCAGAGAATGATTAATACCGTCTTCATTAATCAAATTGGAAGGAATGCAGAGGCACACATTGATGATGTGATAGTCAAATCCAAATTTCAGACGGATCATCTTACAGATCTCCGAGAAACATTTGCCACACTCAGGCGGCACCAGGTCATGCTCAATCCCAAGAAATGTGTTTTTGGTGTTGAGTCTTGGAAGTTCCTTGGATTTATGATTGATCAAAGGGGGATAGAGGCCAATCCAGAAAAAACATAGGCGGTCATAGACATGCAGTCGCCCCGTACTGTAAAGGAAGTTCAAAAATTAACAGGTTATCTGGCGGCATTGGGGAGATTCCGTAGTCGGTCAGGCGACAAGTGCCTCTATTTCTTCCAAGCAATCAAGAAGAAGACTATGTTTGAATGGGGGGCAGATGCAGAGGTGGCCTTCCAAAAGTTGAAGGAACACTTGCACTCTTTGCTAAGGCTCGTCAGCCCTTTGTCAAAGGAAGTGTTATACATGTACTTGGCCGTCTCTAATCATGCTCTCAGTGCCGTTCTCCTTGCTGAAAGAGACGATTGCCAGCTCCCTGTCTATTTCATTAGTCATGTACTGAAAAATGCTGAGTTACGGTACCTCATGGTTGAAAAATTTGGCCTGGCCCTCTTCATGGCAGTTAAGAAGCTGAAACCTTACTTCTTTGCACACCCGGTCGTTGTCTACACTGATCAACCAATCAAGCGGCCACTGACAACCATGGAATCATCCGGCCGAACGTGGGAAATTGAAATGCAAAGCCTAGAAATTACTTTCGAGCCAAGGAAAGCAGTGAAAGGGCAGGCACTTGCCGACTTCATTGTTAAAATGACATGACCGGCTGATCAAGACAATCCTGATCACGTCTGGAAGGTATATGTGGACGGGAGCTCCACAATGAGCGGCTGTGGTGTAGACGTCTTATGTCAGTCTCCTAAAGGGGACAAATATGAATATGCACTGCGTTTTAAGTTCCAAGCCTCAAACAATGAGGCAGAATATGAAGCCCTACTAGCTGGCATCCGCATGTGTAAGGCGGCTGGGGCAAAGAAAGTGGACGCCTGTTCTAATTCACAATTGATTGTTAGCCAATACCATGGTGACTATAAAGCCACACATCCGGCTATGATCAAGTATATACAGGCGGTCAAAGAAGAGGCTAGGACACTTGAGGAATTCCATCTAAGTCAAGTGCTCATGTCCGAGAATAACCAGGCGGATGCCCTCTCCAAATTGGCATCATCCGCCTCTTGTGACACACCAAGGTATGTTTTCTGGGAAGTGATGGAAAAAAGAAGCATCGAGGAGGAACCTATTGGAGTCCTTGATCGAAGCTCAACCTGGATGGATGGCATCCAGGCATACTTAACAGACAGCACCTTGCCGGATACTTATCCTGAGATGATCATAATGAAAAAGCGTGCGTCTAACTTTGAGATTCACAAAGGGGAACTTTTCAAAAAAGGCTATCTACAACCACTTTTGAAGTGTGTTACCCCAGAAAAGGGCCGAGAGGTCCTCAAAGAGTTGCATTTAGGGTTTTGTGCCTCCCATATAGGCGGTAGGACACTAGCAAAGAGAGCCAGGCGGCAAGGATACTTCTGGCCTACCCTAGAAGCAGACACCATGGAGATGGTTAAAAAATTTGACAAGTGTCAAAGGTTTGACAAGCTTATCCATCGTCCGGCCATGAAGTGACGACTATCCATATCCCAGTACCATTCGCCAAATGGGGCATGGATATTCTGGGTCCCTATACGCCTGCTACAGGTGGACGGAGATATATTTTGGTAGCAGTCGACTACTTCACCAAGTGGGTAGAAGCGGAGGCAGTCAAAGGCATAAAAACAAAAGATGTCATCTCCTTCATTTGGAGAAATCTCATCACTCGGTATGGGGTACCCATGTTTGTGGTTTTTGACAATGGACCTCAATTTGAGACGCCTGCTCTCAAGGACTGGTTGGGAGACCAAGGAATCTCTCATTGTTTTGCATCTGTCGGCCATCCCCAAGCAAACGGCCAGGTTGAAGCCTTCAACAAGTTAATCTCCGATGGCATCAAGAAGAAAATTAAAAGAGCCGATGGCCTATGGGCTGACGAGTTACCGCATGTTCTATGGGCCATCCAGACGACTGAAAAAGGGGCGACTAGTGAAACTCCATTTCTCATGGTTTATGGGGTAAAGTTTGTTCTGCCTATTAAGCACTCTAAGCCGACTCTTTGAGTCATGCTTTATGACAAAGAGGTTAACTGGGAAGCCATGCGGCTAGCATTGGATTCACTCCCAGAACGCAGGGGCAATGCAACCTTGCGCCATGAGATCTACCGTTTGAGAATGACGAGAGCTTACAATAAAAGAGTGCACAAGCGGCTCCTAAAAGTAGGGGACTTTGTGTTACGGAAAATGTAAGCAGTCGGTAGGGCCAATGAGCAGGGAAAACTGACTCCTAACTGGGATGGCCCCTACCGAATATTTGAAGAAGTTAGAGGTGGCACCTACCGCTTGGAATCACCAGACGGTAGGCAGCTAGCCAGAACTTGGAATGTAGATAACTTAAAAAAGTACTTCTTCTGAGATTTGTAAATTATTGGAATATGTAAGCATATCAATAAAGTTTGCAATTTATTTTAATTTTTGTGCAAGTCTCCTTAGTGGGGCAAGCCGCCTGTGCAGAACACAATCGACCTTATTTCTTTACTTAGCAATCTGTTTCTTTTCTGAACAACCTAATGAGGCCACAGGCCGAATGATCAACCTGAGGCCCATGGTCGGATGATCCTTTTAAAATTAAATTAATACGTCTATCCCAAAACTTGAGCAGGCGTCCGACGACGTCCATCCGGGTGAATTCAACACAGAGAGCATTTCCCATTTAGGTGGCACATTGCTCTATAAACTTAAAACAAACGACCCAACCGAGTGTCTCCAAGACAACCTCGCAGTCGTTTGACTTGAGACAAAGATAAACGTACCGCTATACTACAAACGCCGCAGAAAGTTAAAATCTAAGTCTGAAACCGCCTGTTATTGCTTAGGACAATACAATCGGCATAATTTGAGTAAATAGCTAAGCAAAACTTGGCGAATAAAGGAGTACCATGCGGCCAATGCTGCTTGTTTCTTCTACTCACTCAAATTAAAGTGACAGATTGATTTAACCCCAAGGGTTAACTCATAGTCACTCTAGCAAACTTGGGATGGAACCTAAACGGTGTGAACCAAGCCGCTGTTTTTTGGAAAAATAGAAGGTACTCGGCCACTATTCCTCTAAGTTATACGAAGAACATGCGGCCACAACCGACTATTTCTTCTGATTACTTGAGTGCAAGTGATGGAGACTGATCAACCTAAAAAAGTGGACTCAGTCACTCATCCACCCTACAATTGGAATCTAAAAGGTACGAATGAAACCGCCTATTTTTTGGCAAACAGACGGCATTTGGCCACTGTTCCTATTATAGTTAGCACACCTTGGAACCTACTTTGATTAAAAATATCCAGATTGGCGCCTGTTCTGTACAAGCACCAAGTAGACAGACTATTTACAATCAATAAAATAAACTAAATACATAACTTGGTATGTTGCAGTTTCCTATAAGGCCGAGAGGCATTGAATGCTGAGTGTTCGCCTGTGTAATGGCCGACTGACCTCCTGGTTTGGGGCAATCACCATAGTGATTGATTGACCTAGAATTAGTAATACTCAAAAGTATCAAAAATTCTAAGACAATCAACTCACCTTTGAAAACCAAGCGCCAGTCGCCTAGGGGCGAAAACAGTTGGTATATAAAGCATTCATGAAAACAAGAAGCAAGCTACATACACTTAGCAAAATTCATGAAAAGCAAAAATTCAAAAACTTTAAAATTTGAAGAAAACGGGAAAAATAGCCGAATGATTAATATTAATAGTCGGCCTAAAGACCGACAGGAAGTGTTGAAATTTAAAATTGTTAATAAAGCCCGACCCCTTAGTCGGGTAATGATACAAGGAAAGTGGCACGGAGGCCAAAGAATAAAGACTAAGCTTCTGGAGGAGGCTTCTCAGATTCAGGAGCCGCATCCTTCTGATCCACGACTGGCTCCTCCTTTTTCTCGCCATCCGCCTCCTCCTCCTCCTGCTCCGACTCCCCAGAGGTGGAATCAGACGACTCGCCACCCTCCTTTTCTTTATCATGGTCTTGCCCAATGATGTTGTCATTGTACTCTCGGGTACTGGTGGCGAATTGATTCCTCTAGCTGTCATAGCTAGTCCCTGGGAAGAGAGCCGCCCAGGTCATCTCCATGATGAAGTTGTTGTCCTTCATCATGTCCTTGACTAGCTCCTGCTTCAGCTTGTCTACCCGACTGCGGAGGCCGACTGCTTCATTGTCCGCCTCCCTTAGAGGCCCGAGCTCAGCCTTGAGGTCCGATACGGACTTCTCTAGCTCAGTGATCCTCTTTTGGGCCGCCTCCAAGTCCTTCTTGACATGCAGATTGGCAAACGCCTGATAATACAGTATGTCAGTGGTCAGAATTTCGTTTTGAGCAATCTGGAACATAGCTTTGTCATAATTAGAGGCGGCCCGGGCCTTCGCAGCCTTTACCTCTTTAGCCTTTTTACTCAGGGGCTTGCGGAGACCATACACTCGCAGCATTGACTACACTCGGCCAAAAAACAGTCGTTAGTCAACTATATAAAAAAAAAATATAATAATAATAATAATTATTTACTAAGTATACCTCGACCAGGAGAGCCAGGATGGCTTCAAGGTTAAGGGTTCCGACTCCCTTAACAGACTTCCTGTCCTCGATAGGGATGGCCTTCAGCATGGACCTAGCAATCTGAACCAGATCCGACCTTTGAGGGACATATGCACAATCACTACCCAGTAAGTACTTCGTGTAAATTCGGCCAATAGACCGACTGCTCTCAGAAGTGCTAGGCGACTGCCGATTGAATTTGACCCTCAAAGGGTAAGGGAAAGGACACTAGTCCTTGATACCTTTAGTGGCCGCCTCCTTCTCTTTCTCCTTCCCCTGCCGACTGCCACCAGGGACGGCTGGAGATTTTTGGGGTACATTGTGTTTGGTTTCGTAGCGTCCAACGCTACGCGGAAGAGAAACCCGCCCAAGACCCGCCCCAATAATTAAAGCAATAAAGCATGCATAAACATAATTAAACAATAATTAAGAAAAGGGATAAAGAAGTAATACCCTTGAAGCGTGCTTCGCTCGCAAACCGAACTCTTACTTCTAAGCTTAAAGCCTTACAAGTGTGACGGCCTCCAACGGCTCATACCCACGACCCGACCTGAACGATCTTGGCCTCGAGGGTTATTCGAGACTTGACCAAGTACAAAACTAGAGTTTTACAAACTTAAAGGTTTTCTCAATAATAAGAGATGCCTTTTTGAGTTCCACTTAAGTTGTTTCCCAAATGCCCAATCATGGGGTATTTATAGGGAAATGCAACTTGCTCTTCCCATTCATGATCAATGTGGGATAGTTGCATTTTTCACTAATTTATTTAATTCCAAAATAAATTATAAAACAATGCAATCACAAATCAACAAGTGGCATGAGGAGAGGAGAGGTTAGGTGAGGACCATAAACATGGGGGGACCATTGCCTTGCTCCCCAAGGCATGGCTCTAAGCCTTTGGTCCCCACCTCTCACAAACCGACATTTAACAAAGGGGTGAGCTGGCTGCCAGCCTTGCTGGCCAGCTTGCACTGCCAGCCCAGCACAGCTAGTACGCATCAGCCAGCACGCCTAGCACATGCGTGCTGCTAGCGAGCCACGCATGCTGCTAGCTGCTGGGCGCTGGGCGAGGCCTCGCAAGGTGCTGGCTGCCTGGTGCTGCCATGCAAAGGCACGCACACGCAAGCACCCAGCTCGCTGCTGCTGCTTGGTGCTGCCATGTGAAGGCACGAACGCAAGCACCTAGCAACGCGAGGCATGATGTGCTAGCGGTGCACACACACATGCCAGCGCCTAGTTCTAGCGATGGTGTGTTGTGCGCCTAGCTATGCATGCTGCGGTGGTGCTGTGCCATGCGAAGGCACGCACACAAGCACGCATGGTGCTGCGATGGTGCTGCCATGCGAGGCACGCGCACACGCAAGCACCTAGTGCTGGCGATGGTGCGCCTAGCACACATGGTGCGTCTAGGCTTCAACTAGCCATGCAAAGTGCATGCTAGCTCGAGCTAGCCTAGCGTCCACATGGCTAAGCCATTGTGATGCTACGGCTATGCTCGAACTTGTAGCTTGTTGATTTTGCGATGCTCGGTCTCGACGCCTTAGGCTCGATATCCGACGTCTGTGTTCGTAATACTCTAGTGACTCATCAAATCCTTCGGATTGATTCGTTGGTTCGGATCGGCAGTTCGTTTGGGTTCGACCCAAAGGGTTCAGTTAAGACAAAGCTGTAATATTAATTATTCACTAATATTACAAATCGGAAGCGACCTCCACCCGGGCATTCCAATCACTTGATCTCACTGAAGAATTAGCTTCCTGATAATTCTGAACTCTCTATCTGAATAATACACTTGTTGGAAGGACACCATTCCTTTCAATCTCCCACTTGTCCTTCCGGACAAGTGTGCATACAGTGTGTAGCCTTTTTCCTATGTCGCTTAATGTCTCTTCATGAACTATAAGGTAAGAACCTTCGTCAACCTTATTATTACCAAAAGTGTTTCTCGCTCTCCGAGTTCGACTGTCAATAAGCAGATGATTTCTAAAATCCATCTGAGCACGACCATGCATTTTCACATTCTCACTCTTCGAGCGGCCTTGTAAACAACAAAGACATATTCCCTATTGTTAATAGGGGAAGTTCCCAGTCTTGTACTGTAAGCCTCTCTTACTAAGAGGACATAATCTCCCAAGTGTTCCTGTTATAATCTCCAGTTACGGCAGACGTTTGACAACATCAAAGAGATTAGTACTCAAACAAGAGAAATTAAAAAAAACTCATGGTCAAGGAAACAGGTTCCGATAGCTATAATGAGATATGTACTTATGACGTTCTAAATCTCTTAAAGTACTCTCATAGGTCGATCCGGTGCAGTTCCAAACTAGCACCTATGCAAATGATTTATGAATACTATGTCCTTGAAACACAAGAAACAATGCTGTAAATCATACGACACACTAATCTCAAGTGGTCATTAATCGTCCATCAGTTAAATGACCTCTATTAGGTATAATTTTCGATTTAAATATTCAATGTTCACTTAACAGGTGTTTCTTTATCCAAGACGTGGTCTTGATACCCTGTTTTGAATATTATCAGAAATCGAATGGACTCATTATTTAATTCTAAACCACAATTAAATAGCAATGGAGTGAATAGTAATTTTTGCATAAAATTGATTACTCCATAAATGAACGGTTTCTACATAGTGTTTTACATTTAGACATCTAGTTTAATTAGAACACATGTATAGGGAATTCAAAGCCAATCTCCAACGTGCTTGATTCCCATTGCCTTGACGTGCTTGTTGTGCTTCACTTGAGGCAGAGGTTTAGTCAAAGGATCAGCCACATTATCATCCGTTCCGATCTTACAAATTCTGATTTCACCTTCGGATTTCCATTCCTTTATCATGTGAAATCGCCTTTGGACATGTTTGACCTTCTGGTGCTCTTTTGGCTCTCTGGCCAGAGCAATAGCTCCATTGTTGTCGCAATAGAGATCTATTGGACCCTTGATGGGGGGTACAACACCAAGTTCACTAATGAACTTTTGAATCTAAACTACCTTCTTAGCTGCTTCCGAAGCTGCCAAGTATTCGGCTTCAGTTGTAGAATCTGCAGTGGTGCTTTGCTTGGCACTCTTCCAACTAAACGCTCCTCCATTTAGGCAAAATATATACCCTGACTGTGACTTGAAGTCGTCTCTGTCAGTCTGGAAGCTAGCGTCAGTGTAACCTTCAATAATCAAATCTTTATGGCCACCATAGACCAGGAATTTATTCTTGTTCTTTTTTAGGTACTTTAGGATATTCTTGGCCGCAGTCCAATGCGCCTCTCCTAGGTCTGATTGGTATCAGCTCGTAGCACTTAAAGCGTACGATACATCAGGCCTAGTACATATCATGGCATACATGATCGATCCAATTAGCGAAGCATATGGAATCTTATTCATTCTCTCTCGCCCAACAGGTGTCTGTGGACACTGTTTCTTGCTGAGAGTTGCACCATGGGACATGGGTAGGTGCCCTCTCTTGGCATTCTCCATGCTGAATCGTGCCAGTACTTTATCAATGTAAGTACTCCGGCTCAATCCAATCATCCTCTTAGATCTATCCCGATAGATCTTGATGCCCAATATGTACTGTGCCTCTCCTAAGTCCTTCATTGAAAAGCACTTTCCCAACAAGCACTTTACGGACTCTTATTACTTTGTGTTGTTTCCAATGAGCAATATGTCATCGACATATAGGACTAGGAATGCGATGTCACTCCCACTGACCTTCTTGTAAACACAAGACTCATCTAGATTCTTGATAAAACCAAACTTAATGATGGCTTCATCAAATCACAGATTCCAAATTCTGCTTGCCTACTTTAGTCCATAAATGGACTTCTTAAGCTTGCATACCTTTCCAGCGTTGCTTGGATCAACAAAACCTTCCGGCTGTGTCATATACATAGTTTCTTCCAAAATCCCATTAAGGAATGTGGTTTTGACATCCATTTGCCATATTTCAATTCGTAATCGTAATATGCAGTAATCGCAAGGATAATCCGGACGGCCTTAAGCGTTGCGACTGGAGAAAAGGTTTCATCATAATCAATCCCGTGGATTTGCCTGTAACCTTTTTCTACCAGTATTGCTTTGTATATTGATACATTTCCATCTTTGTGTGTTTTCAATTTGAAAATCCATTTGCAACCGATGGGTGTGTAACCCTCAAGCAAATTCACCAAGTCCCAGACTTGATTTTCAGACATGGAGTCCATCTCAGATTTCATGGCCTCTTGCCATTTAGTAGAGTTGGGGCTCGTCATATCTTGTTTGTATGTCGCTGGCTCATCTCCATCCATGACTAGGATGTCCAGATCTTCGGTTAAGACAATACCAAGGTATTTGTCTGGTTGAGATCTTGGTCGTTGCGACCTACGAAGGGTAATAGGTTGAGCATTTACATTGTCTGTTTGATTTTGACCAATCTTATCAACTACTTCTAAAGCATTTTGATTGTCAATTTTATCAGGTTGACATTGTTGCTCGTCCTCTCGAACTTCGTCGAGTTCGAATTTCCTCCAACTTGTCATTTTGGAAAGGTGTTCCTTCTCCAAAAAGACACCATCACGAGTAACAAACACTTTGTTCTCGGATTTATTGTAGAAGTAATACCCCTTGGTTTCTTTTGGGTAGCCCACAAAGAAACACTTGTCCGATTTTGGGTGAAGCTTATCAGAAATTAATCGCTTGACATATGCTTCGCAACCCCAAATCTTTAGAAAAGACAACCTTGGAGGTTTCTTAGTCCATAATTCATATGGAGTCTTTTCAACAACTTTTGACGGAGCACAGTTCAGTGTTAGTGCCGCAGTTAGTAACACATGTCCCCAGAAAGAGATAGGAAGTTCACTAAGACCCGCCATTGATTGAACCATGTCTAACAAGATTCGATTTCTCCTTTCGGATACTCCATTCCATTGAGGAGTTCCAGGATGTGTCAACTTAGAAAAAATACCATTTTGTTTCAAGTGATCGTCGAATTCATGGCTTAAATATTCGCCACCTCGATCCGATCAAAGTGCTTTTATCTTCTTGCCAAGTTGATTCTCAACTTCACTCTGAAATTCTTTGAATTTTTCAAAAGATTCAGATTTATTTGACATAAGGTAAACATAGCCATATCTACTATAGTCGTCGGTGAAGGTAATGAAATATCGATAACCTTGCCTTGCGGGTGTACTCATTGGTCCACATACGTCCGTGTTGTAGGGTTTCGTAGTGACCTTCACTACGCGGAAAGTAATCCCCCAAGACCCGCCCCGATAACCAAAGCAATTAAAGCATGAAAATATAATTAATACATAATTAAGAGAAAGAGGGATTAAGAATTATACCCTAGACGAGTGCTTCGCTCGCTAAAAGAGCTCTTACTTGAACCTCGCAAATGCAAGGCCTCCGACGGTTCGTACCCTCGAACCCGACCCGATCGTCCTAAGTCCCGAAGGTTAGTCGGGACCCGAACAAAATATAAACTTTGGAGTTTTACAAACTTAAGGTATTCTCAACAATGGAGATGCCTATATAGTTCCACTCAAGTGTGTTCTTTCCTAAATGCCAAACCCTATGTATTTATAGGGAAATGAACCCTTGAATTTCAATCTCCCACCAATGTGGGAGAATTGGTAAATGTGATAATTTATTTAATTCCAAATTAAATAATTAATCAAAGTAATCACCATGCAACAAGTGTCAAGGGGAGAGAGAGAGTTAGGTGAGGACCAAAACCAATGGGGGGACCATTGCCTTGCTCCCTAAGTGTAGGGTTTCGTAGTGACCCGACACTACGCGGAAGGAAACCCACCAAGACCCGCCCCTTAATTAAAGCAATTAAACAAGTATAATAAACTTAATTAAACAAGATTAAGGACAAGAATTATACCTTTGACGCGTGCTTCGCTCCCAAAGAGCTCTTACTTCAAAATCCTGAAAAGACGAGATCTCCGACGGATCGTACCCTCGACCCGACCCGAGCGTCCTAAGTCTTGAAGGTTAGTCAAGACCCGGACAAAATAACTATGAGTTTTACGAATCAAAGGTTTACTCTTTTCTTAGAGTTGCCTTTTTAATTCCACTCAAGGTTATCTCAAATCCCAATACCAAGCTTGGTATTTATAGGGAAATGATCCCTTGATTTTTCATCCTCCACCAATGTGGGAGAATGCATTTTTGCTAATTAATTTATTTCTAAAATAAATTATTAAACAAAACTAATCACAATGCAACAAGTGTCAAATAGAGAGAGAAGGTTAGGTGAAGACCATGAACCTTGGGGGGGGGACCATTGCCTTGATCCCCAAGGCATGATCTAAGCCAATTGGTCCCCACTCCCTTAAACCACCACATACAAGGGGCATGCTGGGCTGCTGCCAGCTAGCACGCCAGCTAGCATGGCGCTGGCAAGCCAAGCTAGCTAGCATGGTGCTGCCCAGCAGCCTTGCATGCCTGGTGCTAGGCCATGCTAGGCGCTGGTGCTAGCTAGTGCTAGGCGCTGCTGTTGCTGGCTGCCTAGCACTGCCTTTCGCACCACGCACACTCGCTCTCGCATCGCATCGCTGGCACAACCAGTGCTAGCTGGGCATCGGTGGCGCTGGCCTCGCATGCTACGTACTGGCTGGTCGCACATGCAACACCCACCAGCCATGCGCCACGCACCACGCACATACTCGCGTCCCTCGCTAAACCTCATGCATTGCCAGCCCACACGCATCAATGCGCCTGTGGTGCGAGGCTGCTTGTGCGAGGCCTAGCATCAAGCTGGCGCGAAGCCTCTCGCATGTGCTGCGATGCTTGGTGCTGCCATGCGAAGTCTAGCACACAAGCATACGCACATGGCGCGCCACTTACAGGCAGCCAACCATGCCAGCACTTGGTGCTTGCGATGGTGCTGCCAAGCCAGGCACGCACGTACGCAACACCTAGTGCTTGCCATGGTGTGCCTGGTGCGGCCATTGCCTGCGATAGGCGCCATGTGCACCCAGGCACCACGTTAGCATGCTTGCTAGCTGCTATGGGCTGCCTGGTGCCTGTGTGGCTTGCGATAGCTGCCATGCGCACCTAGGCACCCATGCTAACATGTTGCTAGCTTGCGATGGGCTGCCAGGGCGCGCCTAGGCTGCGATGGTGCCTAGCACACCATGGTGCGCCTAGCACACATATGGTGCACCTAGGTATGCTATGAGCTAGCCTAGCCTAGCTACGGCTACGCTCATACTTGTTGCTTGTGATTTTGCGACGCTTGGTATCGACGCCCTAGGCTCGATTTTCGACGTCTGTATTCATAAAACTCTGTCGACTCATTAAATCCTTTCGGATTAATTCGACGTCTCGGATCGGAGATTTGATTGGGTTCGACCCGAAGGGTTCAGTTAAGATTAAGCTGTAATATCAATTGTACCCTGATATTACTGATCGGAAGCGGCCTCCACCTAGGCATTCCGATCACTTGACCTTACTGAAGAATTAGCTCTGTAATAATTCTGAACCCTCTATCGGAATAATACACTTGTTGGAAGGACACCATTCCTTTCAATCTCCCACTTGTCCTTCCGGACAAGTGTGCATATTGTGTATAGCTCATTTCCTTTGTCACTTAATGTTTCTTCGTATTCAATGTTCACTTAACAGGTGTTTCTTTATCCAAGACATGGTCTTGATACCCTGTTTTGAATATTTCCGTAAATCGAATGGACTCATTATTTAATTCTAAACCACAATTAAATAGTAATGGAGTGAATGATAATTTTGCACAAAAATTAATTACTCCATTAATGAATGGTTTTAGTATAGTGTCGTACATTAAATCAACCTGTTTAATTAAAACACATGTACAGGGAATATCAAAGCCAGTCTCCTATGTGCTTGATTCCCATTGCCTCAACGTGTTTGTTGTGTTTCACTTAAGGCAAAGGTTTAGTCAAAGGATCGCCTACATTATCATCCGTGCCGATGTTACAAATTCTGATTTCACCTTCGGATTTCCATTCCCTTATCATGTGAAATCGCTTTTGCACGTGTTTGACCTTCTGGTGTTCTCTCGGCTCCCTGGCCTGAGCGATAGCTCCATTATTATCACAATAGAGGTCCATCGGTCCCATGATTGAGGGTACAACACCAAGTTCACTAATGAACTTGCGAATCCAAACAGCTTCCTTGGCTGCTTCCGAAGCGGCCAAGTACTCGGCTTTAGTTGTAGAGTCTGCAGTGGTGCCCTGCTTGGCACTCTTCCAGCTGAACGCTCCTCCATTCAGACAGTATACATATCCCGATTGTGACTTGAAGTCGTCTCTGTCAGTCTGGAAGCTAGCGTCGGTGTAACCTTCAACAACCAGTTCTTTGTGGCCTCCATACACCAGGAATTTATCCTTGTTCCTTTTCAGGTACTTAAGGATGTTTTTGGCCGCAGTCCAATGCGCCTCTCCTGGGTTCGATTGATATTGACTCGTTGCACTCAGGGCATACGATACATCCGGCCTTGTACATATCATGGCATACATGATCGATCCGATTAGCGAAGCATATGGGATCTGATTCATTCTTTCTCGCTTAACATGTGTCTGTGGACACTGTTTCTTGCTGAGAGTTATCCCATGGGACATGGGTAAATGCCCTCTTTTGGCATTCTCCATGTTGAATCGAGCTAGTACCTTATCAATGTAAGTACTCTGGCTTAATCCAATAATCCTCTTAGATCTATCCCTGTAGATCTTGATGCCCAATATGTACTGTGCCTCTCCTAAGTCCTTCATTGAAAAGCACTTTCCCAACCAGCCCTTTACAGACTCTAATAATTTTGTGTTGTTTCCAATGAGCAGTATGTCATCTACATACAGGACTAGGAATGCAATATCACTCCCACTGACCTTCTTGTATACACAAGACTCATCTGGATTCTTGATAAAACCAAACTTGCTGATGGCTTCATCAAATCACAGATTCCAACTCTTGCTGGCTTACTTTAGTCCATAAATGGACTTCTTCAGCTTGCAAACCTTTCCAGCGTTGCCTGGATTGACAAAACCCTCTGGCTGTGTCATATACACAGTTTCTTCCAAAATCCCATTAAGGAAGGCGGTTTTGACATCCATTTGCCATATTTCGTAATCGTAATATGAAGCAATCGCTAGGATGATCCGGACGGACTTTAGCATTGCAACTGGTGAAAAAGTTTCATCATAGTCAATCCCGTGGACTTGTCTATAACCTTTTGCCACCAGTCCAGCTTTGTATACCGATACATTTCCATTTTGTCTGTCTTCACTTTGAAGATCCATTTGCAACCAATGGGTGTATAACTCTCGGGCAAATTCACCAAGTCCCAGACTTGATTTTCAGACATGGAGTCCATCTCGGATTTCATGGCCTCTTGCCATTTTGCAGAGTCGGGGCTCATCATAGCTTGCTTGTATGTCGCCGGCTCATCACCATCCATTTCTAGGATGTCCTGATCATCAGTTAAGACAATACCGAGGTATCTGTCTGGTTGAGATCTTTGCCGTTGCGACCTACGTAGGGTAATCGGTTGAGCATTTACATTGTCTGTTTGACTCTGACCAATCTTCTCAGATGCTTCCAAAGTATCTAGATTGTCAATTTTGTCAGGTTGACATTGTTGCTCGTCCTCTCGAACTTCGTCGAGTTCGATTTTCCTCCCACTTGTCATTTTGGAAAGGTGATCCTTCTCCAAAAAGACACCATCACGAGCAACAAACACTTTGTTCTCGGATTTATTGTAGAAGTAATACCCTTTTGTTTCTTTTGGATATCCCACAAAGAAACACTTATCCGATTTGGGGTGAAGTTTGTCCCAAATTAATCGCTTGACATATGCTTTGCATCCCAAAATCTTGAGAAAAGACAACCTGGGAGGTTTCTTAGTCCATAATTCATATGGAGTCTTTTCAACAGCTTTTGACGGAGCTCTTTTCAGTGTTAGTGCTGCAGTTTGTAGCGCATGTCCCCAAAACGAGATAGGGAGTTCACTAAGACCCATCATTGATCGAACCATGTCTAACAAGGTCCGATTCCTCCATTCGGACACTCCGTTCCATTGAGGAGTTCCGGGAGGTGTCAACTCTGAAAGAATGCCACATTCTTTCAAGTGATCGTCGAATTCATGGCTCAAATATTCGCCACCTCGATCCGATCGAAGTGCTTTAATTTTCTTGCCAAGTTGATTTTCAACCTCTTTTTGAAATTCTTTGAACTTTTCAAAGGATTCGGATTTATTCCACATTAAGTAGATATAGCCATATCTACTATAATCGTCGGTGAAGGTGATGAAATATCGGTAACCTTGCCTTGCGGGTGTGCTCAGAGGTCCACATACATCTGTGTGTATTAGACCTAATAAGTCACTTGCCCTCTTCCAACTTGGAGAATGGCTGTTTGATCATCTTGCCTAATAAGCATCCTTCGCAATTTTCAAATGACTCTAAGTCAAATGAGTCAAGAACACCTTCTTGAAGAAGTTTCTTGATGCGTTTGATGTTAATGTGGCCAAGACGACAATGCCACAAGTAGGTTTGATTCGACTCGATTGTCTTAGCTTAGTGGTATCAACTTTTGTCATATGTAAAACATGCAATTTAATTGAACATAAATTTGTAAACTTGAAACAACTATTGTTAAAAGTTTTACATTTGAAATTCCTAGGTGTCCAACACCATGGATCATAATATGTTCAAAGCATGATAAAACTAGAAATAGTTTTAATTACATGTCATAGAAAAAATATTGCATGCAAGCACGACCGAAAAACCATCTTCGTCGTCTTTTTGTCCATGCACCAACACTTGATAAGCTTCTCACTTGGTCCCTGTAAAGGCAACATTAAGTGAGTCATACTTGGTATCCAATACCTTATGATAAGCTTAATCCACAAGTTTTAAGGAAGATACATGAGGCGGATGCTCCATTCCTCTCCTCCTCCTCCCGAAAGAGCTTGCATTCTCTCTTGAAGTGGCCTTGCCCGCCACAGTAGAAGCAACGCATCTTAGCCTTAACCTTGAGATCCCTCCTTCTTGATGGTATTTTGGTTGCCCCAAATGAGTTGGCCCGGTGTAGAAGCTCCACCACATTCTTTAAGGAATGTGTCTCCTTTGAATCAGAGATATATGCCTTTAATGCATCATATCCTGAGTGGAGTGAATTGAGCAAAATATGACCAGCCATTCCATCTTTTAGTGGAATTCCGAGGAGTTCCATGTGCTTGAAGAGCTTAGTCATTCTTGCCACATGGGGTCGGAGGGGCATACCCGGTCTCAACTTAGTGTTGCAGACCGTAGACCAAAGATGGTACCTCTCTTTCGCAAGACAACCTTGATCCGACGGCTTTACATTCATGTCCGTAAGTGACCTAGTCACTTCAAACAAGAGTCCATCATTGTTGTCGTTGAAACTCTTAGAGAATCTCACACCGACAACATCCCTTAGTCCTCCAAGGAACAAATCTGGGAAGGAAAATGGAAGTTTTTCTTTCCATTCTTCCGAGATGGAGTTAGCCATGAGTTGTGACACCAATTTGAAGTCTTTCGACCATGCACAATAAGTTTCGTCACTCAAGAGGGTCTTGGAACAGAGAGTTGGGAGGGAAGTATCCAGAACATACTCCTTGGAACAACTCCGGAGAGTTTTCATGAGTTCTTCTTCCCATTCATCAAGGTTTGTTAATTTAAGCTTGATAGCTAACTTATCGGGGAGTTCCGGGCACATTTGGTTGTTGTTCGAGTTACTTGCAGACATGTGTCTACAATTGAAAGAATTTGAAGTGAAAAACCATTCATACATCAATAAGTTGAAATTTAAAGCGTTCATGCACATATTCACACTTATTGAACATTTTATCCACGCATTTTAAGATTGTCCCTTATGGGCGAGAAAAAAATGATTCCGAGATCTCAAAGATCAAGAAATGGATAAGCATGCTTTGGCTTGTCTTAACCATTAAATATCTTAAGGTAAGCAATCCAATTTCTAATAGCTCCAAGCTACTCTCGGTTTGATAAAATGTCGCATCTAATGCATACTTGACATTTTATCTCTTTTTCCACGACATATAAGGACTCCTTACTGATATCGTTGAGCTTAACCAAGACAACTTGTATACCTAGTATACCTTACGTTCCTAGGGAAGAAGTGATGCCTCGCTTTGGCGTAATCCATCACGTACGCGCATTAGTTCGGTAAGTGTTGTTCTTGGAATGGCAAATTTTAGCTCAATATTATTAAGGGACCTAGGGTTTCTATGTTGGTTGATTTAAGTAAACTTAACTAATCATCGCAACATCATAGAAATCCTAGAAACGCTGTCTTGAGACTTCTTGGCCAAAATGAAATAAAAGAAGCTAGCTAGAAAGACTAAGATTAATCTAAATAGTACAAAAATACTTAACGGTACACAGACCGTATTTAGATTTACAAAAATACATAACGGAACGCAGTCCGTATGTTCTATCCTAGTCGGGCCCCACTAGTTGCAATTTTCAAACAACCTGTTTTGAAAGCAATTTTTCATTCACCCATTCACTATTTGTGAACGGCCCATGCAATTTTACGAAATACATAATTAAACACACAAAACTAGTAACTAACTTAGGTCGTTAATTCAATTAACGCGCCTAATTAAAACTAGTCAAAGTGGTTTAATCCATTATTTCTAAACGCAAAATGCTAACGCATTTAATTAAGCTCCCACTAAATTCCGCATCCGTACTTAATTAATCCGATTAATTAAGTCGGCATAACCCATAACTTGTCAAAATTTTGCAAAAACGAAAACCGAGGTTTTTAGCCTCGTTAAAATAATTAATTAAAATTATTAACACGGGAAAAATCGCAAAATCATAGCTCAACGTTAAGCAAAATCACCCAACAAAACCCTTGGTGGGTGCGCACCATGGCTGCTAGGTAGCCCATGGCATGGCGCCATGGTGCGTGGTTGAGGCCTGCTGTGCCTAGCAAGCAGCGCCTCAAGCCCAGCTGCCTGGTAGCATGCTTCGCATGCCTGCCAGCATGCTGGAGCCTGCGAGCGTCTGGCCTGCTAGGCAGGTGCATGCTGATGCTCGTGGTGCGCTGGCTGATGCTTGCTGCCTTGCTTCCCAGCAGCTTGCTTCGCAAGCTAGCCCAGCCACCCCACGCACCCCTGCCATGCATCCCAGCCACACACATATAGCGCATAGTAGCATCAAGCCTCGCCCTTGTGCGCACCATAGGCAGCCCGGCTAGCCTAGGCGGCACTTGGGTGTGTTGCCTTGATTTGCGTGCTATGACTCGGGATTTTAATCCCGATTTACGTGTGACATGAATTAATTCCAAATTATATTTTAGAATTAATTTTAGGGAAAATAAAATAAAACAACCATTAAGTCTAACTTAAACAAATTTTATTTTAATTGGTGCACAAGCCTAAATTTATCCAAAAATTCAAATTTTTGAACAAAATTAGGTTAAGATTATGCTTAAAATAATATGAGCTATGTCAAAAATTAATCTTGCCAATATGCAAATCAATAATGGATTTGACAAAAGGGGAGTTGGAAAAATAAATTAACCATCCAATGATAAAAAATTTCCAACTTGCATACTTGTGTAAAATACCAAGATTACATCTTTCAATATGAAGATTAATCAAATTTTACTCACTAGTAATTGAACTTAATGGATATTAATCAACCAAAACAAGAAAAAATCCAAACTTTGGTCAACATGGAATTTAGGGTTAGGGTTCCAATCATTTAAACACTTAAAGATTAGAACTTTAACAACACTTGAGAACTTAAAATACAAAATCACAACAAGTTTTCACATCTTATTGCAATTTATTTGCAAAATTGTGAAAAACAAGTTTATGTGATAACTTGGTATATCAACTTAAGCACTAATAAACACTCCATTATTATGCTCAAGGATATTTTAAAACCAGTAAACTAGTGATGCAAATGTGCATTTAATCTAACCTTGTAATGCTTGCATTAATCAAGGCTAAAAAAGAATTAAAACTTTCGTTGAAATACAAAAAACCCCAGATAAATTGGGTTTCTGGTTTGAATTTGGCTTCTGGACAACCCTTAAAGGGCTGAAACAGTTCCAGAATGTCAATTCCACCCAAAAATAACTATTTTTGAGCCAAAATCTGGGTTCGACAGCCAAATCGATAATAAAATCGAGTTTTAAAAATTAATTAAAACGAGCATCTAATCTAATTAGATGAACATGAACCAGAAAAATAAATTCTTTAAAACACCTTAATTAAACAATAATTGCAAAAATTAAAAGGAGCGTGGCTCCGATACCGCTATAGGGTTTCGTAGTGACCCGACACTACGCGGAAAGAAACCCACCAAGACCCGCCCCTTAATTAAAGCAATTAAACAAGCATAATAAACTTAATCAAACAAGATTAAGGACAAGAATTATACCTTTGACGCGTGCTTCGCTCCCAAAGAGCTCTTACTTAAAAATCCCGAAAAGACGAGATCTCTGACGGATCGTACCCTCGACCCGACCCGAGCGTCCTAAGTCTTGAAGGTTAGTCAAGACCCGGACAAAATTAACTATGAGTTTTACGAATCAAAGGTTTACTCTTTTCTAGAGTTGCCTATTTAATTCCACTCAAGGTTGTCTCAAATCCCAATACCAAGCTTGGTATTTATAGGGAAATGATCCCTTGATTTCCGATCTCCCATCAATGTGGGAGAGTTGGTAAAATGACAATTATTTAATTCCAAAATTAAATAAATAATTAACTCAATCACAAATCGACACTTGGCACAATTATAGAAAAAGCCAAGTGAGGACCAAGGTTTGGGGGGACCATTGCCGTGATCCCCAAGGCCATGAATTGGTCCCCACACACCATGTCCAAAACCGGGTCAAGGTGTGCTAGCTGGTGCCAGCTAGCGTGCCAGCTGGGGCTGCCAGCTAGCGTGCCTTGCTGCCCAGCACCCAGCCAGCCAGCCAAAGCACACTGCTGCTGGGCTGTGCTGGTGCTACGTGCTGGCGCTAGGCGATGCAAGCACCTAGTGCTGGCATTAGCCCTAGCAGCCCACGCACTCACTCGCATACTCTTCGCCCCTCATTGCTAGCACAACCAGCATGTGTGCTGCTAGAAAGCCACGCATGCTGGCCACACACTGTCCCTTGCACCATTCGCATACCCCATCGCACACACGCACTGGCACGATGCCTACGCTAGCACTAGCCAGTGCCTAGCACTGCTTGTGGTTTATGCGAGGCATGCGCACACGCACATGCACTCGCATGCGTGGCGCTGCTGCCTAGCACCCAGCCAGGAATTGCACGTACACGCACCAGCCAGGCGCCACGCACCACGCACTGCCTGCTCACACGCATCAATGCGCCTGTGATGCGAGGCTGCTTGTGCGAGGCTGCGAGTGTCAGGCCTAGCATCGAGCTGGCGCGCAGCCCCTCGCATGTGCTGCGATGCTTAGTGTTGCCATGCGAAGGCTAGCACTCAAGCACAAGCACATGGCGCGCCATTGCCAGGCAGCCAACCATGCCAGCACCTAGTGCTTGCGATGGTGCGCCTGGTGCTGCCATGGCCTGCGATAGGCGACATATGCACCCAGGCACCACGCTAGCATGCCTGCTAGCTTCTATGGGCTGCCTGTGGCTTGCGATGGCTGCCATGCGCATCTAGGCACCCATGCTAGCTTGTAATGGGCTGCCAGGGTGCGCCTAGGCTGCGATGGTGCCTAGCACACCATGGTGCGCCTAGCACACACATGGTACACCTAGGTTTGCGATGAGCTAGCCTAGCCTAGCTATGGCTACGCTCATACTTGTCGATTGTGATTTTGCGACGCTCGGTATCGACGCCCTAGGCTCGATTTCCGACGTCCGTATTCGTAAAACTCTGTCGACTCATTAGATCCTTTCGGATTAATTCGACGTCTCGGATCGGAGATTCGATTGGGTTCGACCCGAAGGGTTCAGTTAAGATTAATCTGTAATATCAATTGTACCATGATATTACTGATCGGAAGCGGCCTCCACCTAGGCATTCCGATCACTTAACCTTACTGAAGAATTAGCTCTGTAATAATTCTGAACCCTCTATCGGAATAATACACTTGTTGGAAGGACACCATTCCTTTCAACCCCGACTGCGACTTGAAGTCGTCTCTGTCAGTTTCGAAGCTAGCGTCGGTGTAACCTTCAACAACCAGTTCTTTGTGGCCTCCATACACCAGGAATTTATCCTTGTTCCTTTTCAGGTACTTAAGGATGTTTTTGGCCGCAGTCCAATGCGCCTCTCCTGGATTCGATTGGTATCGACTCGTTGCACTCAGGGCATACGATACATCTGGCCTTGTACATATCATGGCATACATGATCGATCCGATTAGCGAAGCATATGGGATCTGATTCATTCTTTCTCGCTCACCAGGTGTCTGTGGACACTGTTTCTTCCTGAGAGTTATGCCATGGGACATGGGTAAATGCCCTCTTTTGGCATTTTCCATGTTGAATCGAGCCAGTACCTTATCAATGTAAGTACTCTAGCTTAATCCAATCATCCTCTTAGATCTATCCCTGCAGATATTGATGCCCAATATGTACTGTGCCTCTCCTAAGTACTTCATTGAAAAGCACTTTCCCAACCAGCCTTTACGGACTCCAATAATTTTGTGCTGTTTCCAATGTGCAGTATGTCATCGACATACAGGACTAGGAATGCAATATCACTCCCACTGATCTTCTTGTATACACAAGACTCATCTGGATTCTTGATAAAACCAAACTTGCTGATGGCTTCATCAAATCGCAGATTCCAACTTCTGCTGGCTTGCTTTAGTCTAAATAGTACAAAAATACTTAACGGTTCGCAGACCGTATTTAGATTTACAAAAATACATAACGGAACGCAGTCCGTATTTTCTATCCTAGTCGGGCCCCACTAGTTGCCATTTTCAAAGAACCTGTTTTGAAAGCAATCTTTCATTCACCCGTTCACTATTTGTGAACGGCCCATGCATTTTTACGAAATACATAATTAAACACGCAAAACTAGTAACTAACTTAGGTCGTTAATCCAATTAACGCGCCTAATTAAAACTAGTCAAAGTGGTTTAATCCGTTATTTCTAAACGCAAAATGCTAACGCATTTAATTAAGTTCCCAGTAAATTCCGCATCCGTACTTAATTAATCCGATTAATTATAACCCATAATTTGTCAAAATTTTGCAAAATCGAAAATCGAGGTTTTTAGCCTCGTTAAAATAATTAATTAAAATTATTACCACGGGAAAAATCGCAAAATCATTGCTCAACCTTAAGCAAAAATCACCTAACAAATCCCTTAGTGGGTGCGCACCATGGCTGCTAGGCAGCCCATGGCATGACACCATGGAGCGTTGTTGAGGCCTGCTGTGCCTAGCAAGCAGCGCCTCAAGCCCAGCTGCTTGCTTGCATGCTTTGCATGCTTGCTAGCATGCTGGTTCCTGCGAGCATCTGGCCTAGGCAGCCAGCCCAGCCACCCCACGCACTCCAGCCATACATCCCAGCCACACACACATAGCGCATAGCAGCATTCAAGGCTCGCCCTTGTGCGCACCACAGGCAGTCACATGTGGGCTGCTAGGCAGCCCGGCTAGCCTTGGTGGCACTTGGGTGTGTTGCCTTGATTTGCGTGCTATGACTCGGGATTTTAATCCCGATTGATGTGTGACATGAATTAATTCCAAATTATATTTTAGAATTAATTTTAGGGAAAATAAAATAAAACAACCATTAAGTCTAACTTAAACAAATTTTATTTTAATTGGTGCACAAGCCTAAATTTATCCAAAAATTCAAATTTTTGAACAAAATTAGGTCAAGATTATGCTTAAAATAAAATGAGCTATGTCCAAAATTAATCTTGCCAATATGCAAATCAATAATGGATTTGACAAAAGGGGAGTTGGAAAAATAAATTAACCATCCAATGATAAAATTTTTTCAACTTGCATACTTGTGTAAAATACCAAGATTACATCTTCCAATATGAAGATTAATCAAATTTTACTCACAAGTAATTTGAACTTAATGGATTTTAATCAACCAAAACATGAAAAATCCAAACTTTGTTCAACATGGAATTTAGGGTTAGGGTTCCAATCATTTAAACAGTTAAAGATTAGAACTTTAACATTACTTGGGAACTTAAAATACAAAATCACAACAAGTTTTCACACCTTATTGCAATTTATTTGCAAAATTGTGAAAAACAAGTTTATGTGATAAATTGGTATATCAACTTAAGCACTAATAAACACTCCATTATTATGCTCAAGGATATTTTAAAACCAGTAGATTAGTGATGCAAATATGCATTTAATCTAACCTTGTAATGCTTGCATTAATCAAGGCTTAAAAAGAATTAAAACTTTCGTTGAAAAACGAAAAACCCCAGAAAAATTACACCCAAAAATCACTATTTTTGAGCCAAAATCTGGGTTCGACAGCCAAATCGATAATACAATCGAGTTTTAAAATTTAATTAAAACGAGAAACTAATCTAATTAGATGAACATGAACCAGAAAATTAAATTCTTTAAAACACCTTAATTAAACAATAATTGCAAAAATTAAAAAGAGCATGGCTCCGATACCGCTGTAGGGTTTCGTAGTGACCCGACACTACGCGGAATGAAACCCACCAAGACCCGCCCCTTAATTAAAGCAATTAAACAAGCATAATAAACTTAATCAAACAAGATTAAGGACAAGAATTATACCTTTGACGCGTGCTTCGCTCCCAAAGAGCTCTTACTTCAAAATCCCGAAAAGACGAGATCTCCGACGGATCGTACCCTCGACCCGACCCGAGCTTCCTAAGTCTTGAAGGTTAGTCAAGACCCGGACAAAATAACTATGAGTTTTACGAATCAAAGGTTTACTCTTTTCTTAGAGTTGCCTTTTTAATTCCACTCAAGGTTGTCTCAAATCCCAATACCAAGCTTGGTATTTATAGGGAAATGATCCCTTGATTTTTCATCCTCCACCAATGTGGGAGAATGCATTTTTTCTAATTAATTTATTTGTAAAATAAATTATTAAACAAAACTAATCACAATGCAACAAGTGTCAAATAGAGGGAGAAGGTTAGGTGAGGACCATGAACCTTGGGGGGGGGACCATTGCCTTGATCCCCAAGGCATGCTCTAAGCCAATTGGTCCCCACTCCCTCAAACCGCCACATACAAGGGGCATGCTGGGCTGCTGCTAGCTAGCACGCCAGCTAGCATGGCGCTAGCTAGCCCAGCCAGCTAGCATGGTGCTGCTCAGCAGCCTCGCATGCTTGGTGCTGGCCTAGCACTGCCTATCCCGGGCCACGCACGCTCGCTCTCGCATCGGATCGCTGGCACAGCCAGTGCTAGCTGGGCATCTCTAGCGCTGGCCTCGCATGCTACGTACTGGCTGGTCGCACATGCAACACCCACCAGCCATGCGCCACGCACCACGCACATACTCGCGTCCCTCGATGCACCTCATGCATTGCCAGCCCACACGCATCAATGCGCCTGTGGTGCGAGGCTGCTTGTGCGAGGCCTAGCATCAAGCTGGCGCGAAGCCTCTCGCATGTGCTGCGATGCTTGGTGCTGCCATGCGAAGTCTAGCACACAAGCATACGCACATGGCGCGCCACTTACAGGCAGCCAACCATGCCAGCACTTGGTGCTTGCGATGGTGCTGCCAAGCCAGGCACGCACGTACGCAACACCTAGTGCTTGCCATGGTGTGCCTGGTGCGGCCATTGCCTGCGATAGGCGCCATGTGCACCCAGGCACCACGTTAGCATGCTTGCTAGCTGCTATGGGCTGCCTGGTGCCTGTGTGGCTTGCGATAGCTGCCATGCGCACCTAGGCACCCATGCTAACATGTTGCTAGCTTGCGATGGGCTTCCAGGGCGCGCCTAGGCTGCGATGGTGCCTAGCACACCATGGTGCGCCTAGCACACATATGGTGCACCTAGGTATGCTATGAGCTAGCCTAGCCTAGCTACGGCTACGCTCATACTTGTTGCTTGTGATTTTGCGACGCTTGGTATCGACGCCCTAGGCTCGATTTTCGACGTCTGTATTCATAAAACTCTGTCGACTCATTAAATCCTTTCGGATTAATTCGACGTCTCGGATCGGAGATTCGATTGGGTTCGACCCGAAGGGTTCAGTTAAGATTAAGCTGTAATATCAATTGTACCCTGATATTACTGATCGGAAGCGGCCTCCACCTAGGCATTCCGATCACTTGACCTTACTGAAGAATTAGCTCTGTTATAATTCTGAACCCTCTACCGGAATAATGCACTTGTTGGAAGGACACCATTCCTTTAACTAAGGCTTTGTTCCAAGAATTGGTCCCTACCTCCCTCTAACCGGCCTCAAGCAATGGCTGGGCTGGCAGCCAGCTAGCCCCAGCACGCACTGGCCTTAGCATGCTGCTGGGCTGCTGGGCGCTAGGCGCTGCTAGCATGGCGCTGCTTCCTAGCCATCGCACACGCACACGCACAGACCTGCTGGCTGGTGCGTAGTGCTGCTGCCTGGCATCTCGCATGCACACTCACGCATTGCCAGCATTCGTGCTGCTAGCGAGCCACGCATGCTGGGCCTTACCTCGCCAGCCACACGCACAAGCACGCCATGCTTGGTGCTATGCTAGCGATGAGCTGCGATAGCCCTAGGCATACACACGCACGCACACGCAAGTGCCTAGCACTGCGATGGTGCTGTGCTTGTTCGATGGCACATACACACCCACACACGCTAGTGCCTAGCACTGCGATGGTGTTGTGCTTGTGCGATGGGTGATGGGTGATGCTAGGGCGCTAGTGCTAGCTGGGCTGGGCCTTGCGACAACACCAGCCATGCAGCACTTGCGAGTGCCGTTTGCATGCATGGCGCGCCTAGCACACATGTTGCGCCTAGCACAAACATGATGCGCCTAGGCTAGCGATGAACTAGCCTAGCCTAGCTTTCACATGGCTAGGCCAATGTGATACTACGGTTATGCTCGTACTTGTTGCTTGTGATTTTGCGACGCTCGGTCTCGACGCCCTAGGCTCGATATCCGACGTCTGTGTTCGTAAAACTCCGACGACTCATTGAATCCTTCGGATTAATTCGTCGTCTCGGATCGGTTGTTCGATTTGGGTTCGACCCGAATGGTTCAGTTAAGATTAAGCTGTAATATTAATTGTACCTTAATAATACTGATCGGAAGCGGCCTCCACCTAGGCATTCCGATCACTTGACCTTACTGAAGAATTAGCTCTGTAATAATTCTGAACCCTCTATCAGAATAATACACTTGTTGGAAGGACACCATTCCTTTCAATCTCCCACTTGTCCTTCCGGACAAGGGTGCATACAGTGTGTAGCCCGTTTCCTATGTCACTTAATGTCTCTTCATGAACTATAAGGTAAGATTCATCGTCATCCTTATTACGTTCAGAAGTGTTTCTCGATCTTCGAGTTCAACTGTCAATAAGCAGATGATTTCTAAAATCCATCTGAGCACGGCCATGCATTTTCACAGTCTCGTTCTTCGAGAGGCCTTGTAAACAACAAAGACATATTATCTATTGTTAATAGGGGGACATTCCCAGTGTTGTACTGTAAGTTTCTCTTACTAAGAGGACCTAATCTCCTGAGTGTTCCCGTTATGATCCCCAGTTACGGTAGACGTTAGGCAACATCAAAGAGACTAGTACTCAAACAAGAAAACTTCACAATACTCATGGTCGAGGAAATAAGTTCCAATAGCTATAATGAGAAATGTACTTATGACAATTTTGAATCTCTTAAAGTACTCTCATAGGTCTATCCGGTGCAGTTCCAAACTAGCACTTGTGCAAATGATTTATGACTACTATGTCCTTGTAGCACAAGAAACGGTGCTGTAATTCATACTACACACTAATCTCCAGTGGTCATTAATCGTCCATCAGTTAAATGACCTTGATTAGGGATAATTTTCGATTTAAATATTCAATGTTCACTTAACAGGTGTTTCTTTATCCAAGACATGGTCTTGATACCCTGTTTTGAATATTTCCATAAATTGAATGGACTCATTATTTAATTCTAAACCACAATTAAATAGCAATGGAGTGAATATAAAATATAAAATTCATTACTCCATAAATGAATGGTTTCAATACAGTGTCTTACATTAAAACGACCGGTTTGATTAAAACACATGTACAGGTGATAAGTATCATTTATAACACATTTTAGGGCCTTTTTCTCCCTTAGTTTTAGGTTTATTTGGGTGTTTCTTTGTTATTTCTATTACTTATAGTCTTATTTTAGTTATCTTTGTCTTAGTTTATGGTTTTAGGCCTTAGTTGTGAATAATATGCTTTTTGCTCGGTTTCTAGCTTGATTTGCGTGTTTTTCTATGTGTTCTTTTACTCTTTTCTCTCTTGGTCTATTTGTGTAGGTGCTTGATGCTTTCTTTGATGCTTATGACCCGAGAAAAGGCAAGAAAGTTCAATAGAAGAAGCTTGAAGCTAAGAAAGAAGCTAAGAAGCTTGAGGCAAGAAAGCTTGAAGCTCGTAGAAGGCCTTAAACCGAGTCTTGTTCACTCTTTCAACCATAACTTTTGATCTACACATGGGATTAAGGAGATTCAAATTTATTTGGAAACTAGACTTGAAGAGATTTCCAACGATAGGTTGCACACCCCAAGAAGCCTCCTATAACAGAAGTTATGGCCGGTTGAATCTGCAAGACGCTGCTAGGCTGCGCAGCAGCCGCGGGCTCCCAAATTTTTGGAGATGCCTCGGAGATGCCTTACCGCGGGCGCGGGTTTCTGGGTCTTTTTGAGCTTAATTTCTGGATTTCATTATTTCTCTTCTTGTAATATAAATAGAGGACTTCTTAGACATCCTAGGGGTGGATTTTTACATGTTCTCTCTCCTCTAATTAGGATTAGGGTTAGAATAGGATTTTCTCTCTCTAGTTTAGGAGTAGTTTTAGAGAGAGAAAGCTTGGATTTCAATGGAGATTTGGGAGGTTAAAGAAGAAACTTTGTGGATTCTCTTCTCATCTATTCAATAAGCTTTTCTAACTTTCTCTCACCTTTATTTCTTTGTTTAATTCTTGTTTTTGCTTATTTCATTGTTGATTAGAGTAGTTAATTAGTTTGGTTGTTTGATTCTTGCTTTAATTCTAGTTTTATCTTGTTTTCCATATTCATCTTCATTATGTTTTCTTAGATTTTGATCTAGGGAAATGGATAAAGGTTATGTTGATGAATTGAGTGATTGGTTGTGATTAGTATGCAATTGATTCTTGATTATTGTGTTTGGATGATGCTTACATTGACTAGAATCTTTTTAGCTATTTGATTCTTGGTTCTTAATTGTGCTTTCAATCAATTGTGCGGAAGTGAGTTGATTGAGAGTATAGATTCTTCCATACCTTTGCTAGGCTAGTTGTGCGGGAGTGAATTAGCTTAGTAGGATAATTAGCATGCTTAATTGCGCGGGAGTGAGTTGAGTGTGTTAATCCTAATTGAGAACATGATCATCTAGTTGCGACTTGTTATTGAATTCATTAATTTAATAGGATTCCCCTTTCCCTAATATCTTGTTAATTGCTTTAAGTAGTGTTTTAGATGTTTCTTTCCCTATCCCACAACCTTCCTACTAGTCTAATTACCTTAAATTAATACACTTAGTCATTGTGGTTCGACCCTAGCTTGCAACTATCTAGTGTGAACTTGATAGAGTTAGGTTAGGAATATAAATTGTAAATTTGATCTAGGATAGTAGACTAACGACCTATTGTCCCCCGATCAACAGGGAATTTCAAAGCCAATCTCCAACGTGCTTGATTCCCATTGCTCGAGATGGTGTCTTTTTGGAAAAGGAGCATCTGTCCAAAATGACAAGTGGGAGGAAAATAGAACTTGATGAAGTTCGAGAAGATGAGTAACAAAGTCAACTTGACAAAACTGACAATCAAAGTGCTATAGAAGCAGCTGTTAACATTGGTCATTGTCAAACCGACAATGTACAAAGTCAAACTGACGCAAATGCTCAATCTATTACCATGCGTAGGTCGCAAAGGCCAAGATCTCAACCAGACAGATACATCGGTGTTGTCTTAACCAAGAATCAAGACATCCTGGTTATGATTGGAGATGAGCCAGCGACTTACAGGCAAGCGATGACGAGCCCCGACTTTGCAAAATAGTAAGAAGCCGTGAAATCCGAGATGGACTGATGTTTAAAAATCAAGTATGGGACTTGGTTGATTTGCCCGAAGGTTACACACCTATCGGTTGCAAATGGTTTTTCAAGTTGAAAACCGACAAAGATGGAAATGTATATGTATACAAAGCTAGACTTGTGGCAAAAGGTTACAGGCAAATTCACGGTGTTGATTATGATGAAATCTTTTTGCAGTCGCTATGCTTAAGCCTGTCCAAAGTATCCTAGCAATTGTCGTATATTACGATTATGAAATATGGCAAATAGACGTCAAAATCGCCTTCCACAATGGGATTTTGGAAAAAATGTGTACATGACACAGCCCGAAGGTTATGTAGATCCGAATAATGCTGGGAAGGTATGTAAGCTTAAGAAGTTCATTTATGGATTAAAGCAGGCAAGCAGAAGTTGGAATCTGCGATTCGATGAAGTCATTAGTGAGTTTGGTTTTATCAAGAATCTAGATGAGTCTTTTGTTTACAAAAAGGTCAATGGGAGTGACATCACATTCCTTTTTGTTATATGTCGATGACATATTGCTCATTGGAAACAACATTCCAATGTTGGAGTCTATAAAGGCTTGGCTTGGAAAGTGTTTTTCAATGACGAACTTGGGAGAGGCACAGTACATATTGGGCATCAAGATCTATTGGGATAGATATAAGTAGATGATTGAATTGGGATAAAGTAATTATATCAATATAGTGCTTGCACGATTCAATGTGGAGGAAGCCAAAAGAGGCCACCTACCCATGTCACATGGCATAACTCTCAGTAAGAAACAGTGTCTGTAGACACCTGATGAGCGAGAGAGGATGAGTTAGATTCCATATGCTTCGCTCATTGGATAGATCATGTATGCCATGATATGTACTAGGTCGGATGTATCGTTTGCCTTGAGTGTTATGAGCCGATACCAATCAGGAGAGGCGCATTGCACTGCGACCAAGAATATCCTTGAGTACCTGAAAAGGAACAAGGATAAATTTCTTATCTTTAGTGGGAGTAAGGATTTAGTTATTCAAGCTTCAATTCCAGACTGACAGAGACAACTTCAAGTCGCAATCATGGTACATATTCTGTCTAAATGGAGGAGAGTTCATTTAGAAGAGTGCTAAGCAAAGCACAATTGCAGATTCTACAACTGAAGCCGAATACTTGGCAGCTTGAGAAGCGGCTAAGGAGGCAATTTGGATTTATAAGTTTGTTGGTGAACTTGTTGTTGTACCCTTAACCAAGGGTCCAATAGATCTCTATTGCGATAACAATGGAGCTATTGCTCAAGCCAAGGAGCCAAGGGAACATCATAAAGTCAAACATGTCCAGAGGCAATTTCACATGATAAGGGAATGAAAGTCCGAGGGTGAAATCAGAATTTGTAAGATTGGAATGGATCACAATATAGCCGATCCACTCTCTAAACCTTTGCCTCAAGTGAAACACGACAAGCACGTTGAGGCAATGGGAATCAGGAATATTGGAGATTGGTTTTGATTTTCCATGTTCATGTGTTTTTAATCAATTTTGGAGATTTTAATGTAAAACACTATGTTGAACCATTCGTTTATGGAGTAATTAATTTTTTCATAAATTATTATTCCATTTCTATTTAATTGTGGTTTAGAATTAAATAATGAGTCTATTCGATTTGAGAATATTCAAAAAAGGGTATCAAGACATTGCCTTGTATAAAGAAACACCTATTAAGTGAACATTGCATATCATATCGAAACCATCCCTAATCGAGGTCATTTGAAAGTTGAACGACTAATGACCGTGCAAGATTAGTGTGTAGTATGATTTAAAGCACCATTTCTTGTGCTACAAGGACAAGAAAGTCATAAATCATTTGCACAGGTATTAGATTGAAACTATACTGATCGACCTATGAGAATACTTTAAGAGATCTAAAATCGTCAAAAGTATATTTCTCATTATGGCTATCGGAACCTCTTTCCTCAACCATGAGCATTGTATGTTCTCTTGTTTGAGAACTAGTCCGCTTTGATGTTGTCAAATGTCTACTGTACAAGGGGATTATAAAGGTAACACTTGAGCCGCTAGGGACTCCTAGTAAGAGAAGCTAACAATAGGGAACATGTCTTTGTTATTACAAAGCCTCGCGAAGAACGTGACTGTGAAAAATGCATGGTCGTGCTCAGATGGATTTTAAAAATCATCTGCTTACTGATAGTCGAACTCGGAAAACGAGAAACACTTCTAGACGTAATAAGGATGACGAAGAATCTTACCTTATAGTTCATGAAGATGCATTAAGTGACATAGCAAATAGGCCATACACAATCAGCACACTTGTCCAGAAGGACAAGTGGTAGATTGAAAGGATTGGTGTCCTTCAAACATTTGTATTGCTCCGTTAGAGGGTTCAGAATTAATTAGAAAGCTAATTATTCAGTGAGGTCAAGTGATCGGAATCCATAGTTAAAGGCCGCTTCCGATCAGTAATATTAATGAATAGTTAATATTAAAGGTTAATCTTGACTGAACCCTTCGGGTCACACCCAATCGTGTAACCGAACCAAAGCGGCGAAATAATCCAAAAGATTAAATATGTCGATAGAGATTTTACGAGCTAAGACGTCGGATTCCAAGCTTAGAGCGTCGAAAACCGTGCGTTGTGCGCCGAGTCGATTTTAGGAATCGATGAAGACGAGAAAATTAATCCAATGACGTATCGTGTTAAAATTACAAGGATCGCACGAGCCCTAGCCACGCCTCGGATCAAAGGCAAGTGACTAGGGGCTGCAAGAACCAAAGCATCAAGCCACCGCAACTATCGCAAGGCCCAGCTAGGCTTGCCGTTGCTTGTAGGGTGGCTAGGGCAGCCTAGTGGCCTGCGCACAAATGCAGCCCTTGTTCGGCCTGCCTAGCAAGGCCAGCATCAAGGCTAGCGCTTGCGGGTGCTGCTGCTAGGCTTACGTGCGTATGGGCTTATAGCAGCGGCTGTGGACTTGCGGCAAGTGGCCAGCAGGCTTAGCCTTATGGCACAAGGCTGGAAGCATGGCTGGCCTTGCTGCCTAAGGCTGGGCAGCTGCCCTTACTGACCGGGTAGGTGAGGGGCAGCCCCTTGCCTTGCTTAACAATTCCAAGGTGGTCATTTGATTATTGTTTCATGGCTTTTAAATTAATTAAGAATTACATTTAATTCTATTTTGCCTTTTTACCAACTATCCCACATTGAAAGATGATGGGAATTCTTCGGAACAATTCCCTATAAATACCAATCATTTGGCATTGGGAATTTTCACTTGAGTTGGTGAACACAAAGGGATCTCCAAAAGCGAGAATACCTTAGTTCGTAAACTCTAAGTTATTTTGGTCTAGCCCCGTCTAAGCTACGAGGTAGAGGCCGGTTACAGTTCGGTAGCGAGGGTGTGAGCCGTCGGAGGTTCTTGCACTTGCGGAACTTGAAACTTTCAAGTCCGAGCTCATCGGTTGAGCGAAGCACGCTTCTAGGGTGAGTATTCTTTCTCTCTCCTTGTTATTAATTATGTGTTTATTGTTTAAATATTTACATGCATGTTTAGTTGCTTTAATTTAGGAAAAATTACATTAAATAATACCACCTTTCACCCATCCTCTAAAAACAAGTCGACCTTTTGATTATCTCTAAATAATACAACCTTTGGGGGGTGTCCGCTTTAAACAAGTTATTTTACCTACAACCTGAGTAACCGGTTAAATTTTTTTTTCTTTTTAATAAATTCATTTAATAATGTAATTAATCTTAATAACAACATTAATTATGATTTATTAACAATTAAATAAAAAAACAAAATAAAAAAACAATTAAAAAAACAAAAAAAATAAAGGAAAATAAATAAATAAAAAAAACCTTTCTCTCTCCTCCTCCTTCTCGTGCCACCGCTCCTCGTTCCTCCCAGCAACCTACCGCCCTTCCCCTTCCCTCCCACCCCCCTGATAAACACCGCCCTTCGCCCTTATCTTTCTACCTAAAACTAACATCCACTGCCACTCCACTACATAACCACCAGTCTAACCTAGCCCCTCCACAAAACCAGCAACCCACCCCAGTATGAAACCACCAATCAAACCACCACAAAACCACAACCACCATCTAATTCACCCACCCACATCACGAAACCACCAATCTACACCGATTTCGAGGGAGGGAGTGGGTTTTCTAGGTTTAGTCTCAGCACGAATTGTTGTTGTAAGTGGTGGCCGGAGATGTAGGAGAGGGTGAGTGGTGGTCATGGTATGTGGAGGCGGCTGTGATGAAGCTATTGGGGGCCAATTCCGGTGGGAATTTTGGTGAGGATTTCAGCGGTGGGGGTAGTGGATTCGGTGGGGATTTCCGGGGTGAAGGTGAAGGGGATGGTTATTTCGGTGGGAGGGGTGGTGATTTCGCTGGTGGGGGAGTTATTGAAAATGGCCAACAAGGCAAGGGGTGGGGAGGGGGCTAGCTCTGGTGGGAAACGATGGCAGGGTTTCGTTGGTGGGCATTGTCGAGATTCATGAAGGGGGAAGGGCATGAAAGAGGAAAGGGGAGGGAAGGGGATGGAAGAATGGTAACGGGGATGGGATGGATAACAGAACGGGAAAGGGGAAAAGGATTGGGAAAGGGAGGGAACTTACGGGATTGAGGTTTTTTTATTAATTTTTTTAATTAAAAAAATTATATTTTCAGACCAATAAAATGATGACACGTATCCATATAACCTATTAATCAGGTTATAACTTGTTTAAAGAGGACACCCCCAAAGGTGGTATTATTTAGAGATAATCAAAAGGTCGTCTTGTTTTTAGCGGACGGATGAAAGGTGGTATTATTTAATGCAATTTTTCCTTTAATTTATGCATGGATCTTTGGACGGGTTTCCTTCCGCACGGTGTTGGATACCGCAAAACCAAACAGGATGAAGTGTTATCACTCCCTTTCTTGTAGTATTCTTAGGTTGATGATGATGTGGCTTGTTTGCCTTTTCTTTAGCAATATCATCCTCAACCCTAGTGGCCATGGAATAAACCTTTTGAAAAGTGTGTAGACCAAAGTAACGTAGATGCTTATTGTACTTTTCATGACAATTGTCAATGAACTTGTACTAATTCGAGTTCGGGAGGCCTTTGTGCAAGGTGAGCCGCCTTTTCACACCATCTACCATAGAAAACAATGAAACCTTCATCTTCGCCTTGCTTAAGCCTTTCAAGTTCACGCAAAGTGGATTTAAACTCTACGTTACACTCATATTGAGTGATGAAAGCCGAAACTACATCTTCCCATGTATTTTTGAACTTGACATCTAGCCCATAGTACCACTCTCTTGCGATTGGGTCTAGAGATAAAAGGGAATGCCAAATCATAGAGCTCAGGATCAACTTGAAAGGAATGGTGTCCTTCCAACAAGTGTATTCTTCCGATG
This sequence comes from Chenopodium quinoa, assembly GCF_001683475.1. Classification (NCBI taxonomy): domain Eukaryota; kingdom Viridiplantae; phylum Streptophyta; class Magnoliopsida; order Caryophyllales; family Amaranthaceae; genus Chenopodium; species Chenopodium quinoa. The sequence continues at coordinate 2,489,443 of NW_018743252.1, forward strand.
GAGGGTTCATAAATATTATAGAGTTAATTCTTAAGTAAGATCAAGTGATCGGAATGCCTAGGTGGAGGCCGCTTTCGATCGGTAATATCGAGGTATAATTCATATTACTGCTTAATCTTAACTCAACCCTTTAGGTCGAACCCAATCGAATCACCGATCCGAGACGACAAATTAATCCGAAAGGATTAAATGAGTCGACAGAGTTTTACGAATACAGACGTCGGATATCAAGCCTAGGACAACGAGACCAAGCGTCGCAAAATCACATAGCGACAAGTATGAACATAGCCCTAGCACCACACTGGCCTAGCCATATGGATGCTAGGCTAGTTCGAGCTAGCATGCACCTAACATGGCTAGGCGCAAGCCTAAACACACTAGGCGCACCATCGCTGGCCTATCACAAGCACTAGGCGCACCAGGAGCACCTGGCAGCCTATCGCAAGCAATAGCCGCACCAGGCGCACCAGGCAACCCATCGCAGCATGCGTGCTGGCTTGCGCGCTAGCCTTCGCATGGTAGCACCAAGCAGCGCACCATGCGTGTGCGAGGGCCTGGGCGCCAGCACATTGCTAGGCTACACACAGCAGCCCAGCATCGCTACGCACCAAGGCTGCTAGGGGGTGCGTGGATGTGCGTGAGATGCTAGTGCATGTGCGTGTGCGAGAGGTGCTGCGAGGCTGATGCGTATGGTGCGAGGCAAGTGGCCAGCATGCATGGCTCGCTAGTAGCACGCATGCTGGCTATGCGAGCATGTGCGAGAGGTGCAGCAGGGATGCGTGTGGTGCGTGGGATGCTGGGGCCAGCGCCAGCACGCACCAGCGCCTAGCACTAGCACGCACCAGCACCAAGCATCGCCCAACACCAAGCATGCACTGCCTGGCTGGGATGCGAGGCTGCTGGCTGGGCTGGTGGTACCTGGCTGGGCTAGCTGGCACTGCTAGCTGGCGTGCTAGCTGGCACTGCTAGCTGGCGTGCTAGCTGGCAGCAGCCCAGTAGCCCCTTGCTTAGGGCGGTTTTGTGAGGGGTGGGGACCAAGGCTTGGGCAAAGCCTTGGGGAGCAAGGCAATGGTCCCCCCCACCTCTTCATGGTCCTCACCTAACCTTCACTCTCCCCTAGACACTTGTTGCATTGTGATTGAATTTAGTTATTAATTTATTTTGGAAATAAATTAATTATCAAATTATGAAATAAATTAATTATCAAATTATTCATTCTCCCACATTTGTTGGGGAATGAAGTTCAAGGGTGCATTTCCCTATAAATACCAAAGGCATGGTATTGGGAAATACACAACCTTGAGTGAAATTAAAAAGGCAACTCTTATAATTAGAGTAAACCTTTTATTCGTAAAACTCATAGTTTTGTTTTGTCCGGGTCTTGACTAACCTTCAAGGTATAATTCTCGTTTTTAATCTTGTTTGATTAAGTTTATTATGCTTGTTAATTGCTTTAATTAAGGGGCGGGTCTTGGGGGGTTTCCTTCCGCATAGTGTCGGGTCACTACGAAACCCTACAACGGTATCGGAGCCACGCTCCTTTTAATTTTTGCAATTAATTTTTTAATTAAGGTGTTTTAAAAGAGTTTATTTTTCTTGTTCATCTTCTTCTAATTAGATTAGATGCTCGTTTTAATTAATTTTAAAACTCGATTATATTCTCGATTTGGCTGTCGAACCAAGATTTTGGCTCAGAATATTGATTTTTGGGTGGAATCGACATCCTGGAACAGATTCAACTCTCTTTGAGGGCTGTGCAGAAGCCAAACACGAACCAGAAACCCATTTTTTCTGGGGTTTTTCGTTTTTCAACGAAAATTTTAATTCTTTTAAAGCCTTGATTAATGCAAGCATTACAAGGTTAGATTAAATGCACATTTGCATCACTAATCTACTGGTTTTAAAAATATCCTTAAGCATAATAATGGAGTTCTTATTAGTGCTTAAGTTGATATACCATTTTTCACATAAACTTGTTTTTTCACAAATTTTGCAAATAAATTGCATTAGAATGTGAAAGCTTGTTGTGAACTTGTAATTTTAAGTTCCTATAATGTTAAAGTTCTAATCTTTAAAGGTTTAAATGATTGGAACCCTAACCTTAAATTCCATATTGAACAAAGTTTGGATTTTTCATTTTGGTTGATTAAAATCCATTAAGTTCAAATACTTGTGAGTAAAATTTGATTAATCTTCATATTGGAAGATGTAATCTTGGTATTTTACACAAGTATGAAAGTTGGAAAAATTTTCATTAGATGATTAGTTTGTTTTTCCAACTCCCATTTGTCAAATCCATTAATAATTTGCATATTGGCAAGATTAAATATGGACATAGCTCATTTTATTTTAAGCATAAAGTAAGTCCTCATTTTCTTCAAAATAAAATTTTTGGATAATTTAGGCTTGTGCACCAATAAAAATAAGTTTATATAAGTCTTATTTTATTTATTTTATTTTTCTCAAATTAATTCTAAAATGTAATTTAGAATTAAATTTTGTCACACACAAATCAGAATTAAATTTTGAGAAATGGCACGCAAATCAAGGCAAAAACCCCAAGTGTCACCAAGGCTAGCCGGGCTGCCTATGGTGCGCACAAGGGGAAGCCTTGTAGCGTGCTGCTGTGCATTGATGTGTGGCGAGGAGGCAGCTGCGTAGTGCGTGTGCTGGTGCATGGGCCTTAGGCTGCTGGTGCGCTTGTGCTGCTGCTAGGCAGCGAGGCAGCAAGGCCCAGCACGCCAGCCCACTGCTGCCTGCGTCAGCAAGCAGCTAGCATACGTAGCATGCTGCTGGTGCTAGCTAGCAAGGCAGGTTGTGCTAGGCATGCTTGCTAGCTGCCAGCACCACGCACCATGGCGCAGGGCTATGGGCTGCCTAGCAGCCATGGTGCGCACCCACTAGGGGTTTTCTGGGAAGTTATTGCTTAATGTTTGAGTGATGATTTTGCAATTTTTCCAATTTTAATAATTTTAAGTAATTATTTGAACGAGGTTAAAAACCTCGATTTTGGGTTTTGCAAAAATTTGACAAATTTTGGGTTATGCCGACTTAATTAATCGGATTAATTAAGTATGGATGCGAAATTTAGTGGGAGCTTAATTAATTGCGTGAGCATTTTGCGTTTAGAAATAATGGATTAAACAACTTTGACTAGTTTTAATTAGGCGCGTTAATCGGATTAACCACCTAAGTTAGTTACTAGTTTTGTGTGTTTAATTATGTATTTCGTAAAATTGCATGGGCCATTCACAAATAGTGAATGAGTGAATGGAAGATTGTTATTCAAAACAGGTCTTTGAATATGGAAACTAGTGGGGCCCGAATAGGAAGAAAATACAGACTACGTTCCGTTATGTATTTTTGTAAATCTAAATACGGTCTGCTAACCGTTAAGTATTTTTCTACTATTAGATTAATCTTAGTCGTTCTAGCTAGTTTATTTTATTTTGGCCAAGATGTCTCAAGATGGCGTTTCGATGAAGACGAGCCAAGTTGAAGACCCATGGAAATTGAAGATTTCAAGGGGTCATGCTAGTTGCCAAATGCATCATTTTATGCTTCATATATATATTTTGTTATTATATATGATTTCTAGATGCATGTCTAGGATTTCTATATGTTGCGACGATTAGTTAAGTTCACTTAACTCAACCAACATAGAAACCTTAGGTCCCTTAATAATATTGAGCTAAAATTTGTCGTTCCAAGAACAACACTTACCGAACTAATGCGCGTACGTGATGGACTACACCAAAGCGAGACATCACTACTTCCCTAGGAACGTAAGGTATACTAGGTATACAAGTTGTCTTGGTTAAGCTCAACGATATCAGTAAGGAGTCCTTAGATGTCGTGGCAAAAGAGATAAATGTCAAGGATACATTAGATGCGACATTTTATGAAACCGAGAGTAGCTTGGAGCTATTAGCAATTGGATTGCTTACCTTAAGATATTTAATGATTAAGACAAGCCAAAGCATGCTTAACCATTTCTTGATCTTTGGGATCTCGGAATCATTTTATTCTCGCCTAAAAGGGACAATTTTATAAATGCGTGGATAAAATGCTAAATAAGATTGAAAATATGCATGAACGTTTTAAATTTTAACTTATTGATTTATCAATGGTTTTTCACTTCAAATTCTTTCAATTGTAGAACCATGTCTGCAAGTAACTCAAACAACAACCAATTTTCTTTGCGCTCAATTCTCGACAAGGAGAAGTTGAGCGGGCCAAACTTTCTTAATTGGAAAAGAAATCTGCACATTATATTAATGCAAGAGCAAAAGGAAAACGTCCTTGATGAGGAAATGCCCGACGCTCCCAATGAGGAGGTCACTCAGGCTGCCCTTAACCGATGGCAAAGTGCCAATTGGGATGTCAAATGCATCATGTTGGCCACTATGTCTCCGGACCTTCAAAAGACTTTCTTTGAAAAGGAGACGGCTTTTGAGATCATTTCTGAGCTTTAGAATATGTTTCAAGAGTAGGCTCGAACTGAAAAGTTCGAAACCCACAGGCAGATCCTTGAGAGCAAGCTCAAAAAGGAGAGCTAGTCAGCCCGCTTGTCTTCAAAATGATTGGATTATTTGAGAACATGGAAAGGATTGATGCTGGGTATTCAACCGAGATGGCAATTGACATCATTCTCCACTCACTTCACAAAGGTTATGATCAGTTCAAAATGAACTATAATATGCATAGTATGGAGAAAACCCTCACCGAGTTTCATGGTATGTTGAAGCAAGCCGAGCAAACCCTCAAGGATGAGGGCAAGCATGACATGCTCATGGGTAGGAAGGGCAAGCCATTCAAACTTCCGGGCAAAAAGAAGAGCTTTAAAGGGAAAAAGAAGAAGTTCCCGCCTAAGTCAAAATCTGCCAAGGGCAACAAGGCCAAAAAGGCAGCCTCTTCTAAATCTGATTCCGAATTTTTTTTACTGCAAGAAGAAGGGACATTGGAAACGGAACTGCCACAAATTTAAGGAAGATAAGAATAACGGCAACGTTGCTTCTTCACCAGGTATTTTTGTTATAGAATTAAACTTCACTAGCAAAACATCGTGGGTATTAGATACCAGATGTGGCTCACACCTTTGTTCCAATGCTCAGGGACTAAGGATAAATAGGAGGCTAGAGAAGGGAGAGGTCGAGCTTCGGGTTGGCAATGGAGCAAGGATGTCTGCCGTCTCCGTTGGAACTCTCAGTTTGTCTTTGCCCTCAGGGCTTATTCTAGAACTTGAAAACTGCTATCATGTTCCAAGAGTGACCAAAAACATTATTTCAATATCGGCGTTGGACGCCAAAGGATTCGAATTTCGAATAAAAAACAATAGTTGTTTTATTTATTTTGATAATGTTTTATATGGTAAGGTACATTAAGAAAATGGTCTTTATGTGCTTTCACTAGAAAAATAGGTTTATAACATCGATAATATTTCCAAAAGGGCTAAGACCATCGAGTCGAATCAAACCTACTCGTGGCATTGTCGTCTTGGCCATATTAACATCAAACGCATCAAGAAACTTCTTCAAGAAGGTGTTCTAAAATTGCGAAGGATGTCTATTAGGCAAGATGATAAAACAACTATTCTCCAAGTTGGGAGAAAGGTCAAGTGACTTATTAGGTCTAATACACACGGATTTATGTGGATCAATGAGTACACCTGAAAGACAAGGTTACCGATATTTCATCACTTTCACCGATGATTTTAGTAGATATGGCTATATCTACTTAATGTCGAATAAATCTGAATCCTTTGAGAAATTCAAAGAATTTCAAAAAGAAGTTGAAAATGAACTTGGCAAGAAAATTATAGCACTTTGATCGGATCGAGGTGGCGAATATTTGAGCCATGAATTCGACGATCACTTGAAAGAAAATGGTATTCTTTCAGAGTTGACACCTCCTGGAACTCCTCAATGGAACGGAGTGTCCGAACGGAGGAATCGAACCTTGTTAGATATGGTTCGATCAATGATGGGTCTTAGTGAACTCCCTATCTCTTTCTGGGGACATGTGCTACAAACTGCAGCACTAACATTGAACAGAGCTCCGTCAAAAGCTGTTGAAAAGACTCCATATGAATTATGGACTAAGAAACCTCCTAGGTTGTCTTTTCTCAAGATTTGGGGATGCTAAGCATATGTCAAGCGATTAATTTTGGACAAAATTCACCCCAAATCGGATAAGTGTTTCTTTGTGGGATACCCAAAAGAAACCAAAGGGTATTAATTCTACAATAAATCTGAGAACAAAGTTTTTGTTGCTCGTGATGGTGTCTTTTTGGAGAAGGATCACCTTTCCAAAATGACAAGTGGGAGGAAAATCGAACTCGAGTTCGAGAGGACAAGCAACAATGTCAACCTGACAAAACTGACAATCTAGATACTTTGGAAGCATCTAAGAAGATTGGTCAGAATCAAACTGACAATGAAAATGCTCAACCGATTACCCTTCGTAGGTCGCAACAGCAAAGATCTCAACCAGACAGATACCTCGGTATAGTCTTAACCGATGATTAGGACATCCTAGTTATGGATGGTGATGAGCCAGTGACATACAAGCAAGCTATGACGAGCCCCGACTCTGCAAACTGGCAAGAGGCCATGAGCCCCGACATACAAGTCTGGGATTTGGTGAATTTGCTCGAGGGTTATACACCCATTGGTTGAAAATGAATCTTCAAAGTGAAGACAGACAAGGATTGGAATGTATCGATATACATAGCTAAACTGGTGGCAAAAGGTTATAGACAAATCCACGGGATTGACTATGATGAAACATTTTTTCACCAATTGCAATGCTAAAATCCGTTCGGATCATCCTAGCGATTGCTGCATATTACGATTATGAAATATGGCAGATGGATGTCAAAACCGCCTTCCTAAATGGAATTTTGGAAGAAACTGTGTATATGACACAGCCAAAAGGTTTTGTCGATCCAAGCAACGCTGGAAAGGTTTGCAAGCTGAAGAAGTCCATTTATGGACTAAAGCAAGCCAGCAGAAGTTGGAATCTGTGATTTGATGAAGCCATTAGCAAGTTTGGTTTTATCAAGAATCCAGATGAATCTTGTGTATACAAGAAGGTCAGTGGGAGTGATATTGCATTCCTAGTCCTGTATGTCGATGACATACTTCTCATTGGAAACAACACAAAATTACTGAAGTCTGTAAAGGACTGGTTGGGAAAATGCTTTTCAATGAAGGACTTAGGAGATGCACGGTACATATTGGGCATCAAGATCTACATAGATAGATCTAAAAGGATGATTGGATTAAGCCAGAGTACTTACATTGATAAGGTACTGGCTCGATTCAACATGGAGAATGCCAAGAGAGGGCTTTTACCCATGTCTTATGGCATAACTCTCAGCAAGAAACAGTTTCCACAGACACCTGTTGAGCGAGAAAGAATGAATCAGATCCCATATGCGCCGCTGATCGGATCGATAATTTATGATATGTACAAGGCCAGATGTATCGTATGCCCTGAGTGCAACAAGCCGATACCAATCGAACCCAGGAGAGGCGCATTGGACTGCGGCCAAAAATATCCTAAAGTACCTGAAAAGGAACAAGGATAAATTCCTGGTGTTTGGAGGCCACAAAGAACTGGTTGTTGAAGGTTACACTGACGCTAGCTTCCAGACTGACAGAGACGACTTCAAGTCACAGTCAGGATACATATTCTGTCTGAATGGAGGAGCGTTTAGCTAGAAGAGTGCCAAGCAGAGCACCACTATAGACTCTACAACTGAAGCCGAGTACTTGGCCGCTTCAGAAGCTGCCAAGGAAGTTATTTGGATTCGCAAGTTCATCAGCGAACCTGGTGTTGTACCCTCAATCAAGGGGCCGATAGACCTCTATTGTGATAACAATGGAGCTATCGCTCAGGCCAGGGAGTCGAGAGAACACCAGAAGGTCAAACACGTGCAAAGGCGATTTTACATGATAAGGGAATGGAAATCCGAAAGTGAAAGCAGAATTTGTAAGATTGGCACAGATGATAATGTGGCCGATCTTTTGACTAAACCGCTGCCTCAGGTGAAACACAACAAGCACATTGAGGCAACGGGAATCAAGCATGTTGGAGACTGGCTTTGAAATTCCATGTACATGTGTTTTAATTAAATAGGTTGTTTAATATAAGACAATGTAATGAAACCATTCATTTATGGAGTAATTATTTTTTGTGCAAAATTATCATTCGCTCCATAACTATTTAATTGTGGTTTAGAATTAAATAATGAGTCCATTCAATTTACGGAAATATTTAAAACAGGGTATCAAGGCCATGTCTTGGATAAAGAAACACCTGTTAAGTGAACATTGAATATTTAAATCGAAAATTGTCCCAAATCGAGGTCATCTAACAGATAAAGGATTGATGACCGCCATAGATTAGTGTGTAGTATTATTTACAGCACCGTTTCTTGTGCTGCGAGGACGTGACAGTCATAAATCATTTGCACAGGTACAGTTTGGAACTGTACTGGATAAGACCTATGAGAGTACTTTAAGAAATTTCAAAATTGTCATACGTACATTTCTTATTATGACTATCGGAACCTGTTTCCTCCGACCATGAGTATTGTGAAGTTTTCTTGTTTGAGTACTAGAATCTTTGATGTTTCCTAACGTTTGTCGTAACTGGGGATCATAACGGGAACACTCGGGAGACTAAGTCCTCTAAGTAACATGAACTTACAATGCAAGACTGGGATTGTCCCCCTATCAACAATAGGGAAAATGTTTTGTTGTTTACAAGGCCGCTCGAAGAGCGAGACTGTGAAAATGCATGGTCGTGCTCAGATGGATTTTAGAAATCATCTACTTATTGATAGTCGAACTCGGAGATCAAGAAACACTTCTGAACGTAATAAGGATAATGATGAATCTTACCTTATAGTTCACGAAGAAACATTAAGAGACATAGGAAATAGGATATACACTGTATGCACACTTGTCCGGAAGGACAAGTGGGAGATTGAAAGGAATGGTGTCCTTCCAACAAGTGTATTCTTCCGATAGAGGGTTCAGAATTATTACAAAGTTAATTCTTCAGTAAGATCAAGTGATTGGAATGCCTAGGTGGAGGCCGCTTCCGATTAGTAATATCGAGGTATAATTGATATTACTGCTTAATCTTAACTAAACCCTTGGGGTCGAACCCAATCGAATCACCGATCCGAGACGATGAATTAATCCGAAAGGATTTAATGAGTCGACAGAGTTTTACGAATACAGACGTCGGATATCGAGCCTAGGGCGTCGAGACTAAGCGTCGCAAAATCACAAAGCGACAAGTATGAACATAGCCCTAGCACCACACTGGCCTAGCGATGTGGATGCTAGGCTAGTTCCAGCTAGCATGCACCTAGCATGGCTAGGCGCAAGCCTAAGCACACTAGGTGTGCTAGGCGCACCATCGCAGCCTAGGCGCACCATCGCTGGCCTATCACAAGCACTAGGCGCACCAGGCAGCCTATCGCAAGCAATAGGCGCACCAGGCGCACCAGGCAGCCCATCGCAGCATGCTTGCTGGCTTGCGTGCTAGCCTTCGCATGGCAGCACCAAGTAGCGCACCATGCGTGTGTGAGGGCCTGGACGCCAACTCATTGCTAGGTCACGCACAGCAGCCTAGCATCGCTACGCACCAAGGCTGCTAGGGGATGCGTGGGTGTGCGTGAGATGCTAGTGCATGTGCGTGTGCGAGAGGTGCTGCGAGGCTGATGCGTATGGTGCGAGGCAAGGGGCCAGCATGTGTGGCTTGCTAGCAGCACGCATGCTGGCTATGCGAGCATGTGCGAGAGGTGCAGCGGGGATGCGTGTGGTGCGTGGATGCTGGGGCCAGCGCCAGCACGCACCAGCGCCTAGCACTAGCACGCACCAGCACCAAGCATCGCCCAGCACCAAGCATCCACTTCCTAGCTGGGATGTGAGGCTGGTGGTAGCTAGCTGGGCTAGCTGGCACTGCTAGCTGGAAGCAGCCCAGTAGCCCCTTGCTTAGGGCGTTTTGTGAGGGGTAGGGACCAAGGCTTGGGCAAAGCCTTGGGGAGCAAGGCAATGGTCCCCCCACCTCTTCATGGTCCTCACCTAACCTTCTCTCTCCCCTAGACACTTGTTGCATTGTGATTGAATTTAGTTATTAATTTATTTTGGAAATAAATTAATTATCAAATTATTCATTCTCCCACATTTGTTGGGGAATGAAGTTCAAGGGTGCATTTCCCTATAAATACCAAAGGCATGGTATTGGGAAATACACAACCTTGAGTGGAATTAAAAAGACAACTCTTATAATTAGAGTAAACCTTTTATTCGTAAAACTCATAGTTTTGTTTTGTCCGGGTCTTGACTAACCTTCAAGACTAGGGACGCTCGGGTCGGGTCGAGGGTACGATCCGTCGGAGATCTCGTAGTTTCGGGATTTTGAAGTAAGAGCTCTTCGGGAGCGAAGCACGCAACAAAGGTATAATTCTCGTTCTTAATCTTGTTTGATTAAGCTTATTATGCTTGTTAATTGCTTTAATTAAGGGGCGGGTCTTGGGTTTCCTTCCGCGTAGTGTCGGGTCACTACGAAACCCTACACAACTCCCTTGAAAGCCATGGTGCTGGTAAAAGTCATTAAATGATTTTTTGGATTATTGGTCACCTTAAATATTGGTAAGTCTGTATCTACAAAATTTTTAGGTAAAGTATGTCCCACAGGGGGAGCAAACTTTTCTGCGTCAAAGAACTTATTCCCCATTGTAGAACAAAGAACAAGTTTCTCTAACATCTTTTCTCGGTCGGCTAGAGCATCCATTTTTTGCTTCATAGATAAAGCCTCTACCTCTTTCTTTTCGGTTATTTCGATTTTCTTAATCCTTCTAACCTTGGCTTCTTGAGCCTTTTTCTCTCTCATGCGAATAATCTCTTCTTGGAGTTGTTCGATGGTTAACATTGTTGGACTGGGATGAGTTGACAAAGGGAGATGATTCGAAAGGGGTGGATTGTTTAATGGTAATCGTAGAACACGAGAGCCCGGGTGTCTTCGTTCCCAAGCTTGGTAACCAGCCCTAAAGGAAGTACGAGAAGTTAAGAAAACTGACACGCTTGCTTTGAAAAGAACAGAATAGAAAGATAAAAGATGACGCAAATTACGTTGAAAGGGGTATCATCGCCTTTCAATAATTCAATAATAATGATATTTTTTAAAGAGCCAATAGTTCACGAAGAACCAAAATGGTCTCGAAGCCAATGGCGCGCGCAGTTCAGTACTTGCGCTTGGTGTGGTCATGCAACTCGATTAGTCGCGCACGCCACCTGTTCGAGTAGGATTTTTTTTTTACGATAGTTTTTTATATATATATTTTTTTTAATTTTCTTTTGAACGATTTTTTTATCATATGGTATCCCTTGAATGTGACTCAAAACTACAAAGGGACAACTTCGTGGTTGAGAACCTAAGTTAAGGCTAGAAAATGAGGAAAAAACTATCCTATACAAATCGCAAATAGTCATGTAATCACATAAGCACACAAAAAGCCATTAAAACACATAATGTCATTCTAAGGTCAAGGCTTGGGTGTCCAAATGGTACCATATCTTAAGAAACGATGCACGAATCAATCACTCAACGTGTTGACCCATGACGTAGCTCTCCCAATATTTTATTGGCGATATGGGCGGGATGATTGTTATTAATTTCGGGATAGAAGCCTGGTATTGGAAGCCCCTAGTCAATGAGCCAATCCCCAATGGTTAAAGTGTGCTATGATTATGCATAATGTAACGTTGCTTGTTTGATTTTAACTTTCGCAAAAAAGGAAGATATTATGCGTTCAAGTCTCGCTCTCTAACTAGAGATTATCCAAGTTAGCTCTCGTTGCAATCCATAGGAAACCTGGTGTTGGAAACCTTAGACCATAACTAAGAATTAATATTGTAACCTCTAAGTCCCCAGTGATGTTTCCATTATGAGGAGGGTGTGCCCATTGTAGGGGATCCTTCTCCTATATGCCCACGACTCTTTAAAAGCCTAGGACTTTACACTTTTTAAGGTGTGTTAGGATTTGAATTCTTGACTGTTTGGGAGACCTTGAATTAGAGTTGATCATATCATTACGCTTTTTTGTAAGAAACTAATAAGAAGCCGGCAATGAGTTTTAGGAAAACTCATAAACCTCATTTATGCCTTTCTCCCAAGTAGGGTTCAAGGGATATTTTGCATGAATCATAAGTTTACCCATGCCCAAATTGGTCTACTTGTACTAGAAATGAGTTCGGGAGCGAGGGTCCTAAAATAATGTTCCTTTTAGGGAGGAATCGCTATTCTAGCCCTAGTGCGACCTCTATTAGCTTTTCCTTTTTCACAATTTCATCACCAAACAATATATGCAACGTGATTCCTAAAACTAAGTTAGTTGATTTTATTTACAAGCATTAGTCATATAAAGATTACATTGCAATGAATGTCGTTATTCTTATTTATTCCAAATTCGTGAAAAGAACCATAAATAACCAAGATTCGCCTTGGCTTAAGTGATAAAATAATCAATTAATTATTCAAATTCTAGTCTTGATTAACGCAAGCATACTATGTGAATTAATTAATTAAAGTTCATTTCAAATCAAACTACACTAATTAATTGATTAAAATTTGTTTAACAAGAAAATAAAAGGTGATTTCTATGTGCTCGGGAATTTACCACTTTTCCTTGTTAGATCTCTATTTAGAACACTTATGGAATCCTTTTTGTTCAGGAACCTCCACTGTAAGAACAATAAATTAAAGGGTGAGTGTTTAGGAGAAGGGGGATGATTAATGCATAATCCTAAAAAGTTTATGCTGACTTTCTGGTTACTTTTCTGTGCCTAGGGAATGGATGAGTTTAGGGTTTAGAACATTTTGCCATAGCAGGTGGCGCGCGCATCTGAATGAGTCGCGCGCGGCAGCTGCGCACAAGTGATTAAGTCGCGCTGATCAAGTCAGCGCAACTTATGGTCTTGCGCATGGTTTTATGGTAAGATTCGTTTCAGTATATTTATGAAATTTTGAATCTTCTGCAAGCGCATCACTGGTGGTTGCGCTGGGTGTCACGCGTAACCTTGAAGGTTGCGCGCACCAGGCCAGCTCGATTCCTTGAGTTGCGCATAATTTTTCTTGCAGCAGCCCTAGATTTAACCTAGGCGCTTCTAAATCCATCAAAATTAGGTTTAATATTTGGGATTAGTATTAACAAGCTTTTCTTCATTTTGTTTTGGGTAAAGCTAATTGTTTTATGTGTTTAAGACTTAATCAATGGTCCATAAGCATTCCTTACTTCGATCCAGCATAGAGATGATTTTATTTATTGTCATAACACTTTTGGTCGGCGTAGGGGACCAAAAGTAGATGTCTACAGCTAGACCTCCAACCTAACGCCAAACCTCCCTTGCGGTCTTGTAGTCTTTTAGAACATGAAGCGTGTTTTCTTCAACCTTAGGGCATATCTTATAATAAGGCTCATTAGTAAGAGATCTTTTGAACCTATTATTATTACACATAATTTTATCGTGTAACACAATTCATAGGAAAACTCTTACCCTTTTCTCAACTTTGAGCCTCCAAATCAAACCCCATAAAACATCATCCTGTTCACTCTCTTGTTGCCTTATAATTTTGATATTTGACTTGATAGTAAACCTCCCCTTAGAGCTACCATTCTAGTAGAGCAGATCCCTTATGTTTGGATTTTTAATCAAGGCATGCATGTGCTTGCTTCGATTTCATGCAATTTTTCTTGTGGTAATAGGTCAGCGAACACTGCCCATTTCTAGCCCTCTATTTCATTCATATCTTTGCTACGATGGAGCCTTCAATGTCAAGAAGAATGTGAGTTATTGCAAGTTCTCTCAAAGGTTTTGAGCAAACCCAACGATGATCCCAAAATAGAGTATTTATGCCATCACTTACTGCCACTCTCTCTCCTTTACTAATTACATGAGCATTCTGTGTAATCCCTCTCCAAACATTAGACATATTTAATTTGATTTTGATTCAAACATGTCAACATCACACCTACCTCCCCTTGCAATACTTACTCCAGAGAACTCTAGACCATAAAGCGTTAGGTTTGGTGAGGACTCTCCACCCCAATTCGGCCAAGAAGGCCGAATTAGCTTTCCTTGACGTTTTAATACATAGTCCCCCCAATTCTCTCAGATTTTGTAAATTTTCCTAAGAAATAAGGTGTATTCTTCTTTTCTCTTTGTCTCCACCCCAAATGAATCTCCTTGTTCTTTTATCAATATCATCACAAATTGATCTTGGGATTCTAGCGGTTTGCATAGCATATGACGCCATCATGGTAATAGTAGATTTAGCCAATCAAGTTATTATTCCCGCTAAGGAGAGATAATTTGATTTCCACTCTACTAATCGTCTATTAATTTTTCACAAAAGTACCCAAATGTGTCCTTCGTTACCCAACTTGTGAGAGTCTGCATTCCCAAGTATTTTCCAAAGTCAATCGTCTCTTCAGTACCCAGAGCTTGTATGATATACTACTTCCCATCCGCACTCATATATTGCGAGAAATATACTCTTGATTTGGATAGACTAACTTTCTACCCTAATGCTTTACAAAACTGGGCCAAACATTAATTCACATGGGATGCTTGTTCATAGGAGGCTTCTACAAAAAGCATTATATCATAGACAATTGCTAATTCGAGAGTTGGTTTCCATCTATTGAGAAGTATTGACTCTTCTATTATTTGATTGAGACGTTCCATGCAGAACACAAAAATATATGGTGATAACGGGTCCCCTTCACGAATACCTCGTCTAGGAGTGAGGCTTGTGTTGCTCCCCGTTCCACAAAACACGCAAATAAAGAAGAACTTGTAATACATTCCATAATCACCTCAAATAAGAGAATAGGAAACCGTATCTCCATCAAGGTATCACGATTGAAGTCCCATCTTAGCCTATCATAGGCTTTCTCAAAATCAATTTTAATGGCCATGAACCCAGTAGCAACTTTCTTATTTCGTATCGCGTGGATAACTTCTTGCACAATAACAATATTATAGATTATTTGTCTTCCCGAGACAAATCTTGTTTGCTTACAAGAGGTTAAGTGTGGCATCATCAGTTTAATCCAGTTCACAATGGCTTTTGTAATGATTTTATAAACAACATTACGTAAGTTAATTAGCCTATATTGGAAAGCGAGCTCCGAATTGTCAACTTTCAAAATAAGAACAAGAAAGGTGTCATTTAGCTTTTCAGGTAACCCTTTTCCAGTTAATGCATCTAGGACAAGATTATACACGTACCTTGAAACTAAGTCCCAATGTTTCTGAAAAAAAACATGGCTTGGAAACCATCTGGGGACTTAAAGGATCCCATTTCTTTAATTGCTCTATCAACTTCACATTTGAGAAAAGGCCTAGACAGATTATGCCAATCCTTAATTGTGAACTCAGGGAAGATGTCACGGGGAAGATCGATCATCATAAAATGGGCTATCATTACATTTAAATAATTGTTTAAAGTAATTAATAATATTATTCTGTACCTCCTCCTTTTCAGTGAGCTACGTACCAATCTTGTTCAACTTTGATGGTTGAAATTTGTTTCTCAAACACGCGTGCTATCAGTTTAAATTAGACATACATACAACTTTTTTCAATTGTGCATTATATTTTAAATTAAATACAATTATACAACATGTATGTATATCTCTGAAATAATAAAAAAGTTATTAAAAAAAATGTCACACTGTGTTAAATAAAATAGACTTTTTGTATCACCTAAAAAATAACCCAAATTGTTTTTTACCACCCAAACAAATAATTAACAAATTCTCGGTTTATAAGAGATGAAAAAGATATAGTTATTCCGGGTAGCGAAAAGTTTATGCAGTTTGGATCGGAGATTCTAAGGGATCCTCTAAAGCGGAGGTTTTACATAGATATGGTAATATATATACTGATTGTTTTGATTGGTGGACACACTATTAATCTTAGGGTTGTATTTGTGTTCGGACTGAACATAGATAAATATGTGGTATATTTGTTGGTAATTTGTAATAGTGAATCAATCTCTTAATTAAATTCTTTGATTAAGAGATTGTAGCAGCTTGGGCAAAACCTATTAGGTGACAAACAAAAAGCTAAGGAAGATATGTTCGCCTAACTTGAAGCAGCTAGAGATGGTTTTTCAATGACTACATCTTTTGTTCCCATAATTTCCTCCCCAACACATGTTTATTTCCCATCCTTCCACCCTACTAATCCATTCCATATTTTACATCCTACTAATGCATGTCTATGTTTTGGTTTTTTGGATAAGTTACTTGATTGAAAGAATCGTTAATTAACAAGTAGCATCCAATTTTTTTTGGGCAGAAAGTAGCATGCAATGTTTATATAAGGAGACAAGGAGTTGTGTACATTTTTCAGTATAAATATTTGGAAAAATTGTCAAAAATAATTCAACCTTTGAGCGGTACGCCAAAAACGAGTCAATTTTTTTATTAGTTTTGAATAATACAACCTTTGGGGGTTTCCGCTATAAACGAGTTATTTTACCTACAACCTATATGAACGGTCAACATTTTTTTTTTATAAATTCGTTTAACAATTTTAATTAACTCCTAATTAAAACTTTAACTAGGATTAATAAACAATTAAAATAATTTATATAAAAAACCACCATCAGCCACACTCCAACCCGTCGGCGCCATCCCAGCAGGCCTGCCGATGTTAGCCTAACCACCTTACCGTTGCCGGCCAGTTGGCCTACCGTGCTAGCCCAGCCACCCTACTATCGGCTCTCCTCTCCCCCGAACAACCATCACTGAAACCCTAGAATCCTCCATATCCAACCCACTAGTCGAGGAGGGGAGAGGGAGGAGTGGGGATGCCGGATCTGAGGTCGTCAGCCGCCAAGGAGGGTCGATACGGGTTGCAGAACAACAACGGCACCAGAGGACGAGATGGGGCTGCCAGGTAAAGGGGGTTGCTGGTGGAGTGAGGGGTGGGTTTTTTTTTTCTTTTTTTTTTAATAATAATAGTAATTAATATTATTTTATATCTTTTAAAAATTAAAAACAGTAAATTAATTTTTAAAAATTAAAATAAAATTGCTAAACCAATAAAATTTTAACATGTGTCCGTATGACTAGCTAATCAAGTTACCAACCAGTTACAACTTGTTTTAAACAGAAATCGCCCAAAGGTTGTATAATTCCAAAATGATTAAAAGGTTGACTTGTTTTTAGTGGATCGCTCAAAGGTTGTATTATTTTTTACAGTTGTTCCTAAATTTTTTGTTAATACTTCCTTTTTTATTATGACTTGCATCCTTTTTTTTAAAGTATTAAATTGTTTTCATCCTTTCCATTTTAGTCAATATAAACTATATCGACACGATATAACCACTTAAAAGGCAAAAATTGTCACACTCAAATAAAAACTAAATTTAATATATCAAATTTAACAAATCAAGCCTAATATAATGTAATTTAATTATTCTACTAGGGTTTATTGTTTCTCTCTCTCATTAAATATTGTTCATCCTTAGTTGGATGCAAGTAAAAAATAATAGAGGAATTATGTAGTTTGACGATCCCTGATTTATTGAAAGAAGATTCATGGTTTATATTTTTGCTAAAGATTGGATTTTGCAGGAGGATGATATGATAATATAATATTTAGATCACATAGAGCATTCACAGAGCTAAATATGTGACTTTTCCTTCATATCATCTCCTGATAAGTGTACCGTAATTTGATTTGGTGTGACAAAAATGTTTCCGTCCCATTGTGATTGCAACATTTCTTTCTCACAAAACATTTCAATGTCAGTGGGACGATGGGAGTATTAGGGAATATTTTTCATATGTTAGGTATTATTAAGTTAACATTTATTGAGCTTTTAGATCTTAAATACATACTCCTTATAACTAATATCAAATATGGAGTGCTATTGATAAGCAAACTTTCTTGTGTTGTACAATTGCTTCCTTATAGCTATATATATATACACCACTAATATGCGCCTTGTTTGATGTAAACATTAAAGCGTTAAAGGCATGCCACATATTTTGTAACATGAAGAGTAGTAATTTGGATGAAACTACATTATGATCAACCATCCACTCTCATTATTATATCAAAGGTGCTAAACTTATAAGGTTATCGAGTACATATGCTATTCTATTTTTTTATTTTTTATTTTTAAAAAAACTTTGTTAAAGGTTAGTTCATGACGAGTTTATGTACCATAATAATACCTTATTAAGTATAAAAGTACTCTATATATAGCAAGTTAAAAACTAGAAAACTCCTCCAATCAACCACCATCTAATTAGACTTGTTAGTGACTTGGTGTAGGTGAGTATGTATGTGTAATTTTGTAAATAATTAATTACAATTATATGCTACATCATGTGCAAAGTACCTCTAATATATTCAATATATTTTAATTTTCTTTTGCAAATATTTTATAAATATTAAGTTGACTTGATATAGAAACTGCACAATTTTGTGTTTTCGTTATTTATTTACAACACGCTATCATATTATTAGGAATTTTAGCCTCATGGTAGATTAATTAAATTATATTGAAAACAACTTGATTTCATTGTGAGCTCTAAATCAACCAATCTCTTATTTATATGCTAAATTATTACATGTCCGAGCATGATTTTTAGTTAAGACCATGATGACATTTGTAAAATATATGTATAAAGTAATTTTAGTTTCCGTCTTTAAAAAGTTGAATATATATATTTGGACAAAAAAAAAAAACTTGAATATATTAAATTAAAGTTACGCTTGACAAATCACAAAATCGATGTCATTGTCCTTTGCTAAACATGGTCAAATGAAGGCTTGAAAAGAACACTTACCAAATCTACCTATTTAAACATTGCAAATTGGAGGACCGTGCGCAACGCGCATGGGACAACAGCTAGTAAAAAATAAAATCTTTATGATTATTTAGATGTTGATGAGCTCATATCATACTCATAACCATGTTGAGCATTTTTAAGAGATTCGTTGTTACTCATTTTTTAGATTACTTAAGCTTTCACACAATACATTCGCTAAAAATTATTTTTTAATAATTCTATTAAAATTAGTGATACTACGAGATATCAAAGTTGAACACGGCGTGCAACCCGCGCCATGGGAAACTAGTTAAAGGAAGAAGGATAGGAATGGATAATAAAAGGATGAAGGGTAGGGATGAAAATACACTGGTTCATTATGAATAGTGATTTCCAACTCTTACTTTTTATATTGTTAGGATTAGGATTAGGATTTATTAGGAATATTATCTTGGATAGCTTTGTACTTTTCGATTTTTTGTAAAATAGCCTTGCACTTTCCACCTCTTTCAATGGTAGACCTGAACTTGTGAAAATGTGATTTTAAGTTTTTTTTTTTTATTTATTTTTTTTTTTTTTAATGGACATTTAACAAACGTAAGACGGAGGGATTTAATTAAGGTGTTGGTTGATGAAAATAAGATCTTTGGCTTGGGGAAACCATGATTTTGAAACACATAAGAATCGAATTAGAGATTTAAACCTTAATGCTGGCCTTGCTAAGCAGGCCCAGCTAAGGCTGCCTTGGTGTGCAGCCACTAAGCCGCCCCAGCAAGCTCGCAAGCAACAGCCAGCCAAGCTGGGCCTTGCGATGACTGGGGTGGCTTGGTGCTTGCGGCCCTTATTCACTTGCCTTCGATCCGAGGCGTGGCTAGGGCTCGTGCTCTCCTTGTAATTTTAGCATGATACGTCATTTGATATTTTTCTCATCTTCGTCGATTCCTAAAATCGACTTGACACACGACGCTCGGTTTCAACGCTCCCTCTAAGCTCGGAATCCGACGTCTTAGTTTGTAAAATCTCTATCAACATATTTAATCTTTCGGATTAATTTGTAGCTTTGGTTCGGTTACACGATTGGGTGTGACCCAAAGGGTTCAGTCAAGATTAAGTTGTAATATTAATTATTCATTAATATTACTGATCAGAAGCGGCCTCCTGCTAGGCATTCCGATCAATTGATCTCACAGAATAATTAGCTTTCTAATTAATTCCGAACCCTCTATCGGAATAATACACTTGTTTGAAGGACATCAATCCTTTCAATCTCCCACTTGTCTTTCCGGACAAGTGTGCTGATTGTGTATAGCCTATTTCCTATGTCACTTAATGCCTCTTCATAAACTAAAAGGTAAGATTCTTCGTCATCCTTATTACGTCTAGAAGTGGTTCTTGATTTCCGAGTTCAACTATCAACAAGCAGATGATTTCTAAAATCCATCTGAGCACGCCCATGCATTTTTCACAGTCTCGTTCTTCGAGAGGCCTTGTCACAACAAAGACATGTTCCCTATTGTTAGTAGGGCGACATTCCTTGTCTTACATTTTTAGCTTCTCTTACTAAGAGTCCCTAGCGGCCCGAGTGTTGCCTTTATAATCCTCTTATACGGTAGACGTTTGACAACATCAAAACAAACTAGTTCTCAAACAAGAGAACATACAATGCTCATGGTTGAGTAAAGAGGTTCCGATAGCCATAATGAGAAATATACTTATGACGATTTTAGATCTCTTAAAGTATTCTCAAAGGTCGATCCTGTATAGTTTCAAACTAATACTTGTGCAAATGATTTATGACTTTCTTGTCCTTGTAGCACAAGAAACGGTGCTATAAATCATACTACACACTAATCTTGCGCGGTCATTAGTCGTCCAACTTTCTAATGACCTCGATTAGGGATAATTTCGATAAGATATTCAACGTTCACTTAATAGGTGTTTCTTTATCCAAGACATTGTCTTGATACCCTATTTTGAATATATTCTCAAATCGAATGGACTCATTATTTAATTCTAAACCACAATTAAATAGAAAATTAAATTACTCCATAAACGAATGGTTCAAAATAGTGTTTTACATTAAAATCTCCAAAATTAATTAAACACATGAACAGGGAAAATCAAAGCCAATCTCCAATATGCCTGATTCCCATTACCTCAACGTGTTTGTTGTATTTCACTTGAGGCAAAGGTTTTTTGAGTGGATCAGCTACATTGTCATCGGTTCCAATCTTACAAATTCTGATTTCACCCTCAGACTTCCATTCCCTTATCATGTGAAATCGCCTCTGGACATTTTTTACTTTCTGATGTTCCTTGGCTCCCTGGCTTGAGCAATAGCTCCATTATTCTCACTATAGAGATCTATTGGACCCATGATT
Source organism: Chenopodium quinoa (assembly GCF_001683475.1). NCBI lineage: Eukaryota > Viridiplantae > Streptophyta > Magnoliopsida > Caryophyllales > Amaranthaceae > Chenopodium > Chenopodium quinoa. The sequence continues at coordinate 2,510,701 of NW_018743252.1, forward strand.
GACAGTACAACATCAAGTTCACCAACGAATTTACGAATCCAAACTGCCTCCTTAGCTGCTTCTGAAGCTACTAAGTATTCGGCTTTAGTTGTAGAATCTGCAGTTGTGCTTTGCTTAGCACTCTTCCAATTGAACGCTCCTCCATTTAGACAGAATATGTACCCTGATTGCGACTTGAAGTCGTCTCTATTAGTCTGGAAGCTTGCGTCGGTGTAACCTTCAACAACCAAATCCTTACTCCCACCATAGACCAGCAATTTATCCTTGTTCCTTTTCAGGTAATATAAGTTATTCTTGGTCGTAGTCCAATGCACCTTTCCTATTGGTATCGGCTCGTAGCACTCAAGGCATACGATACATCCGGCCTAGTATATATCATGGTATACATGATCGATTCAATGAGCGAAGAATATGAATCTGACTCATCCTCTCTCGCTGATCAGGTGTCTACGGACACTGTTTCTTGCTGAGATTTATGCCATGTGACATGGGTAGGTGGCCTGTTTTGGCTTCCTCCATATTGAATTGTGCCAACAATTTATCGATATAAGTACTTTGGGTCAATCCAATCATCTTCTTTGATTTATCCTTATAGATCTTGATGCCCAATATGTTCAGTGCCTCCCCCAAGTTCATCATTGAAAAACACTTTCCAAGCCAAGCCTTTACGGACTCCAACATTGGAATGCTGTTTCCAATGAGCAATATGTCATCGACATATAAGACAATGAATGTGATGTCACTCCCACTAACCTTTTTCTAAACACAAGACTCATCTGGATTCTTGATAAAACCAAACTCACTAATGGCTTCATCGAATCGCCGATTCCAACTTCTGCTTGCATGCTTTAATCCATAAATGGACTTCATAAGCTTGCATACTTTCCTAGCATTGTTCCGGATCTACAAAACCTTCGGGTTGTGTCATGTACACAGTTTCTTCCAAAATCCATTCGAGGAAGGCGGTTTTAACGTCCATTTTCCATATTTCATAATCGTAATATGCAGCAATTGCTAGGATAATCTGGACGGACTTAAGCACGACGACTGGCAAAAAGGTTTTATTATAATCAACGCCGTGAATTTGCCTGTAACCTTTTAATTTTGCCACCAGTTTAGCTTTGTCAGTTTTCAACTTGAAAATCCATTTGCAACCGATAGGTGTGTAACCTTTGGGAAAATCAACCAAGTCCCATACTTGATTTTAAAACATGGAGTCCATCTCGGATTTCATGGCTACTTGCCATTTTACAGTGTCGGAGTTCGTCATAGCTTTCCTATAAGTCGCTGGCTCATCTCCATCCATAACTAGGATGTCTTGATTCTCGGTTAAGACAACACTGAGGTATCTGTTTGGTGAGATCTTGGCCTTTGCGACCTATGCAGGGTAATAGATTGAGCATTTGCATTTGTCGTTTTGACTTTGAACGTTGTTGGTTTGACTCTGACTATTGTCAACAACTGCTTCTAAAGCACTTTGATTGTCAGTTTTGTTTGTTTGACATTGTGCTCATCTTCACGAACTTCATCAAGTACGATTTTCCTCCTACTTGTCATTTTGGAAAGATGCTCCTTTTCTAAAAAGACACCATCTTGAGCAACAAACACTTTGTTCTCAGTTTGTTTATAGAAGTAATAACCCTTTGTTTCTTTTGGATATCCCACAAAGAAACATTTTGTGAGATTTTGGTGCAAGCTTGTCGGACATGAGTCTTTTGACATATGATTCGCAACCCCAAATCTTAAGAAAAGACAACCGTGGAGGTCTCTTCGTCCATAATTCATATGGATTCTTTTCAACAGCTTTTGACGCAGCGCGGTTCAGTGTAAGTGCCGCGGTTAGAAGTGTGTGTCCCCAGAAAGAGATAGGAAGATCGTTAAGACCCATCATTGATCGAACCATGTCTAATAGAGTTCGATTTCTCCTCTCGGACACTCCGTTCCATTGTGGAGTTCTGGGAGGTGTCAGTTCTGAGAGAATACCATGTTCTTTCAGATGATCGTCAAATTCGTAGCTTAAATACTCGCCACCTTGATCCGATCAAAGTGCTTTAATTTTCTTGTCAAGCTGATTTTCCACTTCACTCTGAAATTCTTTGAATTTCTCAAAAGATTCAGATTTGTGCGACATAAGGTAGACATAGCCATATCTACTATCATTGTCTGTGAAAGTGATAAAATAGCGATAACCATTTCTTGCGGTTGTGCTCATTGGTCCACATACATCCGTGTGTATGAGGCCCAATAAGTCACCGACCCTTTATCCTAAGTTGGAGAATGATTGTTTTATCATCTTACCAAGTAGACATCCTTCGCAGTTTTCAAATGACTCTAAGTCGAATGAATCAAGAATCCCTCCATGAAGAAATTTCTTGATGCGTTTGATGTTTATGTGGCCAAGACGACAATGCCACAAGTAGGTTTGATTTGACACCATGGTCATAGCTCTTTTGGTGGTATCATTAACATTATAAATATTACTTATCTTATTATGTTTAAAACACGTAATGCCATAAACATATAAACAAGACATTTCAAAACAACCATTGTTATAGTCTCGTGGTCAAACTACCCGGCGTCCAACGTCAAAGATCAAAATATGTTTGATGGCTAGCAAAACATAATAAAACGAGGATTAGTTCTATTACAAGCCAAAGACAAACATTATGCCCACAACCACATTGGAAATACTATCTTCTTCGTCTGGTTATAGACGCACATCCACTTGTGAAGCTCTCTCACTTAGTTCCTAAAATAAGAGCATAAAGTGAGTCATTTATTGTATCCAAGACCTATGAATTGCTTATACCCAAGCGTTAGGTTATAATGAAGATACCTCAGGTGGAAGTTACATTTCCCTTATCCTCATCTTCTCAGAAGACGCTGCATTCCCTTTTGTAGTGGCCTTGCCCACAACAATAGATCAGAAGCATCACATCTTCACCTTGTTCTTCAACTCTTTCTTCTTAGCTTTCAATGAAATCCTAGTAGCCCCACGAGAATCGACCCTACGAAGCTCTTGGACAACCTCAATTAATGAGAGTGTCTCCTTTTTGGTCATTAAGTGCATTCTAAATGCATTAAAGCCTGAGTGGAGTGAGCTTAGTAGCATGAGAGCCGCTCTTTCATCATCCAATGGCATACCAAGAAGCTTTATGTTCTTGAAGAGTCTTGTCAGTCGGAGAACATGAGGTTAAAGGAGCATGCTGGGTTTGAGTCTAGCATTATAGACTTTGGTCCACACTTGGTACCTCTTTTTTGCTAGACAACCCTATCCCGATGGCTTTTTCTTCATGTTTGAGAGTGACCTAGTCACACCAAACATAAGACCATCATAATTGCCATTGAGACTCTTGGTGACTCTCACATTAACAATGTCCTCAAGTGCTTGGAGGAACATGTCCGGAAAATAGGAGGAGAACTTTTTCTTCCATTCTTTTGGGATGGAATTAGCCTTTGGTCATGAGACTTTCTTGTAATCGGAAGACTATGCTTCATGAGTTTCATCACTCATGAGTCCCTTCGAGTAAAAGCTTGGAAGGGAGTATCTAGAATATACTCCATGGAACAATTCCGTAGAGTTTCCAGAGTTCCTCTTCCCATTCCTTGAAGTTGACCAAATTAAGGCAAAATGCCAACTTCTCCTGGAGTTCAGGGCACATGTATTTGTTGTTGGTATTAGTTGCAAACATATTTCTACAATTGAAAGAATTTGAAATGAAAACCATTCATAAAACCAATAAGTTTGAAATTTAAAGCATACATGCAAATTTTCAATATTATTAAGCATTTTATCCACACATTTAGAAATTATCCCCTATTAGGCGAGAATAAAAGGATTCCAAGACCCTAAAAATCAAAAAGTGATTAAGCATGCTTTGGCTTGTCTTAACACTTAATATTTTAAGGTAAGCAATTTAATTGCTAATAGCTCTAAGCTATCTTGGTGCGATAGAAAGTCACATCTAATGCTTCCATGACGTTTACCTCTATTGCCACGACACCTAACGACTCCTTACCGATATCGTTGTGTTTAACCAAAATCAACATGTATACCTAGTATACCTTACGTTCCTAGGAAAGTAGTAATGTCTTGCTTTGGCATAGCCCATTACTACTCTCATTTGTTCGGTAAGTGTTATTTTGGAATGGCAAGTTTTAACTCAATTTTATAGGGACCTAGGGTTTCTATGTTGGTTGATTTAAGTGAACTTAAACTAATCATTCAACATTCAAAATCCTAAACATGCATCTAACATCGCAAATATATATAAGCATAAGCATAAATATATAAAGCATAAATAAAGATGCATTTGGCAACTAGCATGACCCCTTGAAACTTAAATCTTTAAATCTTCAAGGGCCTTCATTGTATCACCACCAATTATGAAACTACTAATAATAAGTCTAAGACTAATCTTGATATTAAGGTACAAAAATACTCAACGGCACGTAGTCCGTATTTAGATTTACAAAAATACGAAACGGAACGCAGTCCGTATTTACTATCCTAGTCGGGCCCCACTAGTTTCCATTTTGTAAAACCTGCATTAGAATATCTATTCCATTCATCCATTCACTAATGTGAATGCCCCATGCATTTTACAAAATAAAACAAGCAACAATGCAAGACACGCGAAAACTAGTAAAACTTAGGTGGTTAATCCAATCAACTCGCGTAATTAAAACTTGTCAAAGTTGTTATTCGTGTTGGGTTTCGTAGAGTCTGATTCTACGCGGAAGAGAAACCCGTCCAAGACCCGCACACTAATTAAAGCGACTAAGCATGCAATCACTAATAAATAACAATTAAGAGAGAGAAGAAAAGACATTCTTACCTATGGCGCGTGCTTTGCTCAAATCCCGAGCTCTTACTTGAACCCCGCAAATGCAAAGATCTCCGACGCCTCGTACCCACGAACTCGACCCGAACGATCCAAGTCCCGAAGGTTAATCATGACCCGACCAATAATAAACTAGAGTTTTACGAACTTAAGGTTTTCTCACTTTTCTAAGGAGATGCCTTTTTAGTTCCACTCAAGTGTTCTTCCCAAATCCCAAAACCTTGGTATTTATTGGGAAATGAACCTTGAATTCCCACTCTCAATCAATGTGGGAGATTTGTAATTTTCCCTTTTTATTTTAATTGAAACAAAAATAAAATTGCAATTCAATCAATAAGTTACAAGTGGCACAAGGAGGATAAGAGATTAGGTGAGGACCATTTCTGGGGGGGGGGGACTAAAGCCTTGCTCCCCTAGGCAAAGCTCACACCCCTTGGTCCCCACTGCAAGCCGGCACTCCCCATCCAAGTGGCTGGCTGGCAGCCTGCCTTGGCTGCCAAGGCTGTCAGCTAGCTCCTAGCACCAAGGCTAGGCAGCTTGGCCAGCAAGCCAGCACGCACGCACACAGCCCGCATGCATGCATGCGCAGCCAGCCAGCACAAGGCCAGCCAGTACGCAATGCTTCACTCCTGCTTGGTGTGTTCTGCTAGGCGCTGCTATGATAAGCACATGCACACACACGCACAGCCCAGCATGCTGCTGGTTAGCGCATGGTGCTGTGCGATGCTGTGCCAGGCACGAACACACACGCACAGCCCAGCATGCTGCTGGCTGACGCATGGTGCTGTGTGATGCTACTAGCAAGGCTGCCAGCGCCTAGCATGCTAGCAAGGACTAGCCTTGCGATGCTTGCTGGGCTAGCTGTGCGCCAACGCCTAGCATGCTAGCAAGGCCTAGCCTTGCGATGCTGGGCGCATGGCACGCTAGCACACACGCAAGGCTGCGATGCTTGCGTTGGCTAGCTAGCATGCATGGTCCTAGCACGCCTAGCATGATAGGCTTGCGACAAGAAATGCAATGCACATTCTAGCTCAAGATAGCCTACCCCTCGCATGGCTAGGTCAATGCGAGGCTATAGCGTAACTTGAACTTGTAACTTGATTGATTTCGCGTCTCGTCGTTTTTTTAAATTCGACTTGACTTACGACGCTCGGTCTCGACGCTCTAAGCTCGATATCCGACGTCTTTGTTCGTAAAACTCTACGACTCATCAAATCCTTCGGATTGACTCGTCATCTCGGATCGGTTGTTCGATTGGGTTCGACCCGAAGGGTTCAGTCAAGATTAAGCTGTAATATTATTTGAACATTAATATTACTAATCGGAAGCGGCCTCCACCTAGGCATTCCGATCACTTGACCTTACTGAAGAATTAGCTTTCCAATAATTCTGAACCCTCTATCGGAATAATACAATTGTTGGAAAGACACCATTCCTTTCAATCTCCCACTTATCCTTCCCGACAAGTGTGCAAATTGTGTATAGCCCTTTTCCTATGTCGCTTAATGTCTCTTCATGAGCTATAAGGTACGATTCTTCGTCATCCTTATTGCGTCCAGAAGTGTTTCTCGATTCCTGAGTTCGACTGTCAATAAACAAATGATTTTTAAAATCCATCTAAGCACGACCATGCACTTTCACAGTCTCGCTCTTCGAGAGGCCTTGTAAACAACAAAGACATATTCCCTATTGTTAATATGGGGACATTCCCAGTCTTGTATTGTAAGCTTCCCTTACTTAGAGGACCTAGTCGCCTGCATGCTGCCGTTATAATCCCCATTTACGGCAGACGTTTGACAACATCAAAACGACTAGTACTGAAACAAGAGAACTTGCAATACTCATGGTCGAGGAAAAAGGTTCCGAAAGCTATAATGAGAAATATACTTATGACGATTTGATATCTCTTAAAGTATTCTCATAGGTCTATCCGGTATAATTCCAAACTAGTACCTGTGCAAATGCTTTATGACTATCAAGTCCTTGTAGCACAAGAAACGGTGCTATAAATCATACTACACACTAATCTCAAGTGGTCATTAATCTTCCATCGTTTAAATGACCTCGATTAGGGATAATTTTCTATTTTAATATTCAATGTTAACTTAACATGTGTTTCTTTATCTAAGACATGGTCTTGATACCCTGTTTTGAATATTCTCAAAATCGAATGGACTCATTATCTAATTCTAAACCACAATTAAATAGATATGGAGTAATCATAAATTTGTAGAAAAATTAATTGCTCCAAAATTGAATGGTTCAACATAGTGTTTTACATTAAGACATCGAGTTTAATTAAAACATCTATACAGGGAAATCAAATCCAATCTCCAATGTCCTTGATTCCCATTGCCTCAACGTGCTTGTTGTGTTTCCCTTGAGACAAAGGTTTAGTCTGAGGATCGGCTACATTGTCGTCCATTCCAATCTTACAAATTCTGATTTCACCTTCAGATTTCATTCCCTTATCATGTGAAATCGCCGCTTGACATGTTTGACCTTCTGATGTTCCCTTTGCTCCCTGGTCTGCGCAATAGCTCCATTGTTATCACAATAGAGGTCTATTGGACCCTTGATTGAGGGTACAACACCAAGTTCACCAATGAACTTACAAATCCAAACTGCCTCTTTAGCTGGTTCCGAAGCTGCCAAGTATTCGGCTTCAGTTGTAGAATCTGCAATGGTGCTCTGCTTAGCACTCTTCCAACTAAATGCTCCTCCATTAAGGCAGAATATGTACCGTGACTGCGACTTGGAATCGTTTCGGTCAGTCTGGAAGCTTGCGTCAGTATAACCTTCAACAACCAACTCATTACAGCCACCATAGACCAGGAATTTATCTTTGTTCCTTTTCAGGCGCTTTAGGATAATCTTGGCCGCAGTCCAATGCACCTCTCCTAGGTCTGACTGGTATCGGCTCTTAGCACTCAAGCCATATGATACATCCGGCCTAGTACATATCATGGCATACATGATCGATCCAATAAACGAAGCATATGGAATCTGACTCATTCTCTCTCGCTCATCAGGTGTCTGTGGACACTGTTTCTTACTGAGATTTATGCCATGGGACATGGGTAGGGTCCCTCTCTTGGCCCCTTCCATGTTGAATCGTGCTAATACCTTATCTATGTAAGTACTTTGGCTCAATCCAATCATCCTCTTAGATCTATCCCTATAGATCTTAATGCCCAATATGTACAATGCCTCTCCTAAGTCCTTCATAAAAAAACACTTTCCCAGCCAGCCTTTTACGGACTCTAATAATTTAGTGCTGTTTCCAATGAGTAATATGTCATCGACATATAAGAATAGGAATGCGATGTCACTCCCACTGACCTTCTTGTAGACACAAGACTCATCTAGATTCTTGATAAAACCAAACTTACTAATGGCTTCATCGAATCGCAGATTCCAACTTCTGCTTGCCTACTTTAGTCCATAAATGGACTTCTTAAGCTTGCATACCTTCCCAGCATTGCTTGGATCAACAAAACCTTCTGGCTGTGTCATATACACAGTTTCTTCCAAAATCCCATTAAGGAAGGCGGTTTTGACATCCATTTGCCATATTTCGTAATTGTAATATGCAGCAATTGCTAGGATTATCCGGACGGACTTAAGCACTGCAACTGGTGAAAAGATTTCATCATAATCAACTCAGTGAATTTGCCTGTAACCTTTTGCCACCAGTCTAGCTTTTTATATTGATACATTTCCATCTTTGTCTGTTTTCAATTTGAAAATCCATTTGCAACCGATGGGTGTATAACCTTCGGGCAAATTTACCAAGTCCCTGACTTGATTTTCAGACATGGAGTCCATCTCGGATTTCATGGCCTCTTGCCATTTAGCAGAGTCGGGGCTCGTCATAGCTTGTTTGTATTTCGCTAGCTCATCTCCATCCATAACTAGGATGTCTTGATCTTCGATTAAGACAATACCAAGGTATCTGTCTAGTTGAGATCTTGGCCGTTGCGACCTACGCAGGGTAATAGGTTTAGCATTTACATTGTTGGTTTGACTTTGACCAATGTCAACAGCTGCTTCTAAAGCACTTTGATTGTCAGTTTTGTCATGTTGACTTTGTTGCTCTACCTCTCGAACTTCGTCGAGTTCGATTTTCCTCCCACTTGTCATTTTGGAAAGGTGTTCCTTCTCCAAAAAGACACCATCACGAGCAACAAACACTTTGTTCTTGGATTTATTGTAGAAGTAATAACCCTTGGTTTCTTTTGGGTAGCCCACAAAGAAAAACTTGTCTGATTTTGGGTGAAGTTTGTCAGAAATTAATCTCTTGACATATGCTTCGCACCTCCAAATCTTAAGAAAAGACAACCTCGGAGGTGTCTTCGTCCATAATTCATATGGAGTCTTTTCGACAGCTTTTGTCGGAGCACGGTTCAGTGTTAGTGCCACAGTTAGAAGTGCGTGTCCCCAGAAAGAGATAGGAAGTTCACTAAGGCCCATCATTGATCAAACCATGTCTAACAAAGTTCGATTCCTCCGTTCGGATACTCCGTTCCATTGTGGAGTTCCGGGAGGTGTCAACTATGAAAGAATACCACTTTCATTCAAGTGATCGTCGAATTCATGGCTTAAATACTCGCCACCTCGATCCGATCGAAGTGCTTTTATTTTCTTGCCAAGTTGATTTTCAACTTCACTCTGAATTTCTTTGAATTTCTTAAAAGATTCAGATTTATTCGACATAAGGTAGACATAACCATATCTACTATATTCGTCGGTGAAGGTAATGAAATATCGATAACCTTGCCTTGCGAGTGTACTCATTGGTCCACATACGTTCGTATGTATTTGACCCAATAAGTCACTTGCCCTTTCTCTAAACTTGGAGAATGGATGCTTTATCATCTTGCCTATTAGACATACTTCGCAATTTTCAAACGACTCCAAGTCGAATGAGTCAAGAACACCTTCTTGAAGAAGTTTCTTGATGTGTTTGACGTTAATGTGGCCAAGACAAAAATGCCAGGTTTGATTCGACTCGATGGTCTTAGCCCTTTTGGCGGTATCATTAATGTTATAACTTGTTTGTCTAGAGAAAGCACATAAAGACCATTTTCTAAATATGCCTTACCATATGAAACATTATCGAAATAAAATGAACAACTATTGTTCTTAATTCGAAATTCAAAACCTTTGGCATCCAACACCGAAATTGAAATAATGTTTTTTGGTAACTCTAGGAACATGATAGCAATTGTCAAGTTCTAAAACAAGCCCAGAGGGCAAAGACAAACTGAGAGTTCCAACGGATACGGCAGACATCCTTGCTCCATTGCCGACCCGAAGCTCGACCTCTCCCTTCTCTAGCCTCCTATTTATCCTTAGTCCCTGAGCATTGGAACAAAGGTGTGAGCCACATCCGGTATCTAATACCCATGATGTTTTTCTAGCAAAGTTTAAGTCTATAACAAAAATACTTGATGAAGAAGCAACGGTGCCGTTCTTCGTATCTTCCTTGAATTTGAGGCAATCCCGCTTCCAATGTCCCTTATTCTTGCAATAGAAACATTCAGAATCAGATTTAGAAGAGGCTACCTTCCTGTCCTTTCCACTCTTAGCAACACTTGACTTAGGCGGAAAATTCTTCTTCATTTTCCCTTTAAAGCTTCTCTTCTTGCCCAAGCGCTTAAATGGCTTGCCCTTTCTCACCATGAGCAGCATGTCATGCTTTCCCTCATCTTTGAGGGTTTTCTCGGCCTGATTCAACTTACCATGAAGCTCGGTGTGAGTTTTCTCCATGCTGTGCATATAATAGTTCATCTTGAACTGATCATAGCCTTGGTGCAGCGAGTGGAGAATGATGTCAATTTCCATCTCCGTCGAATACCCAACATCGAGCCTTTCCATGTTCTCAAACAATCCAATCATTTTAAGAACATGGGAGCTGACTGGCTCTCCTTTCTTGAGCATGCTCTCAAGGTTCTGCCTGTGGGTTTCGAACCTTTCAGTTCGGGCCTTCTCTTGAAACATATTCTGAAGTTCAAAAATGATCTCAAAAGCCGTCTCCTTTTCAAAGAAAGTCTTTTGAAGGTCCGGAGACATAACGGCCAATATGATGCACTTCATCTCGATTGGCACTTTGCCATCGGTTAAGGGCAGCCTAGGTGATCTCCTCATTGGGAGTGTCGGGCATTTCCTCATCAAGGACGTATTCCTTTTGCTTTTACATGAGAACAATAAGCGAATTCCTTTGCCAATCAAGAAAATTTGGCCCACTTAACTTCTCCTTGTCGAGAATTGAGCGTAATGAAAACTGGTTGTTTGAGTTACTTGTAGACATGTTTCTACAATTGAAAGAATTTGAAATGAAAACCCATTCATAAACCAATAAGTTTGAAATTTAAAGTGTTCATGCAAATTTTCAATCTTATTGAGCATTTTATCCACGCATTTACATTAGTCCCTTTAGGCGAGAATAAAATGATTCCAAGATCCCAAAAATCAAAAAGTGATTAAGCATGCTTTGGCTTGTCTTAAGACTTAATATTTTATGGTAAGCAATCCAATTGCTAATAGCTCCAAGCTACTCTATACTCGATAAAACGTCGCATCTAATGCTTCCTTGACATTTTATCTCCATTTCCACGACATCTAAGGACTACTTACCGATATCGTTGAGCTTAACCAAGAAAACTTGTATACCTAGTAAACCTTACGTTCCTAGGGAAGTAGTGATGCCTCGCTTTGGCGTAGCCCATCACATACGCGCATTCGTTCGGTAAGTGTTGTTCTTGGAATGACATATTTTAGCTCAATATTTTAGGAACCTAGGGTTTCTATGTTGGTTGATTTAAGTGAACTCTATTAATCAACGCAACATTTGAAATCCTAAACATGCACCTAACATATCATTCACATATATATAAGAATAATTATATATAGCAAACATGAAATAAGATGCATTTGGCAACCAACATGACCCCTTGAAATCTTCAAATCTTCAGGAGTTTTCATCTAGGCTCGTCTTCATAGAAACGCCGTCTTGAGACATCTTCGTCAACATAAAATTACTAGCTACTAAGACTAGGGATTAATCTAAATATTAAGGTACAAAAATTCGCAACGGTACGCAGACCGTATTTAGATTTACAAAAATACATAACGGATCGCAGTCCGTATTTACTATCCTAATCGGGCCCCACTAGTTGTCATTTTCACGAAACCTGTAAAACAATATATCTTCCATTCATCCATTCACTATATGTGAATGGCCCATGCATTTTACAACGAAAAACAAGTAACAATGCATAACGCGTGCGAACTAGTAACTAACTTAGGTGGTTAATCCAATTAACGACCCTAATTAAAACTAGTCAAAGTTGTTTAACATTTTATGTGATTAAGACGCAATTATTTCATGCAATTAACGAAACTCCCACTAAATTCCGCATCCAACTTAATTAATTCAATTATTTAAGCCGGTTAACCCAAATTTTGTCAAAATTAAAATTTTGCAAGAGCCGGAAAAACCGAGGCCTAGCCTTGTAAAATAATTAAATAAATTAAAACGGCAAAATTTTGCAAAAAACGTAGCCTACGCATCGAAAAATCAGCCTACTCTAAACCGAGTGCCTAGCATCGTAGCCATGGGCTAGGCTTGCTAGGCACCAAGGCTACAGTTGGGGCTGCTTGGGCGGTGGCAGCATGCCTAGCAAGGAATTGCTGCGCCTGCTAGCACAAGCATGCATCGCAGCATGCTGCGCATGCTAGCATGCGTGCTGGCAGGTGTGGCTGGGCCTGCTTGGGGCTCCCTTCCTTACTGCCCAGCAGCATTGCGAGCATCCTAGCAGCCACGCACCATAAGCCACAAGCATATACCTTGCGCACTCCTAGCCCTGCCACATATCCGCAACGCTTCAACGTGGGAGCACCGTCATGCGCACCAAGGCCGCCACATGTGTGTTGCGTGAGCAGCCCAGCTAGCCTTGGTGGCGTTTGGGTGATTTTACCTCGATTTGCGTGCTATTATTTCGGGATTTTAATCTCGGTATACATGTGACATAAAATTAATTCTAAATTTATTTTAGAATCAATTTAGAGCAAAATGAAAAATTAAAAATAAGTCCAACTTAATTAAATTCAATTCGAATAGTGCACAAGCCTAAATTATTCAAGAACCATTCATTAAATCAACTTAGGTCAATTTTGATGCTTCAAAATTGAAGGGCTACACTCATAATTAATTTAAACAAATGTAAACTAATAATGAGATTTGACAAAATTTAAGGGGTTGGAAAAATAAACCCTTTCCTCCAATGAAAAATTTCCCAAAAATAACTTTTGTAAAATTGAAAAATTACATCATCCAATATGAAGATTAATCAAAATTCAATCACAAGTTTTGAACTTTAAGGATTTTAATCAACACAAAAATGATTAAATCCAAAAATTAGTTAAACATGGAATTGAGCAATCGAAGTTCCAACCAAATAAACAATTAAAGATTGGATCCTTAAAATTTTAGGGGCTTCAAAATTGTAAGTTCACCATAAACATTCACACTTAAAGCAATTTATTTGCAATAATGTGAAAAATTCAAGTTTATGTGAAAAGTGAACACACCAAATTAAGCACCAATTATGACTTCTTAAACATGCTTAATGAGGTTTATAATTACAGTAGATTAGGGATGCAACCATACATTTAATCTACCTTCAACATGCAATAATTAATCAAAGTTAAAAGATTTAAAAAATTTCGTCAAAAACGAAAAAACCCTCGAAAAACATATTTCTGGGTGAATTTTGGCTTCTGACACTCCTGATAGGTTCAGAAACGATTTAGAACATCGATTCCACCCAAAAATCACTATTTTTGAGTCGAGATCTGGGTTTGTCAGCCAAAATTAAATAAAATACGAGATTAAAATTAACTAAAACGAGTTTCTAATCCAATTAAAAAGCACAACCAGAAATTTAAATCCATTTTAAATCACCTTAATTAATTATTAGTCACAATATTTAAAGTGAGCGCGGCTCCGATACTGCTGTTGGGTTTTGTAGAATCCGACTCTACGCGGAAGAGAAACCCGCCCAAAACCCGCACACTAATTAAAGCGACTAAGCATGCAATCACTAATAAACAACAATTAAGAGAGAGAAGAAAAGACATTCTTACCCTTGGCGCGTGCTTCGCTCGAATCCCGAGCTCTTACTTGGACCCCGCAAATGCGAAGGTCTCCGAAGACTCGTACCCACGAACCCGACTTGAACGATCCAACTCCCGAAGGTTAGTCGGGACCCGACCAATAAAAAACTAGAGTTTTACGAACTTAAGGTTTCTCACTTTTTTAAGGAGATGTATTTTTAGTTCCATTCAAGTGTTCTTCCCAAATCCCAAAACCTTGGTATTTGTAGGGAAATGAACCTTGAATTCCCACTCTTAATCAATGTGGGAGATTTGCAATTTTCCCTTTTTATTTTAATTAAAACAAAAATTAAATTGCAATCCAATCAATAAGTTACAAGTGACACAAGGAGGATGAGAGATTAGGTGAAGACCATTTCCAGGGGGGGACCATAGCCGTGCTCCCTAAGGCAAAGCTCACACCCCTTGGTCCCCACTAGCAAGCCGGCACTCCCCATCCAAGTGGATGGCTGACAGTCTGCCTTGGCTTCCAAGGCTGGGCAGCCTGGCCAACCAGCCAGCACACACACACACAGCCCGCATGCATGCGCAGCCAGCCAGCACAAGGCCAGCCTACACGCAATGCTTCGTTGCTGCTTGGTGCATTCTGCTGGGCACTATTATGCTAAGCACATGCACACACACGCACAGCCCAGCACGCTGGTGGCTGGTGCATGGTGCTGTGTGAGGCACACGCACAGCCCAGCACGCTGCTAGCTGGCGCATGGTGTTATGCGATGTTGTGCGAGGCACATGCACAGACACGCACAGCCCAGCACGCTGCTAGCTAGCGCATGGTGCTGTGCGATGCTGCTAGCGAGGCTGCCAGCGTCGAGCATGCTAGCAAGGCCTAGCCTTGCGATACTTGCTAGTCTAGCTGTGCGCCAGCACCTAGCATGCTAGCAAGGCCTAGCCTAGCGATGCTTGCGGTGGGTAGCTAGCACACACGCAAGGCTGCGATGCTTGCGGTGGCTAGCTAGAATGCATGGGACTAGCACGCCTAGCATGCTAGGCTTGCGACTAGCATTGCAATGCGCATGCTAGCTCAAGATAGCTTAGCCCTCGCAAGGCAAGGCCAATGCGAGGCTACGACCTAACTTGAACTTGTAACTTGATTGATTTCGCGTCTCGTCGAATTCTAAATTCGACTTGACTTGCGACGCTCGGTCTTGACGCTCTAAGCTCGATATCCGACGTCTTTGTTCGTAAAACTCTGACGACTCAACAAATCCTTCGGATTGACTCGTCATCTCGGATCGGTTGTTCGATTGGGTTCGACCTGAAGGGTTCAGTCAAGATTAAGCTGTAATATTGATTGAACATTAATATTACTAATCGGAAGCGGCCTCCACCTAGGCATTCCGATCACTTGACCTTACTGAAGAATTAGCTTTCTAATAATTCTGAACCCTCTATCGGAATAATACACTTGTTGGAAGGACACCATTCCTTTCAATCCGATTATGTACAATAATAAAAGCTCAAACGAATAATGAAGCACTCACTAAATTCCACATCCAACTTAATTAAAATTAATCCGGTTAAAATTAATTAAGCCGGTTGACCCAAAAATTTTTTATATTATTTTGCAAGTGCTAGGAAAACCAAGGCCTAGCCTCATTTTAATTAAAACAAAAAACTGCAAAATTGCAAATTTAAAAGCCCCTCAAACGGCCGAGTGCCTAGCATCCAAGCTACGAGGCTCGGATTGCTAGGTACCAAGGCCTCGTTGCCATGCGTGGGAGTTGCACGCACAGGCACAACAGCGTGCAAGCCACCTACTAGTTGCTGGCAGCATCGTAGCTCACATTACGCTGGTGCTAGCAACGGGCTTGCACACACGCATGTGCTGGCCCACAGGCCTTGCTATGCGAGCTGCGCACTGGCAGTCGTACTCCCGCACAACACGCACGCTTGTTTCCGCACCAAGCTGTTGCTGCTCGCATGCACACACGCACCAGCACGGTGCACTCCCTCTACAGCCGCATGCGTGATGCGTAAGCAACCCAGCTAGCCTGGGGTTGTGCTCGAGGCTTGGTTCCTCATTTAACGTTCTTGTGCCTAAGAATTTTATTTCGATTTTTTATGTGTGACATAAAAAATAATTCTAAATTGTTTTTAGAACTAATATTAAGTAACAGTGAAAATAAAACAAGTCCAACTTTATTAAATTCAATTTTAGTGCACAAACCAAAATTAATTCAAGAACCAGTCTTTAAATTAATTTTGTCTTAACTTGATGCAATAAAAAATTGAGGGCTATTCTAACAATTAATTTAACTAATCATAAATTAACAATGAGATTTGACAAGAAAAGATTGGAAAAATAAATAATCATCCAATGAAAAATTTATCCAACACTTACTTATGCACATTTGAATATTGTAATCTTCTAATATGAATAACAATAATTTTTCAAGCATAAGTATGAACATTTTAAGATTTCAATCAACTCAAAAATGATTTAAACCAAAATTAGTTCATTGTGGATTTTAGCAAGTTAAGATCCAACAAAATAAACAATTAAAGATTGAATATTTAACATTTTAGGGGCTTCAAAAGTACATATTCACCATAAACATTCAAACTCCAAGAAATTAATTTGCAAAAACGTAAAATTGTAAGTTTATGTGAAAGTAAGAGCTAACCAAATTCAGCACCAATTATGACTTCATAAACATGCTGAATGAGGGTTAAAATAGCAGAAGATTAATGGTATAATCAAATACATAATCCAACAATTGCATGCCATAATTAATCAAGGTTTAAAGATATAAATTTTTTCATCAAAAACGAAAAACCCCTCGAAAAACACCTTTCTAAGTGGATTTTGGCCTCTGGAACGTCATTTTTAATCACTATGTGTATGAAGAATGATTTAGAACGTCAATTCCACCAAAACTTTACTAATTTCGGGTCAAAATCGGGGTTCTTTAGTCAAAATAGCATAAATACGAGTTAAATCTAATTAAAAACGAGTTCCTAATCTAACTAGGAAGCAAAACTAGAAACTTAAATCACCTCTTTTAATTATAAGTCATAATAAATGAAATGCACAGAGCTCGAATACCGCTGTTGGGTTTCACGGTGTCTAACACCGCGCGGAAGGAATCCCACCCAAAGATCCATCATAAATTAAAGCAGCTAAACATGCATGCAAATAATTAAACAATAAACACATAATTAATAACAAGGAGAGAGAAAGAATACTCACCCTAGAAGCGTTCTTCACTCAACCGATGTGCTCGGACTTGAAAGGTTCATGTTCCGTAAGTGCAAGAACCTCCGACGGCTCACACCCTCGTTACCGAACCGTAATCGGCCCTACCCCATAGCATAGACGGGGCTAGACCAAGATCACTTAGAGTTTACGAACTAAGGTATTCTCGCTTTTGGAGATCCCTTTTTGTTCACCAACTCAAGTGAAAATCCCAATGCCTAATGATTGGTATTTCTGGTGCAGATCACTCCCCTTGCTGGCCGGATGTACAAAGGTACGCTCGAGCCATGCTGAAGGCCGTACCCAAAGAAGAGAAGGAGGCAATCCCAGAGATCCACGCCTTTAATGCCGACTAGGTTCTAGCCGGACTGTCTGAGGTACATAATCTTACAATTTGTTTAACTTATTATGCCGCCTGACCCTTTCTAACACCGCTTGGGCTTTTACAATCAATGCTGCGCGTGGAAGGGCTCAAGAAAGCCTACGCTCGCAAGTGTGAGGAGGTAAGACGGGCTAAACGGGATGCGTCTGACGCTCATAACGTTGCCTAGTATTCCATGATTATGCATGAATTGAAAACTAAAAGCATAATCATGCAAAAGGCGGACTCCATCAAAACCCTCCAAAAATCTCTCGATGAGCCCTACACCAAATTTTTTAACATTCGGGCGGCCAAAGAGAATGCCGAGGCGTAGCTGAAGAAGGTGACCGACTCTTCCAAACTTCTGGAGGTGGCCAGGAAGGAGAATACAAATCTTCTTGCTAATAACGTCCGATTGAAGGAGGCGGCAGCCAAGGCCAGTGACAATTTCAAGGCTACGCTGGAGGCTGAACAGAGTCGGCTCATTGAAGAGAATGAGCAAGACTGCATTGCTCGAATGCAAAAGGCTTGGTCCCTGGTTCATCCGGACAAGGAGTACACCGTCTGGGAACTTGCCTACAAATACGCAGATCTTGCCATTGATGCGCAGGAAACGAACCAGCCGGCTCCGGAGCCTTATGAGGAGTGGGTCCAAAAGAAGATTGAGGCCATGCAGGCAGAGATCGACTCGGAAGGGGGAGAGAATCAAGAAGAGATTGTTCCTCCTTCCCCAGGAGCCGCCTCGTAGGGCCAGGATCAGCCTCCGCCTCAGCCATAAGCTCTTAGTCTTCTAATTTTCCGGTCTGCGTGCCGTTTGCTTCTATTGTATCTTTTACCGGACAGGGGTCCGGCTAACATTTGAAAAAATTTTGATGTTAATATGATTTTATGCCGACTGAGTCGGTCATCTGAGCAACACTTGTTCTATTTTTTCCTTTGTTTGCTTTTCATTGTTTGCGTGCTCTCCTTTTTTTTTTTTTTTTTTTGAAAAATGACATTGTCGGATGTGTTGACTATGCCTGCCCTTGGGTGGGTGGTTGTTTAGTTCAAACACTAAGCAAATAGCCGCCCATACATATCCAGATCAATACCTAACCGGTCTGGGTTAGGCGGATTTAGGTCAGACGCATGTTAAGGCGCTGATTGCCACTTGAGTCGCGCTTAGAGAATAAAATCGGGGTCTATGTGACCTCTTGTGCGAGAAGTCTGAGCCGGCCTGTGCCGGCTGACAATAGACTTCTCACCGGCTGGGTTACCTTGGGGTAACAGCCATATGGAATCTTCCCCAAATTGGTGGGAAGTAAACTTGATAGAATTCTCGCCACCTTAGTTACCTTGGAGCAAAGAAGGCTGCGGCTTGACTTGTAATTTCACCGGTTTGGGTACCTTGGGGTAACAGTCGGTGACGATCTGTTAAAAGTTGGTTAATGGGCGTATAAGCCGGCTGGGTTGCTTTTTGGCAATAGCCGACTCCCTAACAAGATTTAATTTTGCCGTCTATATTGCCTTGGGGTAATAACCGGCTCTATCTTGTTTGCAATAGGTGAATTGAACGGTCATGAGCTTAACCTAGCCGGTTAAGACCGTCCGACGTTTTGACGCTTAGAACAATGTACCACCCGAAAGGGAGATGTTCTCTTCAACAAATTCACCCGGAAGGGAGTTGCCGGATGCCTGTTCGGGGGTGAAGCAGACGGTTTAAATATGTCGGCTCTGTTCCTTTTAATCGGCTAAGTTAGGTACTTAGCATTTCGCTGTTAGTTTTGGCAAACGGATGCCTGGTCGTGCATTGCACAGGTAGGTTTTTAGAAGATGCCCGTATGTGTTCGTTCACATTGGGACCTTGGTGTACAAAAAGAAGTTGAAATAAAGAATTTCTCTTATTCATTTACTCTATTTACAAAAAATGATCTCCCTAGAAGTAGTACATCTTTAAGTTATCTACATTCCAGGTTCTAGGTAGCTTTCTACCGTTTGGGGTTTCCAGGTGGTAGGTGCCGCCTCTGACTTCGTCGTATATCCGGTAGGGGCCTTCCCAATTGGGGGTCAGCTTCCCTTGCTCATTTGCCCTGCTAGTGGATTCCATTTTTTGTAGTACGAAGTCCCCAACTTTTAGAGGGCGCTTGCATACTCTCTTGTTGTAAGCCCTCGTCATTCTCAGACGGTATATTTCATGATGCAAGGCGGCATTGCCCCTGCGTTGTGGGAATGAATCCAATGCTAGGCGCATGGCCTCCCAGTTAGCCTCCTCATCATAGAGCATGACTCGGAGTGTCGGCTCATAGAGTTCAATTGGCAAAACCGCTTCAATGTCGTATGTCATTAGAAACGGGGTTTCACCGGTTGCCCCCTTTTCGGTTGTTCTGATGGCCCAAAGGACGTGAGGTAACTCATCTGCGCACAGACCACCGGCTCTTTCGATCTTCTTTTTTATGCCGTCTGAGATGAGTTTGTTGAAGGCTTCAACCTGACCGTTTGCTTGGGGCCGGCCAACAGATGCAAAACAATGCGAGATCCCCTGATCTCCAAACCAATCCTTGAGGGAAAGCGTTTCAAACTGAGGACCGTTGTCAAAAACCATAGACATAGGCACCCCAAACCGGGTGATGATATTTCTCCAAATAAAGGAGATGACGTCCTTTATCTTGATGCCTTTGACCGCCTCGGCCTCAACCCACTTAGTGAAATAATCTAGGAGATGACGTCCTTTGTCTTGATGCCTTTGACCGCCTCGGCCTCAACCCACTTAGTGAAATAATCTACAGCCACCAGAATATATCTTCTGCCGCCTGAGGCAGGCGTATAAGGACCCAAGATGTCCATCCCCCATTTTGCAAAAGGAACCAGGCTGTAGATAGCCGTCAGATCGGTTGCCGGACGGTGTATGAGCCGGCCAAACTTCTGACACTTGTCACACTTTTTTACTAAGTCCATGGCATCCGCCTCAAGAGTCGGCCAAAAATAGCCTTGACGTCTGGCTCTCTTTGCTAGAGCCCTGCCGCCTACGTGTGGAGCACAAAAGCCCGCATGCAGATCCTCTAACACCTCTCTTCCCCTTTCTGCGGTAACGCGCTTCAGCAACGGCTGGAGGTAACCCTTTCTGAAGAGTTCCCCTTTGAACATTTCAAAGCTTAGAGCTCGCTTTTTAAGCGCTGCCGCTTCTGACGAGGCATCCGGCAGGGTGCCGTCTACCAAATAATCCCGGATGGGTCCATCCATGTGGAGCTTCGGTCTAAGATTCCAATGGGATCATGCTCAATACTTCTTTTTTCCATGACTTCCCAAAAGAACTAGGCGTATCGCAGGTGGCGGATGAGGCCAGCTTGGACAAAGCATCCGCTTGGTTGTTCTCGGACCGGGGCACCTAACACAAATTGAACTCATCAAATGCCCCCGCCTCCTCTTTGACCGCCTGCAGGTATTTGATCATTGCCGGATGGGTGGCCTCGTAGTCACCATTGAATTGGCTGACAATCAATTGAGAGTCTGAGTAGGCATCAACTTTTCTTGCCCCTACCGCCGTACACATGCGCATACCGGCTAGCAGGGCCTCATACTCAGCTTCATTGTTTGAAGCTTGGATTTAAACCGTAGTGCATATTCGTATGTATCTCCTTCCGGAGATTTGCAAATTACGCCTGCACCACAGCCGTTTACCGTAGAGCTTCCGTCTACAAATAACTTCCAAACCTGGTCGGCATCTTCCGGCTGAACCGGCCTAGTCTTTTCGACAATGAAGTCAGCAAATGCTTGACCCTTCACTGGTCGCCTAGGCTCAAAATTTATTTCCAGGCTTTGAATTTCAACAGCCCACTTGATCATTCGGCTGGATGACTCCATGGTAGTCATTGGACGTTTGAGTGGATGATCAGTATAGATAATCACCGGATGGGCCAAGAAGTATGGCTTGAGCTGCTTGACTGCTTTGTAGAGAGAAAGCCCAAATTTTTCAATCATTCGGTACCGGAGCTCAACGTTTATGAGAATATGGCTGATGAAATACACCGGAAGTTGTTTGCCGTCTCTCTCAGCAAGGAGAACGGCACTGAGGGAGTGATCTGAGACGGCTAGGTACATGTAAAGAACTTCCTTGGGCAGGGGGCTAACTAGTCTGGGCAACAAGTGCATGTGTTGTTTTAACCTTTGAAATGCCGCCTCAGCCTCTTCTCCCCATTCAAATCTGGACCTCTTCCTGATTGCCTGGAAGAAGTAAAGGCACTTGTCACCTGACCGGCTGAGGAATCTTCCTAATGCCGCCAGGCAACCGGTTAGCTTTCTAGGCCTCCTTGACGGTTCGGGGTGATTGCATGTCAATCACTGCCTGGACCTTCTCCGGATTGGCCTCTATGCCTCTTTGATCAATCAAGAATCCGAGAAACTTCCTAGACTCAACACCAAAGACACACTTCTTGGGGTTAAGCATGACCTTGTGCCGCCTGAGTGTGGTGAAGGTTTCTCGGAGGTCAGCTAGGTGATCCGTCTGGAGCTTGGATTTGACTATCATGTCGTCTATATACGCCTCTACATTCCTTCCGATTTGATTGGTGAAAACCGTGTTGATCATTCGTTGGAAAGTATCAGGCGCATTCTTCAACCCAAACGGCATCACCGTATAGCAGTACAACCCCTGATCAGTGACGAAGGCCGTCTTTTCCTGATCCTTCTTCCATAGGGGAATTTGATGGAAGCCTGAGTAGG
Source organism: Chenopodium quinoa (assembly GCF_001683475.1). Taxonomy (NCBI): domain Eukaryota; kingdom Viridiplantae; phylum Streptophyta; class Magnoliopsida; order Caryophyllales; family Amaranthaceae; genus Chenopodium; species Chenopodium quinoa. The sequence goes on from NW_018743252.1 coordinate 2,532,983, forward strand.
CGTCCATGAAGCTCATCAGGGCATGGCCGGCTGTAGAGTCAACCAGACTGTCTATCTTAGGAAGCGGGTAGCTATCCTTTGGACATGCCCTGTTCTGGTCTGTGTAGTCTACACACATCCGCCAGGTACCATTCGGTTTTTTGACAAGGACAACATTGACTACCCAATCCGGGTAGTAGCATTGCCGAATGAACCCAGCGTCGAGGAGCTTTTTTACCTCGGCGGCTGCCGCCTGAGACCTCTCCTCGCCATGATCCCTCTTCTTTTTCCCAACTGGCTTCATTTTGGGATCAACGGCTAGCTTGTGGACAACTAGATCCGGGCTGACGCCTGGCATCTCCTCTACTTCAAAAGCGAAGAGGTCTTTGAACTCTCTCAGAAGTTGGAGCAAGTCTGCCCCCAACTTTTCAAAAGCGACCGTCCCAACTTTAATTGTTCTGTTAGGACGGCTGTCGTCCAGGACGACATCAAGGCTTTCACCAGCCGGCTGGGGCTGGGAGTCGCCTGGCCTTTCCCCGGCTAGTGATTGCTATTTCATTTTTCTGGCGGGGGCCAATTGGTCCGCCTTTCTCTTTGTACCGCTTGCCTTAGGGACAGGCCCGGCTTCTTTGTCATCGAGGTCAGTAGGTTCCTCGCTGGGGCCGGCTGCATGGGCAGTCGGCCTAACGTATGAGAGATAGCACTCCCTGGCCGCCTTTTGGTCCCCGTTTAGGGAGCCTACTGACCCATCATCCCTCTCGAATTTTATCAGCATGAGAGAGGGGATGATTACCGCCTTGGACTCATTGAGGGTCGGACGCCCCAATATGAGGTTGTAGGCAGTCAGTTCTTCGACTACCAGAAACTTGACGACCATTTTCCGTCCTTCCCCCTTGCCTTCCAGCTGGATGGGTAAGTCGATCCTACCTACCGGATGCACATCCCCACCTCCAAAGCCGACTAGGGGTGGGGAGCTTTGTGCATACTGTTGGGCTTGTACTTTAGCTTTTCCAAGCAGTGATAGCTTATCAGGTCAGACGAGCTCCCGGTATTGATTAGGATCCGGCCAACTCGTTGATTGGCAACTTTACATTCGATGACGATGGGGTCATCGTGGGGCCGCCTGACTGTACCCCTGTCTTTCTCAGAGATGAAGACCTCTAGGAAGACGTCTTTCGACGCCTGGCCCTCGTCCTCTGAGGTGGACAACTTTCTGATGTTGTCCTTGGCAACTCTAATGGTGGTACCACCGCTAGTGAAGCCGCCTGCAATGGTGTAGATATGCTCCTCATCTGTGTCAGAGCTCACCACCGGCTTCTTAGACGAATTTCCACCGTTTTTGGGGTTACCCTTGGACTTCGTCAAATAGGACTTCAAAGCCCCCTCATCAGCATATCGGTCCAATAGTCGCCTAAGGCTGTAGCAACCGTTGGTGTCATGGCCAATGTCCTCATGAAATTGGCAATACTTGCTCTTATCCCGATTTTTGACAGCGCTCTTCAAAGGAGCAGGCTTCCCAATGGTCAACCGGTTTTTTATCTCCATGAGGATGGAGGAGCAGTCCTTTTTGAACTCGTACTTGGGGATGTACGGTTCCAACTTCTTTTGCTTCTTCTGGGATGACTGTTCTGGGCGGTCAGCTGCCCAGACTTCTTTTCTTTTCTTCTCTTCTTTTCTAGCCGGCTGCTGGAATCGGCTCTCTTTTACATCAGACCGCCTAGGTTCTAACGAGTGCTTGACGGTACAGAGCTCCATCGCCTGTATGTAGGCTTCAGCCTCCATTAGTGTCTCCTGGAGGGTGGCAACCCTCTTGCGAACTAGGTCGAACTTAAATGTCGACCCATCCTTCAGACCCTTGAAGAAGTCTGTGTACGCAACTTCGTCAGACAGTCCTTGTATCTGAATTCTCATCAGATTGAACCGCCTGACATAGGACCGAAGTCCCTCCTTGTCACCCTGCCGGATAGCCCCTAGGTCGAGACTGGTTTTCTTGGTCGGGATGTTCATGGAGAAGTTGGACGCGAACAAATATGCAAGCGTCTTAAAGTTATTGATGCACCCAGCCGGCAGGTTGCCGAACCACCGTTGGGCTATGCCCTTCAGTGTTATTGGGAAGCATCGACACCAGGCAGCGTCATCCAACCCTCGTAGGTACATGAGGTTGGTGTAGGCCATCAGGTGGTCTTCCGGGTTGGTGGTACCTTCGTAGGTACCTATCAACACGTTCTTAACCTTAGCCGGCTGTGCCGCCTCAGTTATTTCCCGGGAGAAAGCCGAAGGCTTTTCCCCTAGGTTTAGCAGCCGGAGCTGCCAGTCCATGGGTTGGATGGTGTTTGCCGCCATTCCCCCAAAGGGAGACAGCTGCATGTAGGGTGATCCGGCTCCATATGGTTGCTGAGGCACATATGGGGCCTGGTGGATCACATGAGGAGCAGTACGAACGGACGTGCCGTGCGTTTGGCTCCTCGGGTGAGTTTCCGAATGCTTAATCGAAGAATTGCGGAAACTGTCTGGGTAGGTCGACGTAGAAGCCGACTGAGATATACTCTGACCTCTCTTCTCCTAGATAAACAACCGGGCATCAGAGAAGGTCTTCTTTGACCCATCCGGCTGTATTTGCTGGATGGCCTTTCGCTGCCCTGATTCAGGGAAACGAATTTTTGAAAGGTTAATCAGGGGCCCATCCACCCCCTTAGGCCTCGGGTGAGGAGTAGGCACCCGGTCTTTAATTGGCTTCTTCATAGAAGCCCTCTTGGCCGACTGGGGGCAGACCCCTCCGCCGCCTAGGGTTGTCCAGGATGCTTGCCGCCTGGGTTGTTGGGGCAAGCTTTGTCTTGACCCCGTTCCTTCCTTTCTCTGGAACGAGTACGCCTAGAACGGAAAGACCCGTCTGGGCCATATAGGTTTCGACATTGTAGTTGTCCCCACTTCCGCTTTCGTGGTCCATATGGACCTCAGGGTCAGCCGTGGGCCGACTGCCCTCTACGATTGGTACATTTTCAGATGTCATCTCAGTGGTACTCTCCCCAAAGACAGCGCCAAATGTTTCGGGGTTTTTTTAGATGTCCTACGGGAGAGTTACAACACCGGGAATGTACGCCTAACGTTTGTACCTGCAAAACCACGAAACTCCAATTGGGTGGAGTTCCGCCTCCGAAGGTTAAGTTAGTATGATTCCGGATGTGAATACGTGCAGAAAGTAAACTGGTTCTCTCGGATTCCGGGAGATTCCGCAATTAATATTGCTCGGGTTATGTGTTTGTATTTATGAATGCCAATAAATGAGGTAGATTCCTCTATTTATAGCAGATAAGGATCTGCTCCCCCATTGGGGGTACAATGCCACGTGGCATCCATTGGTTAGATGCCCATGGTGCTAAAGGGAGGTGACACGTGTCAGGCCCTTATTGGGCCACGTGTCTAAGGTAATTTTTACCCTAAACAGAGATAACATCGAGCACACAACTACCTTGCGCGATCTTGAATTACTCAAGCAAGGGGAAGATGAAGGCTTCATTGATTTCTTTTCCAGGTGGCAATCAAAGGTTGTTCTTCTTTCACAAAGACCTCCGGATCATGAACTTGTCCCAAAGTTCATGGAAAATATGTCTCCACCATACAAGTGCCATTTACAATACCTTGGTTTAGACACATTTCATAAAGTCTATACTGTGGGAACATTAATTGAAAGGGACCTGATAAATGAAACCATGAATCATATAGATGGACTAGATTTTTAGAGAGGATCTCACCTACGTTGGAAACGGACAAAGCTTAAAGACGCAATCTTAAGAAGTTGTCAACAATTCAAGATTTAGCATTTTAGGCCTTGTTTTGTTTTTTTTTCCTTTTTGTTTTCTCTATGATAGACTAAGAGATTCATGCTGTCGAATCTACTTATTATGTACTCTCATTAATTAATGAATAAAAATTAATATTTCCAAGTACGTCTATCTATCTCTCTTTTCAATCACTTTGTTGTTATTAGCTCGAATTAAATGAAATACACATACAAACAGGCAACATAAAAAAAAAAAAAAAAAAAAGGCATACGTGCTAACACTTTAAGAGTCTTGATGAGCTTAGGCTTATAAGATTTATCGAATGAAAAGAGGCCTATCTTTTTGGCCACTGAGAAGGGATATGATGATTACACCAACACAGGAGGCAACTTGAAACTCTACGAAGATGATCCCATGTTTTTAACCTTAGTATAAATCCATCTTTTTGGTAGCCCTTTTGAGCCTCGTCAATTAAGCCTTACTTATTCAACCTACATTATTCCAAACCTTGGTATGGGAATGGTACAAAAAGATAGAAATGAAAATTAGGGGAACAAAATATAAGAGGGGGACACAAAATTAGTCTAAACCCAAAAAGGAAAGATCCAATGCATAAGAAAAAAAAAATCGTTCTAAACCCGAAACCAAACTTTCCAAAAAAGAAAAAAAAAAGGAAAGGCAAGAGAAAAGCACCTAATGCGGAAGTGGTCAAACAGACTAGGAAGATTTTAATTGAAGAAACACCAAAAGGTAAGGATTAAGGGAGTACACTTGAGCCTGTCCATTCTTCGAAACCCCAAGCCTAACCACGTTACAACCTTGGAAAGGCCCTCCTTAAGGTAGACCATAACCATGTACCACGAAAGTCATCATTCTACGAAAATATAGTCAGGATGATCCCTCCCATTGGCAACTAAAAAAACTCCAAAAAGGTAAAAAATTTCCCTCTTTGCCTCCATGGGGGCTCAAAAAAGCCAGGACATCCCCACTTCTCTCTATTTACATATATGAACACGCTAATTATGTTAAAAAAATCAGTGTCATGCAAAGCTTATTACTAACCCATCTTAATAACTTTAAATGACAAACGAAAGAATATTACTTCCGACTTGATCAAACAATTCATGATAAACATATGCAAAATCCCACAAATTGGAAACACAAATTATGGGGCTTCGAATATGAGAAACATCCCCTAGCATATGTATACATGAATTGCAAAAGCCACCTAAGTCTACACTTGGGGGCTACAAAAATATAGGTCTACCCTAACTTTTGAAAAGAATTAAGACCATATTTTGGAAAGTGATTCGAATGATTTTACAAATTATTCTAACACTCCATCGAACCTAAGTTTGATAAATATTCATTTTCAAACCATGGAGCCTGCTTAATGGGAAGAAGTTCAATTTCAATTAGCAAATATGACAATGATGACAAACACAAAAAGAGACGATAAGATTGAATATACAAGATTTTGCTCACATTTTCATATCATTTCGAGATAAGTTGCAAATTACAACTTGCCTTCATCAATTTTGGACAAAAAGTCACACTCAATTACGAGCTAGGCTTTTCTTTCCATTTTGGGTCCAGTTTCGAAAATAACATGTTTATGTATTGTGCGTACTATAAATAGTAGTAGCTTCACTTTATTTTCAAAACAAACTTTCATTAAATTTATTGGACCCTCTTCAAATTTCGAATTTTATTTTGAAATAACGTGTTTATTACTCTCTCAAAAAAATAGTCTTCAAAATTCCCTTTCTGAATTTTGTTTCATTTTCTCAAAATAAATAAATTTTAAGATTTTCCATAACCTTTTGGACAATACATGCGTATACATAAATATTTCAAAAAGGAATGAACTAAGATTCGACTTCTTCTTCACTCGAACTTGTTCTTGCCTAGTCATCATGCGAATATTGCCTTAGGGATGGATAACGAACCACCTACAAGAACTAATTTATAGGTTGATAAGAACAAAAAAATATATATTTGAGACATTGTTCTAAGTCAACTCTGAGAATAATCTTACCTCAATGATCTCTACAACGTTTGGACATTAGGTAAAGTTTACTAAACCTGAACAACAATTGTTTTTGGTTTATAAACAAGCAAAAACTAACTTGCTTTCTTAAATAGGACTTTAGCGAAAATGCGTAAGTCATGTTACAATCCTAATGTTCCTAAGACACAAAAAATGGGATACATAGGCCTATTTCAACATCGTGATTACCCTAATTTCAGAGCTCCAACACTTGAGAAATAGCAAAAATGCGCATAACCCAACACATGGGGGCTCCAATATCCACAATAAGCACAATGAGATATTTATGCCATTCGAGCTACTTTTGAGAATCGCCTAAACTATAAATAGTTTACGCAGATCTCGAGCCTTATGATGTTCAAATGCATCACAATGATTCAATAATCATTTTATTCCTTTGAAAACTAAGTTTGCAACTGAACTTGGCCATAGAACAAGCTATAAACATATCACATATTTGAGCCATTTTCAAGTTCAACTTCAATAACTAATCTTAGTGCATAATTATTGTTTCAATACTTCAATTTACTCTACAAATTAGAGAGTATGAATAGTATAGAGCGAAAGAAACAAAATCATGAGTATCAAAATAGAATTCAAACGCATACAACATGCCTGCTCATACGAAAGTTAAATACTCAATCGTTCATCATGAAAATTATATCAAGACGCTTCAATAACATAAGACAAACAATTTCATGAGTTAAAACGTAAATAAAAGACTCCTAAGTTCAAAATTAAGGGGTCTTCATTTTAAATTCTCTATTGTTGCACGAATGAAAAAATTGAAAACATTAGAATTTCGTTAAGAGGATAATATCTACTTTCTCGAGCATCAATCAATACCAATATTTGAGCTCAAAGGAAAGAATTCGAAAGTATCGAGAATAGAGGAAAAAGTTGAACAACATTTCATTTTCCCTCTTACTTGTTCTAACGAACGACCAATAATACTAGACTTAGCAAATTTCCTTTGTTAAAACTATGAATGGTCGAAAAGGATCTAACTACACTCGTTTAATCGTTTCCAAGATCCTAGTTGTTACTATAATAAGATGAAACACGAGATTTCTAGACCCATTTCGAGCAACAAGAAAGGGTCTAATTTTTAAAAACAAACATGTCATCGAAGCCACCCAATATTAAGGGCTACAACAGTCGAAAATATAAAATAGGGGCTCATAAGCCCGAAATATAACCAAATTGCACCAGTTTGATGATGTCTTCAAGAATTTCCTAAACTAACTAGGTTTATTCAAATCTTGAAATCATAGTTTTATAAGTGAATAATAATAACCATCTGTTATTGTTATCATTGATAAAACCAATTTGCAACTTACGCATGGCAAAGTAAACATGAGCCACTAGAACAATTCCATGCCATTATCAAAGTTTAAAATTTTGATCCCAATTTTAGTGCATAATTGTCGTTCTAACACTTCAACTTAACATTAAAAATGACAAGTATAGTCCATATGAGCAATAAAAAAGAAATAAGTTCAAGCACTAAATCGAATGAAGAAAAAACATGTATATGCTTGTATATGCTCATACAGGATCAATACTTTACCATTTCACATGAAATTTGTTGCAATATATTCCTTAAACATGTCACAATGACATAAAACAAACAAATTCATGAAAACAAGTCGAATTGAATACCCCCAATTTCAAACATCAGGGTTCTTCTTTCGATTTTCCCTTTTTTGTTGACCAAATTCAAAATTTGGTAAAATGAACAAGGAACAAGATTTACTTTCCTTAGCTTCAAAAGATAGCGAAAATGGAGCTCTAGAGAAAGAGATCTCAAATGGCGAATGACGAAAAAGAGCACGAGCCGCGGATCATGTTTCTTCAAAATTGTTCGTTGTTTAAGTTTTGCGCGTAACTCAAAAAGTTGCGCGAGACAATTGCGCGCAACTTCGAATACTACGCGCGACACCCCAGCGCAACCCTCAAAGTTGCGCGCGGATATTGGTCAGTGCAAATGACCATTTTCCCGGTTTTTGTTAAGTCTTCCAAACCAAACGTATAAGCTCGTTGAATTCGCGCCTCGACAGGCTTTCTCGCGATGTTTTTAAAACCTTCAAAAACATTTTATTGCTTTGCATCCACTAGTTTCTTTTCTTCTTTGATAGTTTTTTGCATCATCCTGCATGCACACCGTGCTTTGTGCCTGCCCTAAGCATACATTTTGGTTGTTTTTCGTAAAGTGTCTTAAAATTTCCCGTAGTAGTGCTTTACATAAGAGCTATCATAGACAGTTTGGCATTATCCTGTATTGCCCTTTTAGAAATGTCACGTTTTTGGTATTTTTGGCGTATATAACTGTTGGGTTTCGTAGCGTCCAACGCTACGCAGAAGATAAACCCGCCCAAGACCAGCTCACTAATTAAAGCAACTAAATATTTAATCACATAATTAACAACATAAGAGAGGGAAAGAGAAAAGACATTCTTACCCTTGACGCGTGCTTCGCTCGATTCACGAGCTCTTACTTCAAAGCTCGAGCCTCGCAAGTGTGACGGCCTCCTACGCCTCGCACCCTCGACCCAACCCGAACGGTCTTAGTCCTGAAGGTTAGTCGGGACTTGACCAATAAGAAATAGAGCATTACAAACTTAAGGTTTTCTCACTTTACTAGGGAGATGCCTTTTTAGTTCCACTCAAGTGTTCTTCCCAAAACCCAAAACTTGGGTATTTATAGGGAATGGAGACTTGATCTCCATTCTCCCATCAATGTGGGAGATTTGCATTTTCCTCTATTTTATTTTAATCAAAAAAAAAATAAAAATGTTATTCAATCAACAAAATACAAGTGGCACAAGGAGGGAGAGAGAGTAGGAGAGGACAACCAAAGGGGGGACCAACTCACCTTGCTCCCCAAGAGAAGCACCAACCACCTATGGTCCCCTCCTTGACCGTGAGCGGGCCTAGGGACAGCAGGCAGCCAGCCAGCCTTAGAATCCAAGATAGCCCAGCTGGCGCCTGGTGCCATGGCTGCGCTAGCAGGCCAACCAGCACACGCATGTGCACAACCAGCAAGCCACGCATGCCATGCGAGCGGCTGTTGTTGCCTAGCGTATGCTAGGAGTTGCCTAGCAAGCGCTACTATTGCTAGGCGCTGCTCACCTCGCAAGCACGCATAGCCTAGCACTTGCATACGCAGCACGCTGCTAGCATGTGCGATGCTTCGTGCTAGCTAGGCCCAGCCTTGCGATGATGCATGCTAGCGAAGGGGTTGGGTGCTAGGCCTATAATATGTTGTGTTTTGTGTATATTATTTGATTTATTCTTAATTAGTTTTGCTAGTTTAGTTGAGTATTTGAGTCCGTTTTGGCGTATTTTGCTCTAGTTTGGATAATCCGATGCTTTTATGGGTAGTTTTGTTGTTTTTGATGATTTTCAGGAATAATGGAGCTAATTTGGATGAATTATAGATCCACGAAATAATTCAAAGCCCATGGAGTTTGGAGAGTGAAGAAAAGTCAAGAAAATGGCGTTTTAGAGGTAGGCACGGCCGTGCCTCCCCATTAGGCACGTCCGTGCCTCCCTATTAGGCACGTCCGTGCCTCTGTGTTTGAAGCTGCGCCAAAAGAAGACCCTAGGCACGTCCGTGCCTAGCAGAAGAGGCACATCCGTGCCTAGGTAAAGAAGCAGGCATGCCCATGCTTAACAAGGAGACACGCCCATGCCTAGAGAAAGAAGCAGGCACGTCCGTGCCTGGAAGACAAAAGCTAGATGAATTTTGCTACGCCCAAAGGCACGTCCGTGCCTAGCAAGGGGCACGTCCATGCCTCCTGGGATTCTTGTGCGCCAAGGCTTAGCCGTTTTTCTTATCTTTTTAAGCTCATATAAATACTTTTTAGCCTTGTTTTTCTTGATTATTCATTAAGCCTTATTTTTTTTTTATTATTCTATATTTAAGAACTAGTTCTCCATTATTATTTTCTAAGTTTTTGTGATTCAAGATTCAATATTCAAGCCTTCTACTTTCAATTTTATTCAAGATTTGGTATTTATTTTTCATCCTTTGTTATTTAATTATGCTTTCATTATTTATTATTGTTTTTGTTTCTTTAATCATGTGTGAGTAGATTCTTTAATTCAAGATCTAGTGTAGCCCTAATATTATTGATGCATGAATTAAATCTTTAAATTGTTTAACAACTTTAACAATTGAATTGCTAAATTGATTGTAATTATGCCAATGCTAGGTTAGACGTAACTATAATATTGCGATTATTCCATTGTTTTTATCACAGCGAGAGTTGGGTATAAACGGATTTGAGTAAATCAATTTAGGGTTTTATTCTCAACACGAGAGTAGTTGGGTTTGATAATCGGGAAGTGAGAGTAATGTGTTTAATGTCTCTAATGTGCATGATACCATGAGAATAGGATTGATTGTATGTTAGGGAAGCCATTGATACTCGAGAGAGATCCTTGGTAATTATTAGGGTTTACTTTTCCCCGTTCAATTGAAATCGTATGTTAAGGGTAGAATTACAATTGCATCGATAATAGTTGTGGTGAAGCTAGATCTTAGATGTTTTTAATTGTTTGATTTAATCATCTTAATTAGTTTATTTTCGAATTTTTCCTATATTTTAGACCCTTAGTTATCGATTATACTTCATTTTTGCTTAGTAAAGGTTCGAGTCTAATTAATTGTTTCTGAACCTTAGTCTCTTGGGATCCGACCCTTACTTGCCAGTCTACATTATTATTGGTCTGTTAGGTTATTTTTGATAGGTACGCGACACGCCTACCAGCCTAGCATGCTAGCAAGCACGCAAGGCACCATGCTTGCGATGCTTGCAGGCAGTGCTTGGACATGCCTAGCATGATGCGATGGCTGGCACTGCTATGCTTGCACGCCTAGCCATGCAAAGCCACACCACACACACGCATGTACGCATCTTGCAATGCTTGTGCCATGCGATGTGCGTGTGCTAGGGGATGCTAGGCACCCATGATACGCATGGGTTGGTGACCTCGCCTAGCCTAGCACTCGCATGGCTAGGCCAATGCGAGGCTACGGCTTGGCTCGAACTTGTCTCTTGCTTGATTCCACGTCTCGTCGAATTCTATATTCGACTTGACTTGCGACGCTCGGTCTCGACTCTCTAAGCCCGGTATCAGACGTCTTTATTCGTAATACTCTAATGACTCATCTAATCCTTCGGATTGATTTGTCGATTCGGATTAGTTATTCGATTGGGGTGCGACTCGAAGGGTTCAGTCAAGATTAAGCCGTAATATCAATTATGCATTAATATTACTGATCGGAAGCGGCCTCCACCTAGGCATTTCGATCACTTAACCTCACTGAAGAATAAGCTTTCTAATAATTCCGAACCCTCTATCGGAATAATACACTTGTTGGAAGAACACCATTCCTTTCAATAAATGTAAACACCTGATTGTGTCTCCCCAAAAACAAAACCTAAGTGATGAGTGCCTTTCACGTCTTTGATTATCGAGTAAGGTGAAAAGTTGAAGAGTCTTGTGAATTTCCTAAGCCTCGACCATATTTCTAATGTTTTAGACCAAAATCATTTATTTCGTGTCTATAAACCTAAAATCATTTATTTCGTGTCCTTAAAATCATTCATTTTGTGTCATCTTTACAAAACGTCCAAACTAGTTTATTTTGGTCCATAATCTGGGTCAAACAATTGTGTACTTGGATGGGGTTTGAAAAGAGCTTTCCGATGATATATTATTATCCCAAATCCGAGTTATAATGAAGAAGTTATGTTAGGATGCTTTTATGGTTCCTAGTATCATGTTAGGATGCTTTTATGATTTCTAGTATCATGTTAGGGTGTTATTTTAATATTCCTAATATCATGTTGTGTATTGTGTTTAGGCTAATGCTTTGATTATGATTTTTAGTGACATGCTAGGGTTTTTTATTAATCCGTTTAGTATCATGCCTAGGATCTTGCTATTTATTATGATGATGATGATTGTTGTGTCAATTAATTATTAAATTGCTTGATTATTCATGATATATTGTTATTGCTTGATCAAGCCTTTTTTGCAGGTTTAAAGGAAATTTGTACTTGAAATCACGCCTAATAAGATAATTAATAATTTGATTTAGGCTTAATATGATTTTAATTCAAGTGATCGTCAATTATATATTTATTTGTGCACTAATAATCAACCAACATAGATTAAACAGGCTTAGGATTAATTTGTTTTATGTATGTTGATCGGAAAGCGCACATGAATATCATAAGAATTAAGTAGAGGCCAATTTAGGGCGTATTCAATCTCTTTTAGGTTGGATTCGTACTATCATCCTCAAATATCTAGTCATGGTTTCGGACCACTATGAAGTTAGCGATCTCCGTGATCGTGAATAGGGTGTAACCTTCACACCTGTGAACGGTTTACAAGTTCCGAAAACTTGTTGGCAACTCTTTTATCTCTAGCTTTTTTCCCTTTGGATGCCACCATACATAAATGCATGATCACAGTGGGCTCAAAGTTGATGTTTGAAATATTCCTTACAGTTTTTTGGCGACTCCACTGGGGACGATTTCTAATTTTGATTCGTAAAATTTATTTTGGCAATTGACTTTAGAATGAGTGGATGAGACTTGAAAAATTTTAGATATTAATTGTGCGTAATTTTGATTAACATTTTGGCATAAGAATAAAAAGGTCTGCATTGGAAAGACCATCCGAAATGCGTCAAAAACATAGGATTTTCACACGTAGGAAAATTGGGAAATAACTTTTACAACTGGAATCGAAAAAATACTATGAAAATCGGAAAATCCGAAGAACACAGAAAATTGCCTCGAAGCGTAGGAACTGTCGCGAGGCGACAGGATCCGTCGCCATGCCAAAGTCATATCGAGAAGCGATATTTCTGTCGTTGTGCGATAGCTCCTGTTTTCTCGCGTCGAGTTCTTCCGACATCGCGCTAAGAGTATGCCTTCTTGTTTTGATCGATTCTAGTACTGTTTCACCAATTCTACTTCCTGATTGAGTTTTTCCTTCTTTTCTGAACACATATGTGTTCTACATATGGTTTTAGCCCTTGGAAATTCATGCTCCATCTACCCAATCGAACGCTTCGTGCAACGACGGGTACATCCGAGTTTGTGAATTCACGAAACCATGGAAGCAAGTCTAACTTGCGAGGTCCCATCCATACGCGCCAACCCTTCCAAAGGCAAGGCTTTCGCGTGATGCATTCGGACTCATAACCATAGACCCTCTTTAACTACCATAATTCTTGAACTTTAGAGAACTAGAGCCATGGTTAGGTTGCAAACTCATTACATCATATTGTTACTATTTGACTAGTCCTGCATTCCTTACTTGTGCATATCTTGCTTGTGATTAAACTAACCTTTTGTGTGGACTTGTGTTTATAAAGTCTTAATAAGCTAATTAATGAATAAAAAGGACTTTGCTTAATTAATTAATTAATTAATTAGGATTAATAAAGTCTAAACATACTCAACCTACTAAGACTATAGGTTTCCCTTTTAAAAGAATTACCAAAAACAAATACAACTGACATTCCAGTTCTAGTGCAAAAGTCTGGCTTGTAGCAAAGAATGTTAGTTCTATCGCGACGCGATATTTATATCTTGTTGTGGGAGAACCAACGCGATGCGATAGTTCCATCGTTTCGCGATGGTTTGGTTTTCCTTTCTGAGTCTTCGCGTCGAGTCTAAACTTTTTTTAATTAATTAATTTAATAACCAAGGTCTTAATTCGGTTTTAGATTGAGTCTAATCACATAGTCCCATGGTCATTACACGAGTCTTGAGCATGTGACTTTCACTCACTAGTCAATGCACACACTTTGTATATGTCTCTTACCATGAACATGTCTAGAGTCTTGTATGCGCTTTTGCGCATTTTTTTACGGGGGTAAGTCGGATATTATTCTCCCAACATAAACCATGTTGCTTAAAATTTGATAAAATCCCCATACTTGATTCCCAAAATATGCACCCATTTTTTGCTTTTTCAACCCAATAAAAAATAAAAGTCAATTCGAGTCAATTCATTAAAAGAGTCAATGGTTTAATTTTACATCACTTGGTCAAGGAGAGAAGGGCGTTTAATCAAAGACAACACCTTCGTTCAAGTACTAATTTTTTATGGACCGATTTGACGAAGGAAAAAGTTCGTAATAATTGCCAGTCAAGAAAAAGTCGACCAACTTAAACAAACAGTCAATGGACTCGCCGAGATGCTTAAAGGGCTTACCACTCAAGTCAACGACCCTAATAAGCAAGCGCCAGTCAAAACCATGAAGTGTAAATAGGATAGCTTAAGTCAAATCTCTAATGACTATAAGTACCTTGGAATCAGTTTCAAAGGGGTCTCAGTAGACAAGGATCTTCTTCCGCAGAAGTTCTCTGCTTATAACATCCCTAAGTTCAAACCCATCGACAATCCTTATTTTCATTTAAGGGCTTTCGAAACAATCATGGAGATCAAAGGAATCGACAAGAAGGTTTTCCCTTCACTATTCTCACTTTCTCTTGAACCCGTGTGCCAACAATGGTTCTTCTCCATGGAGAACAAGAAGACCGCTACTTGGGAATCTATCACGCATGCTTTCATTAATAGGTATAAATGTAATATTGAAGTAGAAATTGATCATATGGAACTTGAAATTCTAAAATAGAAAGAGAATGAAGGTTTTACTGCTTTCTATAATAAGTGGAAGGAAACTTTTAATGATTGAAGTTCCTAATGAGAAAGAATTTGTAAGAATGTTCATTAAGAACCTCCAAGTCAAATATCAAAAGCATTTAAAATATCAATGCAATCTAAATACTTTCAAGGCCGTCTACAATATATGCATTGAAATTGAAGATGATCTTGCAAAACAAAAAGTTGCTAATAGTAATAACAACAGTGGCTGGAAAGGAAAGAAGAACGATAATCCTTCTTCTTCCAAAAACACCCATTCTAGTAATAATGTTAGTACCTTTGATCTAAACCATGTCCTAGCCATGAATAATCAAGGACAAAAGAAGCAATTTAGAAGCGAGTTCACTCCCATTGGGATGAGCGACGACACCACCTTTGATCGTCCTCATGCGAAGGGACTTATTACTTCTATTGGACCCATTCAAGATCCCGCACCTGAAAAGAGGTCACCCAATTGAAATACAAACGCACACTGTAATTATCATTAAAGAAGGGGCCACTCTACTGAAAGTTGTTGGAAATTAAAGGAAGTTATCCAACACTTAATCGATAACAACAAACTCCCAGTGCCTTCTGCTAGCAAGAAACCAAGTATCAACAATTCTCCACTTTCTGATTCCTTGGCAATTTCTGATGAACAGGATCTAATAGATCCGTCGCTCCTCATTAAACCAGTCGAAGATCCTCCCATGGAAGAAGTTCATGCCATTGAAGAAGGAGAGGAGATTTTATTCGATGCCATGGGTGATTTCCAAGAAGAAGCTACTAATAAGAGCGTTGGTAGTCAAGGTCCTACTAAAGAGGAAGTATGTACCTTTATCAATACGTTGCAAGAAATAAGTCTTGAGCTTCAAGTTCTTTACAGGAGAGCAAAGAAAATTGAAAATAAACGTACTCTTGAAAAAGAGAGTGATGTTTCTCCTTCAAACGCCGTTGGAAGAAAGCCCTTTACTTTCAACGTTGTTAAGCCACGAGAAAGAAGGAATAACAAGGCTTACACACTCATAGGCACTACTTATGAAAAAGTCTTTGACATGCTCCATGAAAGAGGCATGGTCAAGCCTCGTGAACAAAACCATTCGAGTCCCTTAAAAGAATGGACAAACTCTACTGCAAGTACCACCAAGCTCGAGGTCACACAATCGAAGGATGTTTCGGATTTAAAGACTATATCCAAAGACTTATAGATGATGGAAAACTTTTTATCAACCTTCCATTAGTATATGCTAGCAAAATTTGGGACAATGACACCAACATTAATGGGATTTTGGACAGTGATGATGAGGATGTGTATCTCAAAGACATGGAAGAGCCACCACTTGCCGCACTCTACCAAAGTTGACGACATTTGGTTGAGTAGGAAGAATCCCTAATCACTGTGCTTACAAGATCCGAAAGGTTGCAACCACCAGCCACTAATGCACCTATCTCTACAACTTAACCAATCCTAACACCTCTTATAGAAGACAATGAAATTGTCAAACAACTCAAGAAGACTAAGGTTGAGATTAATGTTTGGAAACTCCTGGCCTCGTCTCGTGAACACCGAGTCGCAGTAATGGATACTCTAGCAAAAGTAGGGATAGATTCTGAAACTACTCCGGAGGGGTTAGCCAATTTCCTTACAAGTGACCTCCCTAGCCCAATCAACTTGATCACATTTTCTAACAAGGATTTACCTCAGAAGGTGATAAACACAATAAAGCCTTGAATCTCACAGTGGTTTGTAAAAAAAATGAATGTGCCCATGACCCTTGTAGATAATGGTTCAGCAATTAATGTATGCCCACTTCGTACTGCCAGAATGTTGGGAATAAAGGATGAAGACTTGTCTCCATCCACACAAGGCATAAGGGCTTACGACAATACTCGTCGCAATGCACTTGGAACCATCACCATGAATGTCATTGCAGGAGTCATTGAACATAGAACTACTTTCCAAGTAGTAGAAATCAAGGCTTCATTCAACTTATTACCGGGACGCCCTTGGCTTCATGACCTTAAGGCCGTTCCTTCATCCCTCCACCAACAAGTAAAGGCAATAGTTGGAGGAATCCCAGTCACAATCGATGCTTCCCCTATGAGGATCAAAGCGGTCAATAAACCCATCTTTAATGTGTAGCGTGATGAAAACGATGAATATTTATGGGGCTTTATCGCCGAAGAGGTCTCTTTTATCGAGGAAGATGAAAAGACCCCTACTGGCTATAATCCCACTCAAATCTTGTGGTCAACGCTATCCTTAAAAGACAAGGACATATTCCTGGAATGACTCTACGAAGGAAGAAAGGAATAGCTTAGAAAATTGGACTACTTGACCTCCCTAATATGGACACTTTTGGACTTGGTTTCAAACCAATTCTAGAGGACCTTAACCGAGCCCGGGTATAGTCTAATGCACGAAGAAAAGACGCACCCAGAAAAATGCAATGCCAATGGAATTATACCCTCTCACCTTAAATGGACAATTCATAAAAGAGGGGGAAGATTATCTATGCTACGAATTTCCAGAACCACTTGTGAGAAATGGGATACGCTAGCCTGGTTTTGAAATCTTCTTGGATTGCAATTTTCTAGACGAGATCCTAGCTCCTGTTTACAAGGAACAAGCACCTCCATGCTTCGACTCTAATGTCATGGGTCTCCTCTCTTGGGTATGAGAAGAATGAGCCTAAGCGTGTTGACGATAACTCTGCGCTTATCCAAATAGTGCTACAAAGCGAAAACTTTGACCCCTCCAAGCTCATCACTCTAGCGGAAGGATTACTCTAGGGATGGCGCAAGACCGTGAAGGTGACTACAGCTAGTGGAAGGAAGATATCCATAACCACAAGAGAAGGACCCATGTTTGATGAGTCTGAGTCCTCTGAGTCTGAGTCTGAGTCCAAGTTTTCCGTTGATGAGTCTTCTAAGTTCTTAGTAGTTGCACCTTTTTCTATTCCACCTAGTTTAGCACCTACTCCTCGAATAGTTAGTAGTCAGGTCATGTCAGACCTGTCTCTCTTCGATGTAATAATTCAAGAACTCAATAATATGTCTTCTTCCTCTTACTCCTCGTGCTATTCCCTTACCTAAGATGACGAGCATTGCTTTGCTTATAATGAAAATGACAAAGAAATAATTGAAGCAATGGAAACACTTGAGAATAAAACAGCAATAATTGAGGAAACTCAAATAGTTAACATCTCAAAGGATCCTACCATTAAAAGAGAAGTTAAAATTGACTTAACTCTAAATCAAGAAGAAATAACTCAATTAATAGATCTACTTAAAGAATTCATCGATGTTTTTGCTTGGTCATATGAACATATGCCAGGAATAAATAGAGAAATTGCTAAACTCACTATACCACTAATTTCGGGAATGAAACCTGTAAAACAAAAGTTGTGTCAAATGAAACCTGACATAGCTCTTAAAATAAAAGAACAAGTTCAAAAACTAATAACTGTGGGTTTTATCAAGGTATCTATATACCCAGAATGGGTCGCTAATTTGGTACCAATTCTCAAGAAGGATGGCAGAGTAAGAATGTGTGTCGATTACAGAGATCTTAACAAGGCAAGTCCAAAGGACGACTTCCCTTTACCACACATTAACATCTTGGTAGATAATACAGCCAATCACGCACTTCTCTCGTTTATGGATGGGTATGCAGGTTACAACCAGATTCTCATGGCGGAAGAAGACATGGAGAAAACAACCTTCATAACACCATGGGGCACTTATTGCTATACAGTAATGCCATTCGGGTTGAAAAACGGAAGTGACACGTACCAAAGAGCAGCAATTGCCTTACTTCATGACATGATGCACAAAGAAGTTGAGGTATATGTAGATGATATGATCGTAAAATCAAAGGATCGCCCTAGACACCAAGTAGCCTTAAGAAATTTTTTTGAAAGGCTTCGAAAATACAACATGGGGTTACCTCAGGAAAACTCTTAGGTTATGTCATTACCCCTAAAGGAATAGTGATATATCCCACTAAAATTAAGGCAATCATGTCCATGCCACCACCTAAAATCGAGAAGCAAATTCAAGGATTTATTAGCCGGTTACAGTATATTAGTAGGTTCATATCAAAGCTCACCACGATATGTGAATAAAATTTCAAGAAACTTAAGAAAAATGTATATGGGACGATGAATGTCAAGAAGCCTTTTCCAAGATCAAAGCCTACCTTGCGAATCCTCCTGTATTAGCACCAGCATTACCAGGAATTCCTCTTCGCCTATACTTGATAGTCACCAAGGAAACAATGGGGGCTATGCTCGCACAAGAAGTAGAAGGAAAGGAAAATTTCATCTACTATCTAAAAAGATTCTTGAATA
Source organism: Chenopodium quinoa (assembly GCF_001683475.1). Taxonomy (NCBI): domain Eukaryota; kingdom Viridiplantae; phylum Streptophyta; class Magnoliopsida; order Caryophyllales; family Amaranthaceae; genus Chenopodium; species Chenopodium quinoa. The sequence continues at coordinate 2,551,825 of NW_018743252.1, forward strand.
CGAAGTTCACTACACACCACTTGAAAAGAAGTGCCTCGCACTTGTGTGGTCCACAACCAAGTTAAGGCATTACATGCTCATCCATACAGCTTATGTGGTATCTCGAATGGATCCCCTTTGTATCTCTTTGAGAAATCCACACTCAACGAAAGAATATTAAGATGGATAGTAAACTTAGCTCAATTCAAGCTAAGATTCATGCCCAAAAGGCCATCAAAGGATCTGCGGTTTTGGATTTCATAGCAGACTTTCCAATTGAGGATTCAACACCAGCACAAGGGGACGACTTCCTAGATGAAGAGTTGATGGTCACTGAGGACGATACTTGGACATTATACTTTGACGATGCATCCAACCAGAAAGGATGTGGCGTAGGAGTCTTATTAGTATCACCTAAGGAAGAGCATGTCCCAATCTCAATCAAGCTTGACTTTGACGTTACCAACAATGCTGCAGAATATGAAGCATGTGTGGTAGGCCTCGAAACAGCCTTGGCATTAGGAGTGAAGAAACTTTGAATATTTGGGGATTCATCCCTTATTATCAACCAGATTTCTAAAAGATGGAAAGTGAGAAGTGAAAGTCTATATCTCTATCAAACCTATTTGGAAACACTTACTAATCAACTCAAAAGGGTAGAATACACATATCTACCAAGAGAAGAAAACCAGTTCGCTGATGCTTTGGCAAGACTAGCCTCAATGGTTAGAATTCCTAAGGAAATTGAACAAAAGCCTTTAACTATAGAAAAACGGCATAAATCGGCTTACATTCAAGCTATTGAGGATGATGAAGTAATCCAGGAAGAAGAAGAAGAAGAACCCTGGTATACAGACATCCTCAATTATGTCACCAATGGGGAATATCCACCTAATGCTGACAAAAAAACCAAAGCGTGCTTTAAGACTCTTAGCCTCACGGTATGTGCTTATAAATGATGAACTCCATAAAAGAGTATCTAGAGGCAGAGCTCTCCTATGTATAGGAAAAAAGGACGCTCAAAGAGTTATGAGAATCATCCACGAAGGAGCATGTGGGACACACATGAATGGCAAAATGCTAGTTAAAAAAATCATGCGTCAAGGCTATTACTGGACTACCATGCAAAAGGATTGCCATCAATATGTGAAAAGATGCACAAAATGTCAAATATATGCCTATTTACAACATGTTCCACCATCACTCCTCTACACCTACACATCTCCATGGCCATTCTCAACTTGGGGAATAGATTTCATCGGAAAAATCACCCCCAGAACGGGAGGTCATGAATATATTCTCGTTGCTATTGATTATTTCACTAAATGGGTTGAAGCAGAGTCCTACGCAAAACTCACCGCAAAACATGTGGCACTCTTTATTGAAAGGAACATTATATTTATATATAGAGTCCCATATGAAATGATAAGTGACAATAGGACTCACTTTCAAGCGGAGTGTGAAGACCTGCTTATAAAGTATGGAATTCAACATCACCACTCCTTTTTATATAGGCCTCAAGCAAATGGTGCAGTCGAAGCAGCCAATAAGAATATAAAAACGATCATCGAAAAGATGACAGAAAACTACGAGGATTGGCCTGACAAACTCCACTTTGCTCTTTGGGGTTATCGCACATCAATCCGATCATCCACAGGAACTACGTCGTTCTTCCTACTATGGAATGGACGTCGTACAATCTGAAGAGCTGGAAATACCTTCTTTGCACATAGCATTGGAAAGTAAGCTTGATGAAGTCGAATGGACAAGGGCACGCCATGAAAAGCTAATTCTACTCGATGAAAAACGACTAGAATCCTTACATCATGCCCAATGCTACCAAACCCGCATGGCTAGACACTTTAACAAAAGGGTCAAGACAAGAAACATCAAGGAAGGAGACTTGGTGTTAAAAGCACTCAGAAAGAATGTTCTAGACCCAAGAGACAAGTTTAGGCCTAATAGGTCTGGACCATACATTGTAAAAACTATCCTATATGGAGGCGCAGCTAAACTCGCAGATATGGATGGTAATGAATTTTCGAATATGTCAAACTCGACCAACTCAAGAAGTTCTACCCATGATTTAATTGAGTTCTATACTCAAGAGAGCTATGTCTAGCCTGATTCCTTAACAAGGATACGTAGGCAACCCTTTTAAAGGGTGCGGCCACTTTAATTTTTTAAAATCCCGCCTTTTCACGACAACACTTCAACTCAGCATCGCAAAAGTCAGGTATCGCAGCAAATCAGGGACCAACTCGCCGCGATAACACCATCTCGCTGCGACAGCAATATCGCGTCGCGATGGATATATCATGCCACGATGGAAGCTGAATTTTTGCCGTTTCAAAGCTGCGATTAATCACAACTGTTTCAAATTACTTCGGAGATTTTCCAACTTCCTTACTCGGATTATTTTTGAAATTACTCAAGTTGTTTTCATTGCTTAAAGTTATTTCCAATAATCAAGGAAAATTGAAGACAAGAAGTTAATTTAATTAAAAGCTAAAATTGCATTAATAATTGAATAAAGAAAAATTACATTATTGATGAAGTAAAAGCTTAAAAATAAAATTAACATGAAATTAAAAAAAAAATTGTCAAATAAATTAAAAGCAAAGCAATGCTCTAATCTGTCTTTTCCTTCTTAGCTCTTCCAGTTTGTGTTTGTATCTTCTTCATCTTCTAGCTCCTTTACCAATAGGGAACCCTTAGATGATCTGATCGAAACCTTAGAAGAAACAGTTTCCCCTTTAGTAAAAACGCCAACTTTATTTTCAACCCAAGCCTTCTTTTCCTTAGGGTCAGCCTTTATTTTCAACCCAAGCCTTCTTTTCCTTAGGGTCAGCCTTCCTTTTCCCTTTACCCTCCCCATCACTTTTTGTCTTAGACATGATAGGAGTCTTGAATTCAACTCTTGAACCCAAACGGTCTTTAGGAGGAACTTTCTTGTCACCTAAGCGGTCTTTTATGTTAGTCTTCTCTGCACCCTTAGAGCTTGTGTTTCGAACCTTGTTCTTATCCTTCTGTTTCGACCAAGTAACCATTGTTTAAATTCCCTAGACAATGGAGGAGGAACCCTATTAGAGAAGACATTCCATAAGTGTCTAGCACACCACTAATCATCAAATCGTTCAACATTCTTCGATACAAGGTACTCATATGGTCGACGATGATCTCCAAAAGGAATGGTTTGAGCAAGGCTATATTGTCTCATCACCCTAGAAGGGTAGTAAAATGATAACTTGGACAAGCCTGGAATACAGCAGGAAGGTTGAGTATTGACTCCATCTTCTCAATTTTCCACCAAGGAATGACCCACTTGATGGAGAAGTCGCGAGTTTCAAAAATTCTACTCCAATCCCAGCGTCCCATCTTCAAGGAAAAACGCTTATTCCTCCTCACAAGACAATTAGGAGTATACTTCTCAATATTGTCAGAAGGACTGATTAATTCAAGCCTTTCCATTAGCCAAATCTGCAAGAATAGAAACAAATTGTTATTCCTTTACAAAATTAAATATTTTTTATTTCTGTAATTAAGAATATTAATTTTCTACTTGTAATAATATTGGAGATCCTCAAAGTGGTGCTTTGGGATCCTTCTTTAGTTCATCTAAACTTAGCATTGTTTCTCCAACAATTAATGGCATTTGGTTTCTCCAAGCGTCAATTTGTTCCACGACAGATGCTAAAAGAGTTTGCACTACCACTAGTAAGCAGAAATTGGCCAAACATGCAATAAAGGAACGCTCTTCTTTTATATATGTGGAATGAGTCATACTTAGGTCTATTAAAATAAAAAGATGCAAATTTTCTTAGATAAACTTCACTACCATCAACTACAGTTTTCAACTCATTTTCCCTCGAATTATAATAACGCTCAAAATTGATCGGGGGATAATAGGTCGTTGGTCTACTATCCTAGATCAAATTTACAATTTATATTCCTAACCTAACTCTATCAAGTTCACACTAGATAGTGGCAAGCTAGGGTCGAACCACAAGGACTAAGTCTATTAATTTGAGCTAATTAAACTAGTAGGAAGGTTGTGAGAAAGAGAAAGAAACAACTAAAACACTACTTAAAGCTATTAACAAGGTACTAGGGAAAGGGGAATCCAATTATGTTAATAAATTCAATAACAAGTTGCAATAGATGACCATTATCTCAATTAGGAACGAATAACACACTCAACTCACTCTCGCGCAATTAAGCATGCTAATTATCCTACTAAGCTAACTCACTCCCGTGCAAATAGCCTAGCAAAGGTATGGAAGAATCTAGACTCTCAATCAACTCACTTCCGCATAATTGATTGCAAGCACAATGAAGAACCTAGAATCAATTAGCTAAAAAGATTCTATTCAATGTAAGCATCATCCAAACACAATAATCAAGAATCAATTTCATACTAATCACAACCAATTACTCAATCCATCAACCTAACCTTCATCCATTTCCCTAGAACAAAAACTAAGCAAACATAATGAAGATGAACATGGAAAACAAGATAAAACTAGAATTAAAGAAAGAATCAAACAACCAAACTAATTAACTACTCTAATAAACAATGAATTAAACCAAAACAAGAGTTAAACAAAGCAATTAAGGTGAGAGAAAGTTAGAAAAGCTCATTGAATAGATGAGAAGAGAATCCACAAAGTTGCTTCTTCAACCTCCCAAATCTCCATTGAAATCCCAGCTTTCTCTCTCTAAAACTACTCCTAAACTAGAGAGAGAAAATCCTAATCTAACCCTAATCCTAATTAGAGGAGAGAGGAAATGTAAAAACTCTCCCCTTAGGAAGTATAAGAAACCTTCTATTTATATTACAAGAAGATAATGAAGAAAGTCCGGAAATTAAGCTAGAAAAGACCCAAAATGACGCGCCCGCGGAGGAGGTGGCCGCGCCCGTGGTAGCAAGAGCCGCGCCCAGGGCAAGGCATCTCCAGAAAATTGCAAAGATCGGAAAAGCCGAGTGCCGCGCCGCGGCGGCTGCGCAGCCTGGCAGTGTCTTGCAGGTTCAAACGGCCATACCTTCTGTTCTAGGAAGCTTCTTGGGGTGTGCGACCTACTGTTGGAAATCTCTTCAAGTCTAGTTTTCAACGCAATTTGAAATGCCTCAATCCAATGTGTAGATCAAAAGGTATGGCTGAAAGAGTGAACAAGACTCGGATTAAGGCCTTCTACGAGCTTCAAGATTTCTTGTCTCAAGCTTCTTAGCTTCTTTCTTAGCTTCAAGCTTCTTCTATTGAACTTTCTTGCCTTTTTTCGGGTCCTAATCATCAAAGAAAGTGTCAAGCAACTACAAAAATAGACCAAGAGAGAAAAGAGTGAAATGACACATAGAAAAACATGCAAATCAAGCTAGAAACCGAGCAAAAAGCATATTATTCACAACTAAGGCCTAAAACCATAAACTAAGAAAACGATAACTAAAACAAGACTAAAAGGAATATAAATAACAAAGAAACACCGAAATAATTCTAAAAATAAGGAAGAAAAACGCCCTGATATGTGTCATAAATGACACTTATCAAATTCCCCCAAGCTTAACTCTTGCTCGTCCTCGAGCAAGACAAAACCAAAAGAAAAATGGAGAAGGATTTATTCAAGAAAGACTATCACACTAAAGGAGATAAGAATTTACACTAACTCACTTTCGTAGGAATCACGGTCAATTTTAGCAACTAAAGACAAGCCCTTTAAACCCCTAGATCTCTCTAGAGGACGAGTGTGCTCGTGTGAGGGTTTCCTAAGAGTTTAACCCACAACTCTTGAAAAAAAACCAATTAAAACAAGGCAAAGCATAAAAGGGAAATCAAAAGAAAAGGAAGGAAAGCAAATGTTCATGAATGGACTTTTGCAAATGAACAAGCACAAATGAATACAAGTCTTTCTAAACAATAGAGGAGTGCACGCTTCAAGATATCCAAGGTTGATTGAAACATAAGAAATGCTAAGCATAGAGAACTAGTAAGACACAATTCACCTTCATCCCAAACGATCTTACCGTGTTCTCCCTAGTAGTTTCAAATTCACCTCTAGTGAGCATCTCAATGATTCCACTAGGGAACCGGAAAAGAAGAGATTTTAAGGCTACTCGACATCTTGACTATGCAAACCGCTCCATAAGCTTGACTCCCATTTCCTCCACCGACTTGTGACTCAACCACAAAGGTCAAAAGGTCTTTGAAGGGTTATAACATATGGACAAAAAAGGGAAAAGGTAGGTTAAAAAATTTGAAAATTGGTAGTATACCTAATTGTGAAGCATAAGAATGGCCAATTCTCAATACCGTAACCAAGTTATCACCAAAACTCAAACAAAAATATCAACACCCCCAAGCTTATTCAAAGAAAAATTACAAACATATATACAAAAAGCGTAGACACACTTCCCCCAAGCTTAAATGGAGATTTGTCCTCAATGCTCTAAACTAGGGAAATCATAACTACATCAAATAATTTTGTGCTTTTTAATATTTTTTTTTTTGTCCTCGCCTCTTTTGACTATGGACGGCTTTTTAAACTTTACATTTGCTTTTATTCACAAGGTTATACACAATACATAATTGCTATACAAAATGAGCTCATAACTTCAAACTATTGCACTTATAATCACCAAACAAACTCATTACCACTAGCTTCACAAAAACCAAAGTTGAAAAGAATGAAACAAATGGTATGAAGTCTAGTAATATGAATTGAAAAGAAGGTATAAGGCTCAAATGGTTAGAAAGGAAGCAAATGTAAACCCAACACCAAAAATATAAAATAAAAACCTAGAAAAGCAAAAATAACAACCCCAAAAAGTTTCCTTTGTCCTTCCTAAATGGTTTGGTCGCGATCTCGGGAGATAAAAGTCAAGTTCTAGTTAAAGTAAGCGATAGTCAAGGATCCATGTGCCACTCATTCAAAATAGGTAGAAGGCAAGAGAAATGAGACCTCACATGGTTGTAGCAAAAACTCACTATTGTCTTCAAATTCACTATAGGAAGTGACTCCTTCTTACCACAAACAAGTAGACTAGGGCTTCAAGGTCCCAAAGTTCTTAGCATACTACCTTAGCATACTCTATCCTAGAATAAACCCAAGATATCTCAAAGCGTGCAAACCACTAATATTTAGGAAGAAAAGCATTCAAGAACACAAATCCAAAAGTATTATGTCCAAATCAAGAATAAAACAAAACACATTGCAAAATATAAGAAAACACATGGAAATGCATATACTCAAGTGCATGGCAAAAATGGACCAACATTCTACCCAAGCATGATAGAATACCCTCCCCCAAGCTTGAATAATACAATTCACTCAAATCACAATCCATAGAATCCAAGGGAGAGGAAAAGAAAGGAAATAATCCAACAAACCAACACATGTCCACCAACCAAGCCACAAAAAGTTAGAGAGAGGGAAAAAGAAGGATATTACCGGATTTGAGAAGAAATTGCAAAAGCATTCAAAAAGACTCGTACTACCCATATATGAGCCACAATCTCCAAAATTGTGTCTTGAAATCCACAGGCTAGGAAAGAAGGGGTAGATCTTCCTTGATTCTTGACCCAAGCAAATGCACAAGAGTATATCAAGTTGTGTACCTAGCAAGAAACACAAACACGTCCATGAGACAAAAACTATACAAAAACAAAAGAAAAGGAAAGCAATAAAACACGGTTTACTTCCCGAGAAAGGTTTATTTAACGTCCAAGCAAGACCGTTCTAGGAAATAATAATTCAACGATCTCAAGAGTTGTCAAATGCACTACTAAACATTTCATAGGATAAACAGTAGGCAAATGACGGGAGGAGGACGTTCAACAAGATTATTGCACGCAAAAGAGGAGGGAGATGCCAAAAGAAAGTAGAAAAATCAAAAGAAAAATCAAGAAAAGAAGAAGAAGAAGAAGAAGAAGAAGAAGAAGAAGAAGAAGAAGAAGAAGAAGAAGAAGAAGAAGAAGAAGAAGAAGAAGAAGAAGAAAGAAGAAGAAGAAGAAGAAGAAGAAGAAGAAGAAGAAGAAGAAGAAGAAGAAGAAGAAGAAGAAGAAGAAGAAGAAGAAGAAGAAGAAGAAGAAGAAGAAGAAGAAGAAGAAGAAGAAGAAGAAGAAGAAGAAGAAGAAGAAGAAGAAGAAGAAGAAGAAGAAGAAGAAGAAGAAGAAGAAGAAGAAGAAGAAGAAGAAGAAGAAGAAGAAGAAGAAGAAGAAGAAGAAGAAGAAGAAGAAGAAGAAGAAGAAGAAGAAGAAGAAGAAGAAGAAGAAGAAGAAGAAGAAGAAGAAGAAGAAGAAGAAGAAGAAGAAGAAGAAGAAGAAGAAGAAGAAGAAGAAGAAGAAGAAGAAGAAGAAGAAGAAGAAGAAGGCAAAACCTCCTCGAAATCTTTTTGGGTGGCAAAATCACCATTTTCCTCAATAATCGATGAGAGAGGGGCTTGAATATCACCAATAGAAGGAGGGTCCCAAATAGGATCTTTGACAAAAGAAGGGAGGGACATAGGATAGTAGGGGATATGGTTAAATCTTCTTGAAAAAGGGACATGAGAAAAGGGAATAGGAGCAATGGTCTCACCTATGAACTCTCCCTCACCACCATTCCTCAAATCACCAATAAGAGCATAGAAATCAATCATAGAGTCCTCAAAAGAAGAACACTCATGATCTCCATCTCCCTCAAACATCCAAACTCCAAGAGAAACCACATCTTCCTCTCTATCACAATGATGAACAATAACTTCCTCAACATCTTCAAAGCCTAGAGTCTCAAAACCATGCATGAAAGGATGAAGGTTTCCCTCAAACGCATCCCTTTCCCATGAAGCATTGCCAATGAACTCTCTCAAAAGGCTATGATTTTTCGTTACACCTTCAATGAACACACTAGTCATAACCTCAAAGGAGTCCAAATACTCATAGATAGAAGGGTCACAAACATGCAAGGTAGACTCATCAAGATGGGGAAAGGGGTTGGAATCCACAAAATCAACATTTTCCTCATTCTCAACTCCTCCACCATCATCCAAGGGAATCTCAATCTCTCTTGGTTTCTCAAATTCATCCTCATCCTCCTCATGAATTCCCTCATCCAAAATTGAAAATGGCTCACTCATATCCTCACCAAGGGTAGCTCTTAAAGGGGGTGAATAAGGGGAAGGAAGGCGCTCAAGCTCAAAAGGGGAATGAAAAGGGTCAATATCCTCAAAAAATCCTCTCATCACAAGAAAATATCCCCTCATCTTTACACTCTTGGCCCATATCATCCTCCAAAGCACTCTCACACTCTAAGTGAGGTGCCTCGTATCCATTTCCAACAACCCTAGCACTCATCACTTGGGCAAGTCTCACTTCTCTCAACTTTTGTTCCTCTTGAAGCTCATGGACTTGTTGGGTGAGAAGTTGTAATTGGGCATCAATGTTATTGGGTTGAGATTCATGATCAAAATCAAATTGCATATCATCATAATTAGCACAAACCTCATCACAATGAGCATATAAGGGGGAGGGGTCAATATGCATAATAGGTTCTTCTTAAGGAGCATTAGGCACATCAAGGGAGTTCATGAAAAAATTAGAAGAATTTTCAATATTTGCATCAAGACTAGAAACATGATAATCCCTATCACAAGTATCCCTAGAAAACCAAACGAAGAAATTCCAAGCATCATCCAAGGACAAAGCACAAAATTCACCATTGAACATACTTTCAACCATACCCCTATTATACTCATTCATACCCCAATAAGCTATTTCACATGCTTCCCAAAGAGAACACCCATGAAAACTACGGAAACCATCTAGTCTTTCAAAGTAAGCATAGAAGGGTTCATCATCAAATTGAGGAAAAGATAAGCATGCCATTTTTTTTACAAAATAAACAAAAGCGAACAAAAATAAAACTATACACAGGAACCTAACGTATCTAATCAACACAAACTAACGAACGCCTTAGTCCCCAGCAACGGCCAAAAATGTGATCGGGGGATAATAGGTCGTTGGTCTACTATCCTAGATCAAATTTACAATTTATATTCCTAACCTAACCCTATCAAGTTCACACTAGATAGTGGCAAGCTAGGGTCGAACCACAAGGACTAAGTCTATTAATTTGAGCTAGTTAAACTAGTAGGAAGGTTGTGAGAAAGAGAAAGAAACAACTAAAACACTACTTAAAGCTATTAACAAGGTACTAGGGAAAGGGGAATCCAATTATGTTAATAAATTCAATAACAAGTTGCAATAGATGCCCATTATCTCAATTAGGAACGAATAACACACTCAACTCACTCTCGCGCAATTAAGCATGCTAATTATCCTACTAAGCTAACTCACTCCCGTGCAAATAGCCTAGCAAAGGTATGGAAGAATCTAGACTCTCAATCAACTCACTTCCACACAATTGATTGCAAGCACAATAAACAACCTAGAATCAATTAGCTAAAAAGATTCTAGTCAATGTAAGCATCATCCAAACACAATAATCAAGAATCAATTTCATACTAATCACAACCAATCACTCAATCCATCAACCTAACCTTCATCCATTTCCCTAGAACAAAAACTAAGCAAACATAATGAAGATGAACATGGAAAACAAGATAAAACTAGAATTAAAGAAAGAATCAAACAACCAAACTAATTAACTACTCTAATCAACAATGAATTAAACCAAAACAAGAGTTAAACAAAGCAATTAAGGTGAGAGAAAGTTAGAAAAGCTCATTGAATAGATGAGAAGAGAATCCACAAAGTTGCTTCTTCAACCTCCCAAATCTCCATTGAAATCCAAGCCTTCTCTCTCTAAAACTACTCCTAAACTAGAGAGAGAAAATCCTAATCTAACCCTAATCCTAATTAGAGGAGAGAGGAAATGTAAAAACTCTCCCCTTAGTAAATATAAGAAACCTTATATTTATATTACAATAAAATAATGAAGAAAATCCGGAAATTAAGCTCGAAAAGACCCAGAATGCCGCGCCCGCGGCGGAGGTGGCCGCGCCCGCGGTAGCAAGAGTCGCAGCCGCGACAAGGCATCTCCAGAAAATTGCAAAGATCGGAAAAGACGAGTGCCACGCCCGCGGCACAAATGGCCACGCCCGCGGCACCACTATCCGCGCCCGCGGCGGCTGCGCAGCCTGGCAGTGTCTTGCAGATTCAAACGGCCAAAACTTCTGTTCTAGGAAGTTTCTTGGGGTGTGCGACTTACCGTTGGAAAGCCCTTCAAGTGTAATTTTCAACGCAATTTGAATTGCTTCAATCCAATGAGTAGATCAAAAGTTATGGCTGAAAGAGTGAATAAGACTCGATTTAAGGCCTTCTACGAGCTTCAAGCTTTCTTGTCTCAAGCTTCTTAGCTTCAAGCTTCCTCTATTGAACTTTCTTGCCTTTTCTCGGGTCATAATCATCGAAGAAAGTTCCAAGCACCTACACAAATAGACTAAGAGAGAAAAGAGTGAAAGCACACATAGAAAAACATGCAAATCAAGCTAGAAACCGAGCAAAAAGCATATTATTCACAACTAAGGCCTAAAACCATAAACTAAGAAAAAGATAACTAAAACAAGACTAAAAGGAATATAAATAACAAAGAAACACCGAAATAATTCTAAAACTAAGGAATAAAAACGCCCTGATATGTGTCATAAATGACACTTATCAAAAGTCTTTGTAGTAATATTCACACACCGTGGGAATTACTGCAAGGTCTATAGAGGGAAAACCAAGAAAAGCACCAAATTCTTCCAGCAAGGGGCTAATTTCATCATTTCCTAGTCTAAAGCAATGGATGTTGGGGTCCCAATATTCTATGGCGGTATGAATAAAGTCACTATCAAAATCTACCCTTTAATCCCAAATAAACCCCCCATATGAAGAAAGTCAAGCTCTTTTATCTCCTTAGCGGTCAAAGACCAACACCACTCACGGGTTGTGTCACAAAAATTCCTAGACATGATTACTAATTTGATGAGAATGGAAGATTTAGAAGCTAATGACTCAAATTATGCTCAATATGGAGTAATTGGGGGCTTTTTATAAGCAAAATGGAAGTAGAAACCTGTTCGGACTCGGGTTTCTCGGATGCATCGCGCAGGGATGAAAATATCGCATCGCCTTATGTGTATCGCGCCGCGATAATTTCCAGCGCTGGGGATATAAAAGCGCGTCTTATTTTACACATTAATTAGATTTTGACTCGGATTTTACTTTGATTTTTTTCCGGATTTTGCTTTATTTTAACCCCTTTTCTTTCACCCCTTCCTACAAAAATTCAACCTTTTAGCTAAATCCTAATTGATTTTGGGAATTTCTTTTTAAGGAATTTCAAAATTAATTAATTTAACTTATTTTCCCTCTTTTTTTCCTTTTTTCTTTTAGGGGGAGAAAGTCGGATACCCTCCAATGATAACAAAAATAACGGAAAAAATGACGGAAATTTTTTCGCAAAAAAATTCACACACATGCACGTAAATAAATGCAAGAAAATAAAAAGACTAAAAAATGTACATAAAAAGTTAATAAAAGAGTTAATAAAATATACAAAATATGAGCGAAGTCCTAGAAAGTCCAAAAAAATACATGCAGGAGCAACTATGGCGCTGGAGGACGCAAATCCCGAGGAATTCTAAAAGTATCATAGAACTCTGTGCCACGTGGAGTCCACGCCTAATCAGTATCAGCACCACCAGTCGTCGGGATCGTGATCGTAGGACCAGTCCACTAGGTAGCTCCGTGTGGCCCGTACTGCTGAAAACTCCCCCAAAAGTAGTAGACTCTGGCTGCTGCGACAACGAGCCAACCTCATACGTCCAACCACCGGGTCGAGATAATTGACCAGTTACAAAAGCACTCGGGGACTCGTGTGGACAGAGCACCGGAGTACCATAACTAGGTGGCCTCACATCCCCTGGCGATGAACTGCAATCATCCTCAACCACGGCCTGGCTGCGTGCCTCCACGCTACTTGGGATCTCCAAAGAGGTACGCTGACGCCTCGATCCCCCTCGCTCCCTCGAGGTCTCTGGCCTTGAACGAGTGTCTGGCTGAGGAGCAGACTGAAATTAAAAAAAAAAACAAAACGAGTCAGCAAAAAAAGGCAAAAATTAACAAATAAAAGCAAATGTACAAAGGCATACCGGCACAACGCCATCCTTACGTCGACACGACGCACGGTGACTCCATCTCACAAGCTGGTACCGGAAAGCATCCATGGTCGCTACCATCCGCGTCACCACCTCGCGAGAGAACTGCAAAAATAGACAAAGTCAGGGAAACACAAAATATATACATGTACACCGAATAAGCAGGAGAATAAGAGCTCACCTAGGTCTAGTGACAAGGAATAGATTGGGACACTAATCGCCACTCCTCCGGGGCCAGAGGAATCATCTCCTCAACGGGTCCATAGATCCCCTGATAAGTGATGGACATGTGCGGAGGCACAAACTCCGTAAGCTCCTTCGACTCCTGCAGAAAGTAAACTCCAACGGTCAGACACCGTTGGGGGGCTACAGAAAAAAGACGAAATGGATAGTCAAGAATGATAAACCTCCTTCTCGCGGTAAAGTGGTGAAGCTAGTCGAGGGAGCAACACCTCCGCGTAAGGATGGTCAGGGTAACTATATATCCACTAGTCCTCACCAATCACTCTAGTAGCAGCATGAATCCGGAGTCGCTCCTGACTCATCATCTGAGCAGGAGGGTCAGCATGAACTACTTGAACAGTTGAGGAGTGTTGAATAGCCACCCTGTCGCCCAGGTACCATACCACATCGTAGGTACACCAGAAAAAACGCCTCTCAGCAATATATTGAGAAGTCAACTTAAAATCGCCCAAATCAGCCCATGGGCGATACTAAACATTAGGGCACTACAGCAAAAATAGAATGAGTCAAGGATTAATGATGAAGTCCTAAGAAACAAGAAAACAAAAGATAGAATCTTCACCTCAAGAATCGCAGCCCTAACAGAAGCAGTAGTAACTAAGCCAGCACAGCGTCCCTTCCAGCAGGCGGCAATCGGGAGTCCTCTAGCTCGAGGTCTTGCCGGCGCTAAAGAAGGGGAGTACTCCTAGAGCAAGACCTGCAAGGAGGTAGAAAACCTAAGACCTGATAAAAATTGAGAAGATAACTAAATTCACCAAAATAGTAGGGCACATACCTCTACGATCTTCTAGAAACTAGAGAGAGTAATCTCTAAACTATACTGTCGTTGACGACAGGCCAACCACAGTCCCAAAAGCAAGTCGGCATAGCCAAGGTTGGCCCAGTCGTAGCTGAAGATCGCGCACGGAGGAGAGATAGTGCAGCAAGACATGGCTTCCCCTGTTAGGAGAAAAAGTCCCTGACAGGAGAATGAGAACAAAGATACGCACCCGCTGCTCTTGGGTGGTCTCATCATCATCAAATGCCTCCGCAAAAAGCGTCGTACGGGGCTGACCTCATGCTAGTGTTTAAATGCTCCGCAGTCTCGGGAGAAACTAGACTATGCATACCGTCTGCAGGAAGTGGGGTGGGCCAAAACTCTAGGCTAGTGATAAAGGAGAAGTTGAGAGGGGTGATGGTCACCTCACCCCATGGAAAATGAAAAGTGTTCGTTGTGTCCCAGAAAAACTCCATGACACCCCAAATAATACGATGGCTCTCCCGCTAAGGATGAACAGCCATAGCGACTCTGAAAAGAGGAGTCAAGCCGCAGGACTCCTAGAGAGCCCTCATCGCCTCATTCCTCTCAATGTAATGGCGATAGATGTACGGAATGTTATCGTTGCCTAAGCTGTGACAACGAACGTGCTCATCGGTGATACCCAGCCGATCGCGCTGGGAAATGTGATAGGCTGGCTAAAAAGCTAGGGTGTGCTCGTCCTTCTCAGGGAATGACCTCCCCCGGGTGGTAGAAGCGTTGTTGTCGTCGCCTACGGGCTCGTTCTCTCGGTGGGATGAGTGAGAACGTGAGTCGGACCCTCGACGTCGAGCCATGCTATTTGTTGTTGACATAAAAGCAGTAAACTAAAGCTTCTATAGTATCTAAATTCGCCTAGCCGCATGATACTATGTTCGTAAAAAAAACAATGTACAAAGTACAAAAAACAGAGCATGATTTTAATTCGCACAGTAACAAATTTTGAGCACCAAAAAGATTTCTTGCAAGTTTATGACAAATAATGCAACAAATTAAGTACAAAGAGAAAGCAAAATCATGAAGAACAAGCTACATTGTACTCACGAACCTAGAATGTTCAACAATAGTGAAATGCTCGTTTCTTCACCAAATCAAGCAATTTTAGTCTCAAATTACTCACAAAGCGATAAACAAACATATACAAGCATTTTTATGGCAAAAGATTCAACCAAAATGAAGCAAAGAAGCACAAACATGTTCGAATTTCCCAAAAAACCGCAATTAAAATGCTCGAAATTTACTGAAATTAAGAGGAGTTTGAACAAAACTTACATAGATCGGTAAATTAGAGTAAAAATGAGAAGATTTGCAAAAGATTTGAGTGAATTTGGTCAACAAACGATCAAGAACATGCAACTCGAAGTTTCGAGCAAGTGCGAGCAAATGAAAGCAGTAGCAGAAAAAGGAAGAAGAAAGGTTTAAATCTAGAAAATGAATATTTATCGCGACGTGATGAATTTATCGCGAAGCGATACTTCTAGCGCGACGCGATACGACCTGGTGTTGCACGATCCGCCTGCTGCTATCCACGTTGGACTTTGTGGGTCTCGTAGGCTGACTTTGTGGACCCCATTGAGCCGTTTGAGCTTTATGGCGCGCCATTTAGCCTCTAAGCAATTGATTCGATTGACGTTTGGCCCGATTACGATCACATTTGATTGATGATCGGCCTGATGATAACCATATTGATTGAATGAGCACATTTGAGTATTGATTAAGCGTATCATTTGAGTAGTGGTTGATCATAATCAAGAATTTCCTAAGATGGAAGATTTCTACAAAAATTGATTTGAGCTCGATAAAATCTTGAGGAGTAAGGTTTTACGGTAGGTTTTCCAAGGCGTGATAAGCTATCATTTCCAACGCGTGAAGACTAGAAGAGACGACTCGAGGCGTGGTGGTCTTCGATGGCGCTCCCTGAGAATGTGGTAGTTGTCAAAAAAAAACAATTTGATTCAACAAAATTGACTGTGTCACAAGTTTCTCGAGGCGTAGACAAGTTCTCCCAAGGCGTGGAAAATTGTAGGTCATTGTGCACTTCTCAAGGCATAAAAGACAGCGGATGTATCCCAAGGCGTGGATGTTTAGTGTTATTCTCGAAGTATGGAATTTCACTTTTGAATTGCTCAAGGTGTAGGAGTTCGCTATAGGGTTCCCAAGGCGTAGAGACTATCCTAGAATAGACTTCCCGAGGCGTGAAAAATCATCATTCAATAGGTTGCTCGAGGCGTAGGAATCTACGACATGTGGCCCGAAGCGCGGAAACTTGTCATCTTTCACTTATGAGTTGCTCGAAACGTAGTGATTCGCGATGGGGTTCCTGAAGCGTGGAATCTATCTCATATCAAGTCTTTCCAAGGCGTGGAAGATTATCATCCAAGGATTCACTCGAGGCGTAGTGGTTCACAGTAGGATTCCCAAGGCGCGGAAAATTATCATCCGGTGGATTTCTCAAGGCGTGGAAAGCTGCCAAAAGTGCTTGCTACCGATACGTTGGTGTCAGATATTCATTCTCTTCACCCTTAACTCCTTTATTTGTAGAACTGACGTTTTCTGCAGCTATCGGCGTTAAAAAGAATGATTTAGGATCGCAGAACGTTTTGGATCATTCTTCGTCCCTATCGATCTACTTTGACTTTTGTTTTTGAAACTTACATTTCTCCAAATTCAATCAAACTGGGGGCTTCTGTAGACACCTGATTGTGTCTCCCCAAACCTAGTGATGAGTATATTTCACGTCTTTGATTATCGAGTTAGGTGAAGATTTGAAGATTCTTGTAAATTTCCTAAGCCTTGACCATATTTCTAATGTTTAAGACCAAAATCATTTATTTCGTGTTTTTAAACCCAAAATCATTTATTTCGTGTCCTTAAAATCATTCATTTTGTGTCATTTTTATAAAACGTCCAAACCAGTTTATTTTGGTCCATAATCTGGGTCCAATAAGTGTGTAGTTGGATGAGGCTTGAAAAGAGCTTTCCAACGATATATTATAAGCCCAAATCCGAGTTATAACGAAGAAGTTATGGCCAAAATATTAAACCGAGCCCAAACCGAACCTTACCTATGACCCAATGATCATGTGGAGGGTCCATTAACCTTAAATGTCATTCCTAAATCCCTTAGGGTTTATTATTTGCTTCTATAATCCTCTAGAAGGTTCTAATTTATCCTGTTTTTGAAAAGATAAAAATTTAAGAATTTTACTTCGGATAAAATACTTATTTTTCAATAGATTTAATTCTGATAAAACTAAATACGTACGGAAATACGATTAACCCAATTTGATTGGAAGCCGGATTCTGTACGAATTTTATCTTCCAAAAACATTGTTGCACGCTGCTAAATATCGCACAGCGATATAAGTATCGCACCGCGATATAGCTCGCGTTTTGCGATACAATCAGTTTTACTCCGAGTCGAATTCTGACTCTTTTTCTGATCTTATCCCTCGTTTTTCTCTACAAATAGAGGTCATTTTCCTCCATTTTTATTCATAAACAATCATCATTTTAATTCCTCTCTAAGCTACAAGCTTCTCTTTTTCTCTTTCTTAGCCTTAGCCTAAACACATCACACACCATACGTCCTTTGCAAGACTTGAATACTCCAAGCCCTTCTCGTAGTTGCCTTCGACCTCGACGGGAAAGGTTGATAGTTATGAGGATTTGGTTCCAAATCTATATTTCAATTATTCTTATTTGATTTATTTGTTTGATTTATTTCTTTCTTGAAGTTACTAACGTGTTTATTGTTTTGATAGAAAGAGATACAAGGCATCAAAGTGAGTAGATCTACTATCCTTATTCCTTTGATATAGAAATCATGCTTCGATTATTAAATTAATTCCTAGTATCATGTTAGGATGCTTTTATGGTTTCTAGTATCATGTTAGGATGCTTTTATGATTTCTGGTATCATGTTAGGGTATTATTTTAATACTCCTAAAATCATGTTGCTTCCTAGTATCATGTTTAGGCTAATGCTTTGATTATGATTTTTAGTGACATGCTAGGGTTTTTTATTAATCTGTTTAGTATCATGCCAAGGATCTTGCTATTTATTATGATGATGATTGTTGTGTCAATTAATTATCACATTGCTTGATTATTCATGATATATAGTTAATGCTTGATCACGCCTTTTCTGCAGGTTTAAAGGAAATTTGTACTTGAAATCACACCTAATGAGATAATTAATACTTTAATTTTAGGATTAATATATTTTAATTCAAGTGATCGCAAATTATATATTTATTTGTGCATTAATAATCAACCAACGTAGATGATGGAAGTCTAAGCATGGAGAACTTCGAAGATTTGCTTATCATGCATCAAGATAGCTTGTCTCTAAACATTTATTCAAACCAAGCATTGCATGGACACTTTCTTGGATATCAAAGCAAAGCTACGGTTTTCTTGGTGGTGTTTCTTGGAGTCTAAAACTACTTTCTTTAATGCCTAGATTCACCATGGGAGGATGTATCTATGGATTTTATAGTGGGATTGCCGAGAACACAAAGGGGGAAAGACTCAATCATGGTTGTTTTGGATCGATTTTCTAAAATGGCTCACTTTATTCCTTGCCAAAAAGTGGATGATGCTATGAAGGTTGCGGTTTAAAATACAAAGAAATTGTTAGACTACATGGGATTTCGAATACTATTGTGAGTGATAGTGATACAAAGTTCATAAGTTTCTTTTGGAAATCTCTATGGAAGCTTGTGGATCGATTTTCTAAAATGGCTCACTTCTCAAGTTACTTTTCAGTACATCTTATCATCCACAAACTGACGGACAAACCGAGGTTACTAATCATACTCTTGGTGTCCTATTGCGTGGCCTAGTGAGTCAGACACAAAAAGATTGGGTCATTAAATTAGCTCATGCGGAGTTTGCTTATAATAGATCACCTACATATGCTACCAAATATAGTCCTTTTGAGGTAGTTTATGGAGTGAATCCGAAACTTCCTATTGATCTTATTCCAATGCCTAAGGGTGAGATGATACACAAAGATGCCGAGTCTAACTTGAAGAGTATGCTGAAATTACACGCTCAAGTTCGAACAAGAATTGAAAAAGTGAATGACATGTATAAGGCAAGAGCAAACAAGCATAGAAAGGAACAAAGTTACAATGTTGGAGACTTGGTATGGTTACATTTGAGGAAGGAAAGATTTCCAGGAAAACGCAATAATAAGTTAATGCCTAGAAGTGAAGGTCCTTTCAAGATTGTTGAGAAGATCAATGACAATGCTTATAAGTTGGAACTTCCGGGAGAGTATGGAGTTAGTGCTACATTCAATGTTGGTGATTTAGCTAAGTACATTCCTGATGAAGAACTTCGTGATTTGAAGACAAATTCTTTCGAAGAAGAGGAGATGATGCAAGTCTAAGCATGGAGAACTTCGAAGATTTGCTTATCATGCATCAAGATAGCTTGTCTCTAATAAACATTGATTCAAATTACCAAGCATTGCATGGATACTTTCTTGGATATCAAAGCAAAGCTACGGTTTGCTTGGTGGCATTTCTTGGAGTCTAAAACTACTTTCTTTAATCTTCTTTACTGAGATTTTGTTTACAAGTTTTTACCTTTCACTTGAAAAGGTTTTTCTTGGTTCAAGTATTAGGATCTTTAATCTTTTTATTAGTTTCTTTAAATTAGGAAGTAGTTAGTTTCGGTTTCTTTAATTAGTTAGTGTTAACTGATTTTAGGCGTGTGGTCTTTCTTGGTGAGCAAGCTTGTTAAGGTTGTTAGGATTTGGGTTTTTTTTAGGAAACTAAACAAATCTTATCCAAGAATTTGATTAGTTGTAAAACCGTGTGTTTGCTTGCTTGCTGTTCAAGTCGGATTTAGAAGTCTAGTTTGATTAGGATTGAATTAGGGAATTGTCCTAATCTTCCTAGGAGAGTCTAGCTTATAAATAGGCTTGTAAACACACGAATTAATCAGATTATTATGCATTGTTTTTGAGTTTAAACACTTAAGTTTTAATTGATGAAGATCAATTGTTGTTTTGCTTGTTTTAGTTTAAAACATTCGTTTAGGTTGATTAATTAGGTGGATTCTTAGCTAATTAATCTTGATTCTTGTTTAATTTTTGGTGGATTTTCCTGTATAAAATTAGGCTTGATTCAACTATCCTTATGATTCTTAATTTTCGAATTATAATTCACATCATCTTGGTATCAGAGCCAGGTTTGCACAGGTTCAGTTAAAAATAAAATGGGAACGATAGGCTTAGAATTTTTGGGTTTTTCTTTTTGAATTGGACTTTAAAATAATCCATCTATCACCATATAAAATTTCGTAACGTTTGGTTAAGTAACGCGCCCTACACAGCCTCAAACATTTGATGTTAGTGCACTGATTTGCGGTTGGTAGTCCGGTTTTGGTTTGCTTTAATATTCCTTCAAGATTCAATCTTTTAATCATGATTTTTGCATAAACTAACTTGGTTTGTGTGGAAATAATGAGTGAATAAGAGGTTCTAAAATTTCCAAGGGATTTAACCTTAGAACAAGCTCAAAATCTTAGAAGAGATAGACAAATCAACGAGTTGGCAGCAAGATTGGAGGAGGTATTGCAAAGACTTGATACTCGTGATAGGTCTTCTTCAAAGAAGGGTAATTCTAACCCTAATTCTAGTTCAGGTGAGAAAGAACGACCAAGGATAAACCCTAGGAGATCACGAAAGAATTATTCATCAAGTGATGAATCACCAAGACCTAGGAGAAGGGATAGACCGAAGGATGATGATAGGAACCTTAAACTAGATCTTCCCGAATTCAATGGGTGTATGAATGAACCAGAGAAGTATTTTGAATGGATTAGAAGAGCCAAAACACTCTCTGATTACAAGGAGTATGATGAGAGGAAAAGGTGCAAGATAGCCGAATTAAAACTAACTGGATATGCAAGTCTTTGGTATGATAATTTGAAGAAGAAGAGGCGTAAGGAGGGGCGTGACAAAATCACAACTTGGGAGAACTCAAGAAGCACATGAAAAGGAGGTTCATACCTAGTGATTATATTCAAGATATTTACCTTAAGATGCAAACTTTTAAACAAAATTCTATGACTGTTGAGAATTATATTGTTGAACTTGAAAAGTTATGCATGCTATGTGGTTTAGAAGAGATTGTTGAACATAAGATTGCTCGTTTTATTTTGGGATTGAATGACAATATTGTTGAAAGGGTCGAATTACAACAATATTGGTCCTTTGAGGATGTTTGCAAGGTAGCTATAAAAGTTGAGAAACAATTAAAGGGGTAAAAGGGCTCGTTCACTAAGCCTTTTGTAAAAAGGTTCTCGAAACCTTTCGAGAAAGTTAGTGTGGAAAAAGGTGGTTCTAGTTCGAATTACAAGGAGACAAAGCCTAAATTCGAGCCTCCTAAGAAGTTTGTGGAAGAAAGGAAGTGCTTCAAGTGTGGTAGTGTTGGTCACATTGCAAGTAGTTTTCCATCTAAAAGGGTAATGACTGCCCAAGAATGGGAACAAGATCAAGCTAAGTTGAGCAAGGTAGTGACGGTGAAAAGGATGAAGAAAACTTTGAAGAAGAGGAGGAACACATGGAAGAAATTGATCCCGAGACTCGTGGTCAAAGTTTGGTCCTAAGGAGAGCACTACACTCAAAACCTATATCTATTGAAGGCAATCAAAGGGAGAAAATCTTTCTCACGAGATGCAAGGTGCAGTGGAAGATAGGTTGTGTGATATGATAATAGACACGGGTAGCTGCACTAATGTAGTGTCTACTACTTTGGTAGATAAATTGAAGTGGCCAATTACCGAGCATCCAAATCCTTACTAGCTTCATTGGCTCAATAATTCGAGTGATGTCAAGGTGAATAAACAAGCCCTAATTTCCTTTTCAATTGGTAAGTTTCATGACAAATTTTTGTGTGATGTTTTCCCCATGGATGCATGTCATATTCTATTAGGCCGTCCTTGGAAATATGATAGATTTGTGAAACTCGATGGAAAGACTAATGTGTATGTTGTGAGAAAAGGAGAAAAAGAGAAGTCGGTTGCTTTAAAACCTTTGATAAGCAATAAACCTTCTATTACTACTTCTAATTCTAAGAGTTCTTACTTGATTAGTGAGAGAGAAGTGGAGAAAGAAATCGGCAACAATAATATGGTGTATATACTTGTTTATAATGAGTTTTGAATTAAGAAGGATGAACAACTCAAGAGGCCGGTTGAATTGGAAGCTATTTTGAGAGAGTTCAAGGATGTGTTTCCTGACGAATTACCTCCGGGACTACCTCCTATTCGTGGGATAGAGCATCAAATTGACTTGATTCCGGGAGCATCATTACCTAACAAAGAAGCTTATAGAAGTAATCCAGAAGAGACAAAAGAGATGCAAAGGCAAATTGAGGAACTTATGACAAGAGGGTATGTGAGAGAGAGCATGAGTCCTTGTGCGTGCCCAAACTACTTGTTCCACAGAAGGATGGAAGTTGGCGCATGTGCATTGATAGTAGAAGTGTGAACAACATCACAATCAAGTATCGTTTTCCTATTCCAAGATTGGATGACTTACTTGATGAGTTACATGGCTCGAAATTGTTCTCAAAAATTGATCTTATGAGTGGATATCATCAAATTCGAATGAGAGAAGGAGATGAGTGGAAAACCGCATTAAAGACTAAGCTGGGGTTGTATGAATGGTTGGTGATGCCGTTTGGTCTTACTAATGCACCTAGCACATTCATGAGGTTGATGCATGGGGTACTTAAACCTTTCCTTGGTAAACTTGTTGTTGTTTACTTAGATTATATTTTGATATACTCAAAAAACTTACATGACCATCTAACTCATCTCAAAAGTGTGTTTGAAGTATTGAGGGAAAAGAAACTCCATGCTAAACTTGAAAAATGCTATTTCTTAATGCCTAGTGTTACTTTTCTTGGTTATGTCGTGTCTAAAATGGGGTATCCATGGATAAATCGAAGGTAGAAGCAATTAAAACTTGGCGTATTCCAACTAATATAAGTGAGGTAAGATCTTTTCATGGCTTAGCCTCGTTTTATAGAAGATTTGTGAAGAATTTCTCTGGTGTTGTGGCACTTATGACCGAATGCTTGAATAAAGAAAAGGGTAAGTTCGAGTGGACTAAAGAGGCTCAAAGTGCAATTGAGTTGATTAAAAGAAAGCTATGTGAAGCGCCTATACTTGCTTTACCAGATTTCTCAACTCCTTTTGAAGTTGAAACAGATGCTAGTGGAGTTGGAATTGGAGCAGTTCTACTCCAAAAAAAGCAACCTATTGCATACTTTAGTCAGAAATTGGGAGGAGCTCGTTTGAACTACTCTACTTATGATAAAGAGTTCTATGCTATTGTTAGAGCTTTAGATCATTGGAGTCATTATCTCCAACCTAATCATTTTTTATTGCATTCTAATCATGGGGCATTGAAGTACATACATGGACAGCAAAATCTCAATCCTAGACATGCTAAGTGGGTTGAATTTTTGCAATCATTTAATTTTTCTTCTAAGTACAAAGAAGGAAAATCGAATGTGGTAGTAGATGCACTTTCTAGGAGATATACTTTGCTTGGAATTCTCAATTGCAAGTTACAAGGGTGATGATGATTTTTCTACACTTGTTGAAGAGTGTTCTAAGGGAGTCGTGGGTTCTTACTTGCTACAAGATGGTTTTCTTTTCAGAGGGAATCAACTTTGTCTTCCTAAGTGTTCTATTCGAGAGCTAGTGGTTAGAGAAGCTCATGGAAGTGGAATTGCTGGTCACTTTGGCATTTCAAAGACTTTAAATATGTTACAAGAACACTTCCATTGGCCTAAGATGCTTGCGGATGTGCAATTAGTAGTATCTAGATGTGCAACTTGTCAAAAGGCAAAGGCTACTTTTCATCAAGGCTTGTATACACCTCTACCTAATCCAGATTCACCATAGGAGGATGTATCTATGGATTTTATGTGGGATTGCCGAGAACACAAAGGGGGAAAGACTCAATCACGATTTTTGTGGATCGATTTTTTAAAATGGCTCACTTTATTCCTTGCCACAAAGTGGATGATGCTATGAAGGTTGCGGTTTAAAATACAAAGAAATTGTTAGACTATGGAATTCCGAATATTATTGTGAGTGATCGTGATACAAAGTTCATAAGTTTCTTTTGGAAATCTCTATGGATGCTTGTGGGAACTAAGTTACTTTTCAGTACATCTTATCATTCACAAAGTGACAGACAAACCGAGGTTACTAATCGTACTCTTGGTGTCCTTTTGCGTGGCCTAGTGAGTAAGACACAAAAAGATTGGGACATTTAATTACCTCATGCGGAGTTTGCTTATAATAGATCACCTACATATGCTACCATATATAGTCCTTTTGAGGTAGTTTATGGAGTGAATCCGAAACTTCTTATTGATCTTGTTCCAATGCCTAAGGGTGACTTGATACACAAAGATGTCGAGTCTAAGTTGAAGAGTATGCTGAAATTACACGCTCAAGTTCGAACAAGAATTGAAAAAGTGAATGACATGTATAAGGCAAGAGCAAACAAGCATAGAAAGCAACAAAGTTACAATATTGGAGACTTGGTATGGTTACATTTAAGGAAGGAAAGCTTTCCAGAAAAACGCAATAATAAGTTGATGCCTAGAAGTGAAGGTCCTTTCAAGATTGTTGAGAAGATCAATGACAATGCCTATAAGTTGGAACTTCCTGGAGAGTATGGAGTTAGTGCTACATTCAATGTTGGTGATTTAGCTAAGTACAATCCTGATGAAGAACTTCGTGATTTGAGGACAAATTCTTTTGAAGAAGAGGAGGATGATGCAAGTCTAAGCTTGGAGAACTTCGAAGATTTGCTTATCATGCATCAAGATAGCTTGTCTCTAATAAACATTGATTCATATTACCAAGCATTGCATGGACACTTTCTTGGATATCAAAGCAAAGCTATGGTTTGCTTGGTGGCATTTCTTGGAGTCTAAAACTACTTTCTTTAATCTTCTTTACTTAGATTTTGCTTACAAGTTTTTACCTTTCACTTGAAAGGGTTTTTCTTGGTTCAAGCATTAGGATCTTTAATTTTTTTATTAGTGTCTTTAAATTATTAGGAAGTATTAGTTTCGGTTTCTTTAATTAGTTAGTGTTAACTGATTTTAGGCGTGTAGTCTATCTTGGTGAGCAAGCTTGTTAAGGTTGTTAGGATTTGGTTTGTTTTAGGAAACTAAACAAATCTTATCCAAGAGTTTGTTAGAGTTCTAGTTGGTTTAGATAACTAATCAAATTCTATCTTATTTGATTAGTTGTAAAATCGTGTGCTTGCTTGCTTGTTGTTCAAGTCGGTTTTAGAAGTCTAGTTTGATTAGGATTCAATTAGGGACTTGTCCTAATCTTCCTAGGAGAGTCTAGCTTATAAATAGGCTTGTAAACACACAAATTAATCAGATTATTATGCATTGTTATTTAGTTTAAACACTTAAGTTTTAATTGATGGAGATCAATT
Source organism: Chenopodium quinoa (assembly GCF_001683475.1). Classification (NCBI taxonomy): domain Eukaryota; kingdom Viridiplantae; phylum Streptophyta; class Magnoliopsida; order Caryophyllales; family Amaranthaceae; genus Chenopodium; species Chenopodium quinoa. The sequence continues at coordinate 2,577,478 of NW_018743252.1, forward strand.
GTTGTTTTGCTTGTTTTAGTTTAAAACATTCGTTTAGTTTGATTAATTAAGTGGATTCTTAGTTAATTAATCTTGATTCTTGTTTAATCCATGGTGGATTTTCCTGTATAGAATTAGGCTTGATTCAACTATCCTTGTGATTCTTAATTTTCGGATTAAAATTCACATCAGTAGATTAAACAGGTTTAGGATTAATTTGTTGTATGAATGTTGATCGGAAAGCGCACATGAATATCATAAGAATTAAGTACAGGCCGATTTAGTTCGGGTTCAATCTCTTTTAGGTTGGATTCGTCCCATCTTCCCTGAATGTCCAGTCATGGTTCCGGACCACTTGGAGATAGCGATCTCCATGATCGTGAATGGGGTGTAACCTTCACACCCGTGAACGGTTTACAAGTTCCTAAAACTTGTTGGCGACTCTTTTATCTCTAGCTTCTTTCCCTTTGGACGCCACCATGCCTAAATGCATGATCATAGTGGGGCTCAAAGTTGATGTTTGAAATATTCCCTACAATAACAAAAAGTAAAGCGTATCGTACGGCGTAAAATTGTATGGCGTATGTGCTGCGTAAAATTGCACTAGCAACGTGATCTACCTCCCGTTCAAAAATGGTAGAACTTCTGTTACTGTCATCAGGCGTTAGCTTAACGAGTCGACAGGCGTGCCGAAACATCAGGTCAGACGCCCTCCGTTGGAAGCAAATACGGTTAGCTAGGAAGCACTCTAGCTTTACTGGATAGTTAGGGTGTCCCATCGTTGTCAAAATCGCGATCCGGATCGTAGGATCGTGCGATCCTACGATCCTATTTTAGCCAAACGATTCGGATCGGATGCAGAATCGCAGAGTAAGCAGGATCATTGTAGGATCGGTCAAGATCGCACAGGATCGGTCAAGATCGTACAGGATCGGGTGGGATCGGACGATCCTGTTTTTCATTTAAACTATTATTAGTTTGTACAGGATCGATCAGGATCGGACAGAATCGTGCAGGATCGGTTAGAATCGAGTAGGATCGGTCAAGATCGTACGATCTTACTTTTTACTTATTAAAATGAGCCTAATGTAATCAAACTTTTCTCTAAGCTAAGAAAATTACTATCCAACTACTAAAACTATAAATTTTACCATTTTATGGCTTAAAAAATGTTATCTAATTATGTAACAACCCTTTTATTACTATTTTTATCAATTTTGTAGAATCTTTATCAATTTTGTAGAATCTTACGATTCTACGATCCGATTTTGCCGATTCGATCCTACTCCTCTCACCGATCCAAAGTAGGATCTCAATCTTGATAACCTTGGGGTGTCCGTCCACCCCCTGTATAAAGAGCGACCCCAACTGAAGCCGCACCTATTTAGACATGTGCCCCCTGAGATGCGTGTTTTCATCTTGTGGACAAAACTACTGACTGAGTCGCCGATTTTCTTCTCTCTCACTAGATTTGGATATATGCCTCCAGTCCCGAGACATGTATTTATATCTTGTGGACATCGAGTATTTGTTTTGGCAGCGTATGTCAATTTTTTATTCAAGTGCTAGGCTACGAATACTGAAACACACACCATTTTATCATCTTTTACTTTGTTAAAATCATGGACTAAAGTTTCAATGACGAATCGAGGGACTTTAGACCGCCGATGACATATTGAGAGGGTATCATCCTCTTTACTCTTTTTAAACCCGGTATCTTCTCATAACATGACATCACCCAGAACAGCCATTACTTGTAAAAGCGTTCTATATTAGCAAAGGGTCAATCTAGATTATTTAGCGCACTAAATCCAGAAAATACCTTTTCTGGTCTTAGCAGCTACTTTTCTTGAACATTTAGCGAACGAGGACAGTTTTGACATTCTCTACACTACTAAAAGATTCCTTATCATTAAGGAACTTCGCAGAATGAGTCTCGGATTTATTTCCTTGGCTACTTTGATCATCGTCTATCCTAGACTCGATCAAAGTGGGGGCTAACTGTAGACATCTACTTTTAGTCCCCTATCCCGACCGGAAGTGTTATGATGATAAATAAAACCATCTTTGTGTTGGATCAACGTGAAGAACGCTTATGGACTGCTGATTAAGGTTTAAATACATAAAACAACTAGCTTGACCCAATACGAAATGAACCAAAGCTAACTAAAACTAAGCTTGGTCAGTTTTTAGGCCTAATCCCGAGATTACCTAATTTTGACATATTTAGAGGTGCCTAGGTTAAAATCCTAGGCTGTCGTAGGAAAAACCGCGCGCAACTCAAGGAGTTGCGCTTCCCTGTCGGGCACAACCCCCAAGGTTGCGCGTGACGTCTAGTGCGACCTCCAGCGGTGCGCTCGTGGAAAATTCAGAATTTAATAAAAATATTGAATCGAATCTTACCAAAAAGCCACGCGCAAGACAATTGGTTGCACTGCCCTCAACAGCACAACTCAACCTCTTGCGCGCAGCTGCTGCGCGTGACCTTTCGAGATGCGCGCGCCACCTGCTGCGGCAGAATGTTCAAAACCCTAAATTCACCCATTCCCTATAAATAGAGGTTCAATACGAAGCTTTGGACACACAGAAATTAACCTGAAAGTCAGCAGAAACTTTGTGAACTTATGCACTAATCATTCCTCTTGTCCTTAACACTCACCCTTTTAATCGTTTGTTCTTACAGTGGAGGTTCTCGAACAACAAGGAGTTCATTAGTGTTCTAAACAAAGATCTAGCAAAGAAAATTGGTAAATTCCCGAGCACTTAGATAAATCACCTTTTCTTTTCTTGCTTAAACAACTTTTAATCAACTAATTAGTGTTGTTTGGTCACTCTAAACAAACTTAATCAATTAATTCACATAGTATTCTTTCGTTAATCAAAACTAGAATTTGAATAATTAATTGATTGTTTTATCACTTAAGCCAAGGCGAATCTTGTTTACCTTTTGTTCTTTCACGAATTTGAATAAATAAGAATAACGTCATTTGTGATTTAATTCCTACATGATTAATGTGTTTAAATAAAATAAACTGAATTAGTTTTAGGTATCACGTTGCATATATTGCTTGGTAATGAAATTATGAAAAAGGAAGAGCTAGTAGAGGCCGCACTTGGGCTAGAATAGCGATTCCTCCTTAAGAGGAACGTTATTTAGTACCCTCGCTCCCGAACTCATTTCTGGTATAAGTGGACCAATTCGGGCATGGGTAAACTTATGATTCATGCTAAATATCCCTTGAACTCTACTTGGGAGAAAGGCATGAACGAGGTTTATGAGTTTTCCTAAAACTCATTGGCGACTCCTTATTAGTTTCTTACAAAAAAGTGTAATGATAGAATCAACTCTAATTCAAGGTCTCCCAAACAGTCGGGAATTCAAATCCTAATACACCCTAAAAAAGTGTACAGTCCTAGGCTTTTAAAGGGCCATGGGCATAGAGGAGAAGGATCCCCTGCGATGGGCACACCCTCCTCATAATCTCTTACAAATAGAGTGAAATCTCGTCGCATAGCATAATCACTACTTAATTACATAATAAGATACCCTATATAATCACTACTTAAGTTCATAATAAGATACCCTACATAATCACTATTTAAGTACATAACAAGGTACTAATAATAACATAAAGATCTTGGATTCTAATTATCAATATTCTTGATATATTTCTTAGAAAGTCTTGTCTTTTCGAATAGCTCGATTCAAGTAAGATCCTTGGCATTTTTCTGCTGAAAAAACTACAATTAGATAGTTGGTACTTCAAATCAGACATACAAAATTAAAGAAACTTATTAGAGTAGAATATTCAGTCAAATCATGAGTTAGGTTTATGTAAATAAATTTATATTTTATTGGACTTCAGAAGTAACAAAATCAGAGGTTTCAAAGGCCAACACAACACCTAAGTATAAAATGTGTACAGCCTAAAGGAGAGTGAACCTTAGTAAAGTAAAACGAATGCCATAATTTAATAGTTTTCTCGAGATCTGCACTTCAGTGTTTGTCATGCTTCCTAGTATCTATAAGGGTAAGAGATGAGACTTACAAGTGCCTGCTCCCTTCCTTCAACCCATTGAAAGAACTGGTTTTCCTTTTCAAAATTTAACACTTCAAATTCTTCGTCAACTTCCTGACTGATCATATCTTGTTTATCCCAGTAATAGAAGCAAACAGAATTTGCCAAGTGATGGACAACTTGATTCTCACTTGAGCTAATAAGATAAACTCCACTTTTAGGTGAATAATGCTCCTTCATGATCTTTGTAAACATGCATGATAGATTGTAGTGTAGTCGAAACTTATGTTTTGCACCAAAGGCATGTTTAGTTGGAACTTATTCCACCGTTTAATTGATATATGATCATCTGTTTTAGATTAAGCAAAATGTTTTGGTACATTTAAATTCATTCTCTAAATTTCGTATTTTTACTGGGTGTTTGGTTGGAGGGATGGATATAAGAGGGATGAGAAGGGAGGATAAAGATAAGGGATTGATAGGTGGGACAAGGATAAATAATTTTTATCCAATGTTTGGTAAGTATGGGAAATAAATTATGGATAAGTAATAAATTTATAAAAATCCCTTACTAACTTCTACCATTTCTCCTTATCCTTTCAATTTCATTAAGGGTAATTTGGTCTTTTAAAACTCATTTCTAATCCCTTCCCCTTATACCACCCCCTTAGTTATAGAAATGGAGGGATAATTGGGTGTTTTTATCCCTATCTCTAACCCCTTTTTTTATCCCCATCCCTCTAAACAAACACTACATTTCTTCTATAATTATTTTTTATCCTTGTCCCCCCCCCCTCTTACCCTCTTAGTTTTTATAAAATTTTATTATTTACTTTATTTATCCAATGTAGAGAAATCAGAGAAATTATGTATTTTTCTATTAGAAAACAAGGTGGAGTTGTCCGCTAATTTAACGTAATTTATTAATATATAAATAATTTTAATATTATTTGTTTATTTGATTTTTCATATCTTATTAACTAATTTTATTTAAACTATAATGTCGATGCATTACACAAGGTTAAATTTAGTAGATGGATTATAATGATGTTCTCATGAAGAATGAAAAGTTGTTAACGGAATATTTTACACGAATTTGGCGTAAATCTTGTTCAAATTGTAGTTAATAGTAAGGATTTAGATAATGTTATGTTGATTAAGTCTAATGTGAGTGGTTCATTTCTATTAAATTATAATGGCTCAATCATTATTATAACATCTGGACATATAATTAGTCGTTATTTTGACATTCATGACTATATTATCAGTGATCGATTTTCTGAGATTGAGGTATATAAGTAATCCTCGAGTTAACACACGTCAAATACATATGATTATTCCGAGTATCAAGGAGTTGATGTGGCTTCGGATCGAAACTTCCCCTAGATCCTCAAGGGGTGGATTTTATATAGAGATGACGATTTGCTGGCAGTGTTGATCGGTGGATACACCTATAGTGTAGGTGGAACATTTGTCTTTGAGGTGAGCATCAATAAGTATTTGGAAATTTTGTCAATAATTTGTGATAGAAAATCAATTTCTAAATCGAATTTGATTGATATGTTAGAGTTGCTTGGGAAAAAAAAAACTCTTAGGCAACAAACAAAAAGCTCAGGAAGATGCATTATCCAAAGAAGGTCTAACGGATCAATGGCCGTCCATTTTCGACCAAGAGAAAGATTTAGGTATTTTCTAATTCTCCAAATTTTAAAATATAGTGTTTTTAAATAGTTTTTATTAATTTGATTATTTATTCTATTTATTTAACATAGAAAAATCATTTACTGATGACAAGCTAGAGTTGTTTGCTACTGTAAGTAACCTTACTTCCTTTTGTACTATCGTAGTTTATTTTGTAATTTATGATCTTATGTATTCTAGTTACAGAAAACTCGCTTATGTACTAATCATTTCGATGTCAAGATTGTCAATATTCTTGGCTACTTCTTCCATTATTCCGTAAGTTTCATCTACCATATCTCTTATCAAATAGCAATATTGGTAGTATAATATGATGTTGCAAAGCATGCAAATTTCTGAAGTATTATTGTAGGAAAGGAATGAAGGAACAAACTTGTATAATTCTTTTAAACTTTTTGATAAGTATTATGTTAATATTTATTAATCAAATATATTATAGGCTAAGGATTCTCCACTTTATTTAATCTTTACGAAAATAATAAATAGACAGTTATGCAGGAGTCAAATATGGACTTGGTAGTGGAAGAAATTATGAAATTAGAAGATCAATATGATGGAACTACTCTACGCAGTGATGAGTCTATTTTATATATTAGTTTATTGCCCGTCCCATGGTCATATTTGTTCTTATTTGAGCTCTACGGAGCTATTTTATTACTAATATACGTTTTCTAGTGTTTTTGTAGAGTTGATATTATTTTGTAGGAACTTGCAGATTTATGACAATTCCCGAGCTTATTAAGCCACTACGAAGATATTGGAGTTTGATCGTATTTTATGACCGGATATTTTAAGCCCAAGGCCGAGTTAGAAAAATTTAGTTCGGTGATTAAGGGCTCGATTAAGTAAAAGAGGTCCAAAGTTAGCACAAGAATACAGACCAAGCCAGTGAAGAAACTTAGGCTAATTAACTCTACAAGAGCAAGTCCAAAGCAAAGGAAACTTTGACGCCCAGCTTGCTTGCTATGTTGACCGGGCCCGAGGCGGATCCTGGCCTAATCGGACGAGTTTGTTGCTGATTTAGTATGTCGGCTTGCCTTTCTTTGTAAAGGGATTAGTGGGCTTTGTTTTTAATACCCATTACCGTTTCTTATATAAAGAGGGAGTAGTACGTAGGTTAGGGGGAGGCAGTAGTGAGTTATTTTTGTTTTTTATGCCGGAGTTAGTTTTGTTTTTTATGCCTTTTAGTTTAATTATTTTAGGATTAGTTTTCTTTAAGCGTTGTTTTTCTTTGTTCTTGATTGTTTAACTGTTAATACTTTGATTTTGAGTTAAATTTTACGTCTTTGTTTTATTTACATTTTACTTCTCTTTTAATTGCTTTCTTATTTATTTAATGTTATTGTTTTTATTTATGCTTTGTTTAATTGCTTTGTTTAGTTAAATTTTAATTATGTTTGAGTTGTTAATTTTAGGGTTCCTGGGGGATCCATAATTAATATGAAGGGAGAATTTGTTATTATTAATTGTTGATGTTGCATATTAATTTTGTATTGAATTGTTTTTAATTCTTTACAATTAGATTATGAATCGACAAGATGTGATTTGATTGTAAAAGTATAGCAATATTGAATTGATGAATCGAGCAAATGTTAATTTGATATTAAAGGTATTTTCAATAGGAACTTAGATCTAGTAAATTGCGAGAGCCTGTTAATCATGTTATTTGCAATATCGATTGTTGGTTATTATGTTTTATCTCTGAGTATTAATTATTGGTGAACTTGTGATCCTAGAATTTTTATTATTGATTTCTTAGTTTAATTCATACAAACCCTTATTTGTTTCTTAATAATTTAGATTATAATAATTAATTAGGAATAAAAGAACGTTATTTCCCTGTGAATTCGACGTTATCTCCCTATCTATTTTATTTAGGTTTTAGGAATTACTTTTAATTAGGTGATACGACTTTAGCCTGTCAAAATTTGGCGCCGCTGCCGGGGAAACAGTTTTATTTTTATTTCTAATTGTTGTTAGGGTCTAGATTATTATATTTATTTTTTCCCCTTCTTTTTCTAATGAGTTGAAAATATACATGCCTTAGAGATGGATGATTTATTTTCACGTCTTGCACCACGTGACATTTGTTCTTGTCGTAGTAAACTTTATCATGAAAATCCTAATTACCCTTATAATGTTTCTTTTGTGCGTGCTCCGGATGATTTTAGAATCTTTCTGTTTATATATGTTGATTTTGAGAGATGGTGGGTTTTAAATGATATTTATTTGAAGATTCATGATGAATACTATAATAAGTTGGGTGATACACCGGAGGAAAAATCATTGGTTGAAGAACCGATGGTTGAAGAATCATTACTTATGGAATTGGTTGTTGAAAATCATCTGTTATAGAATTTGTAGAGAAAGAATCATTAGTTGTAGAACCAACGGTTGAAAAGTCATTGGTTGTAGAACCGGTGGTTCAAAATTCTTTTTCCTTTCATGATATGCTTATTCATGAGCATAAAATAATAGTCATTATTGGGTGATGATAAAGAACAAAACTACCTCCATGCTCATTCTATTAATTCTAAATTTTTAGCGGAGGAAGTATAAGGTTGTCGTGTATTTTCATCTCTTTCTTTTGATTTTTCCTATTACCTTAATTTTTCTTTATGTGCTCCTAATTTTTTCTATGTAAAGATAAGTGTGCTTGCAATTAAGCCATATCTAGTGCTTAATGAAATGTTTGCAGAAGCATTTGATAAGTTACTCAAGGCGTTGAATTCTTCCGTTTAGAAATAAAGAATATGGTCGTGCGGGACCTTGATAAACTAGCCCTTTGCGGGAGACAACCATATTTTATTGCTTTGTAGTTTAGTTTTTTTTTCCTATTTTTATGTGTTTTCTTTTTGTTTTATTCTAGAGAGGTAAGGAGAGTGTATCTTATGCTTGTGGGAATTTTTATTAGTGTAGGTTTTGATCTAGAAAGGTGTTTATTTAAAAGGAGAAGAAAACTGAACTACATTCGAGTTCGATTGGGCAGAGCTCGGCCCGATCGGGCGGTCGTACGGATCAACAAAACTGCTCATCTTCGACAGGCCATAACTTTTGCGTTTCTTATCAAATTTATACGTATTACCTATCTTGGAAAGCTCTTTAAGTCTACTTTTCAACCAAATTAGAATCACTGCATTATCAGTTATATATCAAAAGTTATGATTGAAAGAGTGCACCTGACTTGATTTTGATGTTTTTTCCCACTAACACTTTGTTTTATTCTTGCACAAGTTTGTTCCAAAGAGATGCATTTCCATCCTCGAGGCTTTGGTGACGTTGATGCGGTGATGATGAGGAGTAGTCACCTTGACTACTAGCTTCTCTTTAAAACAATGAGGACATTATTTGATTTAGCTTGGAGGGAGGTTCTCGTGTACGCATGGTATATCTTTCACCCTCTCTCTTTTTATTTTATTTTTCTCTTTTTGGTGTGTTTAGCTTAGATTTATTTTCTTTCTATTGTAGATTTATTGCTTTTAAAAAAAATGCAAAAATACGTTCCAATGGAAAGATAAATCATGCTTCCCTGTGCACCTTTATTAAAATTGTTTGGAAAATTTGTTTTGACTCTTGGTTATTGATGATGAACATTGTGGATTAGTTTGTCATGATTTGATGTTTAATTGCCTTGAAATCTTAACATGCGTCAATTTTGCCCAACTAGTTGTGAATATAGTGCTTGACTAGTTGATTTGATAAGGAATGTGTATTAGTTTCTGGTATATATGTCAATGAAGTTAAGTATTGGTTTTTAACTATGAGTAATGTTTGTATGATTCACTATTATGCACAATGAGGAGGACGAAGGCATTTGTTCATTTAGGTAGCCTTCAAATGATTTTAGATACATTTGTTCCCTTCTTGCTACCCATGTTGTTGCTTGTGCCCTTTATTGTTTATTTAGCCACATTACAAGCCTATTTAAGCCCCATTGGTTACTAGTCCCAAGATTGTGTTGGGGGAGCTAATAGTGAGTGAGGTGAGGGAGTTGTAGTGTGCACATAAGTTGCACAGTGTGGGTGAATAAGAGGAGTAATTTGTTCTTTTGATATTGTGATTGAAAAAAATGAGAAATTGTTGTACAAAGTTGAAAATTTCAAATGTGAGATAATAAGGGAAAAAAAAAATTGTTTGAATGTTCAAGTATTCTAATTGAAGGTTGCTCAAGAAAAAAAAAAAAAGTTGCAAGAAGAAAAGATAAGTTTCAAAGAAAAAAAAAATCAAAAAAAAAAAAAAAAAACAAGAGTTCAAAGTTTGTTTGTTCACTCAAGTGTTTAATATCATATTTGAATGAGTAGAATTGTAAGTGTGGAAAATTTGTGATATGATAAGATTGGTTGTTTGGTGAATTTTTGTAGAGTTGAGTTGGAGATTTATGGTCATTATATGACCTTGGTTTTATTTATTAGGATTTTGGCTCCCTTAAGCATGGCTTTACTCTCACATTTTCCCAAATATTTCCTACCCTTTACCTAAGCCTTACATTAAAAGTTTTGAAGACCTTCCGACCTTTGTGCATAGAGTTGTATGAATGTGAAAGTAGTTGTTTATCAATGCAACGAATGATTTGACACATTCCGAGTCGACTAGGTTGAGTGCATGTCTTTTTAAACACACGAGTGCGTGAGCTGGGAGGGCATTATTCACATATTAAGAGGTGGTTGGAGAGCGATCGAGTACATCTTTTACTCGCCACATAAATGAGAGTTGAGTGTGTGAGGACTAGTATTGAATTCTATATGCTCTTGTGGTTTGCTCTATTTGACAATTGTTAAGGAATATTGGTAGTTGGATGGATTTGATTGATTGACTTTGATGCATGTTGTCAGATTTGCCTTGATCGTATTAATTGGTTTGAAATATTTTTGGAGTGAAGTATTGATTTATTTATTCATTGCTTTGTTTAGGGACAAGTACAAGTTTGGCTTGGGGGAGTTTGATGAGTCTATTTTATATATTACTTTAATCCCCATCCCATGGTCATATTTGGGCTTATTTGAGCTTTACGGATCTATTTTATTCCTAATATACATTTTCTAGTGTTTTTGTAGAGTTGGTATTATTTTGTAGGAATTTGCAGATTTATGACAATTTCCGAGCTTATTGAGCCACTATGAAGATATTGGAGTTTGATCGTATTTTATGACCGGATATTTTAAGCACAAGGCCAAGTTAGAGAAATTTAGTTCGGTGATTAAGGGCTCGATTAAGTAAAAGAGGACCAAAGTTAGCACATGAAATACAGACCAAGCCAGTGAAGAAACTTGGGCTAATTAACTCTACAAGCCCAAGTCCAAAGCAAAGGAAACTTTGACGCCCAGATAGATTGCTATGTTGACCGGGCCCGATCAGACGGATCCTCGCCCAATAGGGCGAGTTTGTTGCTAGTTTAATATGTCGGCTTGCCTTTCTTTGTAAAGGAATTAGTGGGCTTTGTTTTTAAAGCCCATTATCGTTTCTTATATAAGGAAGGAGTAATACGTAGGTTGGGGGGAGGCATTAGTGAGTTAGTTTTGTTTTTTATGCTTTTTGGTTTAATTATTTTACGATTAGATTTCTTTAAGCGTTGTTTTTCTTTGTTCTTGATTGTTTAACAATTAATATTTTGGTTTTGAGTTACGTTTTAAATCTTTGTTTTATTTATATTTTAGTTCTCTTTTAATTGCTTTCTTATTTATTTAATGTTATTGTTTTTATTGATGCTTTGTTTAATTGCTTTGATTAGTTTAATTTTAATTATGTTTGAGTTGTTAATTCTAGGGTTCTTGGGGAATCCATAATTAATATGAAGGGAGAATTTGTTATTATTGATTGTTGAAGTTGCATATTAATTTTGTATTGAATTGTTTTTAATTCTTTACAATTAGATTATGAATCGAGCATAGGTGATTTGATTGTAAAAGTATAGCAATATTGAATTGATGAATCGAGCAGATGTTAATTTGATATTAAAGACTATTTTCAATAAGAACTTAGATCTAGTAAATTGCGAGAGTTTGTTAGATCTGTGTTGATTAATAAATTACAAGAGCCTGTTAATCATGTTATTTGCAATATTGACTGTTGATTATTATGTTTTCTCTAGGAGTATTAATTATTGGTGAACCTGTGATCCTAGACTTTTTATTATTGATTTATTAGTTTAATTCATACATACCCTTATTTGTTTCTTGATAATTTAGATTATAATAATTAATTAGGAATAAAAGAATGTTGTTTTCCTGTGGATTCGACCCTACTTCTCTATTATTTTAGTTAGTGGTTTTAGGAATTACTTTTAATTAGGTGATACGACTTTAGCCTATCACGCAGAATGATGACTTTTACGACTCAAGATTATGAAACCAGAGCTAACCCTGTTCTTAACCTTGGGGGGGGGGGGGGCACTAGAAGACTCATGGTTCTTTATGTTGATATGCTTAGTGCATGGTGTTTATAAATTTATTTTCGAATATAAGATAGAAATCGTGCAATGTTTCATCAAGAAAATTAAACTTTTTGATATGTATTGTGTTACTCAAGTCTAACCATCAAGAATACGGTTACTTTACCTAAACACAAGAATTGGTTGTAACCCTTTTCATTCTCAACTCGATCAATGTTTGCCATGCTATATTTGAAAATTTTAAGAACAATTTATATGTGTATTTGTATACGTATGGTGTATTCAAATACAATAATAACCATGCGAATTGACTAAATTACCCCTATGCTGGTCCTGCACGTTGCTGGGCTAAGCGCTACCCTATTTCTATATACTAGAAATAGTTTTACTTTATACTATTGGTGTATTAACTTCAACCACATTTTCTTATATTATATGTATGAAATTCAAATGTTATAAAGTAATTTGTAGTTGTTATTTTATTTGTGTTAGTGTGTATAAGTAGGGTAGACATACAACTTTTTTAATTGTGCATTAAATTTTAAATTAAATATGCTTATACGGTTTTGGAGTTGTATGTATATCCATGAAATAATGAAAAAATTATTAAAAAAATGCCCCATTGTGTAAAAAATTGCTCGATTTGTTTGTTTACCACCAAAAAAATAATAATTTACCACCTACTAAAAAATTTAATTCTATATTTTACCACCGAGGGAGCCCCAATTTATCATCTTGATAAACAAAATTCGTTTATTAAGTAACAAAGTTGTAAATAAATCAACAAAAATGTTAATCAACATGGCAATTTCACAATTATATCAACAAAAATGAGGCCCATATTTAATAAAAATTATTGATTTGATGACAGTTTTGCTATTTGATAAACAAAATTAAGTTTATTGTACATCTAGCGTACAAAAAACAAATTACTACCTCAATTAAGTATTATGTGCAATTTTGAAATATTTTATACCACACAAATAATACCTCAAAGTTAAACATAATACTTAACAGAGGTAGTACTTCATTTTGACTTCTTATCATGAATCCCAATATCTACCTTACCATTGCTTCCTTTTTTTAAAGATGTGCTACACAATTGACCAATTGAACATGGTAATGTGTATTTTTGCCCTAATTGTAAATCATATGTTTTGGCAATTTCTTCAATAAAACCTTTCAGCCTTTTGTTGTCTATCACTTCGTATTTATTTGTTGTCTATCACCCAACTTTCAAAATATAACACAAATTCTCCAAAAAGGCAGATGTATATTAATTTATTACAAAACGGGTTAAAATTATGTTAAAAGTAACCACAAAAGTTATTATTTTTCTATTAATAAGTTTTATCTAACAAAAAACTATGTATTAGATTAATCATATTAGTCTTTATAGTATGTAATCACGTATCTATAAAAAATTACACATTAAAATAAAATTCAAACCAACGATAAATTAAAACTTACTTTTTAAGTGCTTAAAGTTACAATAAATATAGTCAAAATTACGCTCAAATTGACCGTTTTACGTTAAAATTAATATACACCCGTGGTACACAAGACTTATTCTTATATTAGATTTGAACTTATATACAGTATTCCATAAATAGATCAATAAATGTTCAAGCCACTTTTGCAAATGGCTGAAAATTATAAAACATAAATAAATAAATAAATAACAAAAAAAAAAAAAAAATAATAATAATAATTATAATAAAGAAAAAAAAAAATTGCAAATGGCTGAAGTGAAATTAAAATTGCGGAAAATTGATATGGTAAGGGCTACAGAGAAAAAGAAAATCTATTAGACAATCATTTTAGTCAATTACCAACTTCAAAGCTGGCATGCAGGTGCAAGATTTTGGGTTCAACCTCAGATCTCAGTCTTGCTGATGCAGTAAGTTGCACCCACTGTTCTTTTTGCCACAACCGAGTTCCTCGTCCCATCCATAAGTTGTGGCTTTGGAGGTAAGAAATCCAGCTTGTTTAAGCTGCAGAGTCCATTGCAAAGAGGTACTGCCAAAAATTTATGGGAAGAAAATAATATACTTCGTAAATGATTCCTGCTGCAAAAAAAATAACAAACAGTATTTCACAGATTATGGAGATAGAACTCTCTGAGTAATGTTTTCTTGAATTAGTAGCTTTGCAAGCATTTTGCAGCACTGGACAATGTTATATAAATATACTTCAGATAAAATAGATATGCTTCCATGATCATATAAAACATGATTTTTTCTCATTTTGATATGAAAGACTCATATAAGTTCATTGATTAAATTTGTGTAAAGTAGCAACGTAACCCCTTACGTATTCACGTAAACCTTAGTTAACAACCCTCTTGGCCCAGCATACTATAAATAAATATCAATAAGTCAATGAAGAAAACAATCCCATACCTTACCTCTGATTAGCACAAAGATGCTTCAGTTGTGATTTGTGTTATGAGCAAAGGATTGTTTGAAGATGAATGTAGACAGTAGACTGCCGTATTATTCAACTATCCAATTTTAGCCTCATTATTTACCACAGTGCTATCACTATCATTAGGAGCACTGCTCGTAGCTTTGTTGCCCTTCTTAAGCCTATCTTTGTTGATGTATGGAACATCTTTAACAACCTTCCCAGGAGGGTAAACATCCTGTGTTTTTTCCTTTGACGTGGGCTTTGAAGCATTTACTTTGACTTTTGTCAGTTCAACATTTTTAGGAGCACTCTTGGCAGCAGAATCTTGAGAGCCAGAACTTTCTTTGGGCACAGTAGTAGGTCGTACCTTTGTGCTTGGTACCAATGGATCCGTATCAGGAATTAAAGCGCGGCGACTAAGGCGAAGCTGCCCCTTCTCATTCACCTACACAATGTAGAGAAATTTCCATTCAGTCAATTGTAGCTTTACCTGAATTTGTCACCTGAAGACATTTTTTTTAAGCAATCTAGCCGTGTATCCTATCATATATGTGTTGGGGATTGCCTCAGTATGGCAGACCGATTCATAGTTCTGCCATTTGTTATGGAACCATCAGCTAGCTATTTACACAATTTTGAGACTTATTATGATCATTAAAAGCACTCGGACAATAAAATCATTCTTTCCACATCCAATAATTATTTTGATGGAAATTTCTCTTGGGTAGTAATTTTTAAGCTCTCATAAGAAACAGGTACGTATACATTTCAATGGAAGGATAAAGTACACAAAATACAAGTGAGAACAGAAGATTAACGCAGTGTATACATTGAAGATAGCCGAGCATTTAATATTTAATACATAAAGTAAAAATTAGGGATATCATTCCATTCACTGGTGTTCTAAGGTTAGTCATTTTACAGACAAGTTATTCGCTTGTCTCTGGTTCATGTTTCCGACAGGTTTAATAATTGACGACATTAATTACATCTGTTTTGTTTTCCTTATAAATATTCCTAGTAGAAGTAGCAATTTCTAAATGGTTAATTTCCCAAATAGCTAAATATATATTAGGGAAATTAACAATGGTATCCCTATATTTTGGGCTTTTCCCTTTGGTAGCCATACTTAAATCTGAATGTCAACGATAACCCTACAGTTTTGGTTCTACCTGAAAATGAGGCATTAATAACCATTTTCCTATATAAATAATTATTAAATGGGTTATTTTCAACTAATCAAGGTTTTCAGTGCCTAAAACGACATAGTTACTAAAAAATAAAAATTCAAAAAAAAAAAAAAAAAAAAAAAAAAAACTGAAATGAACTAGGATATTGATGTGAGACAAAAGCAAAGCAGTTTTTCAAAGGGATCTTATGTCATTTGAGATTAAAACGGCAATTTCATGAAATGTCACTGAGCACTTAAAAAATTCATAAAATGCCATCGTATTTTCCAGAATTCACCAAATGCCACTGACAAACAGTAAAATGTCATGTCATGCCATTAATGAGGTATCTCCGTTAGTTGACCGTCAGTGTCCGTTGGTTGACCGTTAGTTGACCCAGCACTTGCCACGTGTCACCTTCTGATTGGTTCTTTTTTTTAAAAAATAATATTTAAAAAAAAACAAAACCCAAAAAAAAAAAAAAAAAAATAATAAAAAAAAAAAAAAGAAAACCACCATCTTTCTCATTCCCTCTCTGTCATCTTTCCACCACCATTAATCTTTCCACCACCATTAAAACCCACGTTCAAGCTCGAAGGCAATAACCCAACATGCTCATTTCTTCACCATTTTCTACAAAATTACTATCAAAATGCTCACAATCAAGAATGCAACAACATGGGGCAAACAATTTCATCAAACAAGCATCATACGAGAAAGCCCCAAATCGATTTTTCAAAGGGGTTTTTCGAATTTTTCAAAAATGTGTATGAATTCGACAATGAAGCAAGGATTATACATGGAAATACTTACATTACAATGAGAAGAAGAAATTACACACAAATTGCAAAGGGGAGGGGAATGGAGTTTCGGGTTGTGTGAGTGGGTGGGTGGCCGAAAACAAAAAGGGGAGGGGAAGGGTGTTTTGGGTGGGGTGGCCGGAAATCGAAAAGGGGAGGGGAATGGGGTATTGAGTGGGGTTTTCTAGTGGGAGGCTGGGAGGCTGCCGGACTTCCGTTCTCCTCTACGCTGTGCTGCCGGACTTTGACTGGTGGCTGCGATTTTGGGGTTTTAGTGGTTGTTTCGAGGAGAGAGAGGGGGTTTACGAGGATGGGGGTTGTGGTTAAAGGGGAAGGAGGGGGGACGCGACGGGCAGGAGGAGGGGGTAGCTGGCCGGCAGGTGGATTTGGGTGGATTTTCTGGTGGGGTAAGGGGGGATTGGTGGTGGCTGGGTTTGGATTTCCGGTGGGTGGTGGGGCTAGGTAGTCAGGGAAGAGGTGGGGGGTGGAGGCTGGGGCTGGGTTTTCTGATTTTATCAACTAACGGTCTACCAACGGACACTGACGGTCAACTAACGGAAATACCTCATTAATGGCATGGCATGACATTTTACTGTTTGTCAGTGGCATTTGGTGAATTCTGAAAAACACGATGGCATTTCATGAATTTTTTAAGTGCTCAGTGGCATTTCATGAAATTGCTGAGATTAAAAGAACCTTCACCAGTTTGAAAAGTCATTTTTACAATTATTTATAATAAAAAAATGGTCATTATTGCCACATTCTCAAGAATAACAAAAATTTAGTTTAGTTATAAAAAATAACTTCAAAATTTAGGGTTACCGTTGAGAAATCCCCGTTCTTTTTTTTCCCCCCTTGCAAAACATGTACTACACATTACATATACTCAGTTTTAAAGGACAATATCTATGCATGTGGTATTACTCTAAACTATTAATCTTTAACTTTCAATGTTGCTGGGTTCAGCTAGTCAGAGTGCCAGACACAAAGCAGGTTACTTCAGCACCAGCCAAAAAAAAAATAAAAAATAATAATAACAATTAAAACCAACATTTGAAACACATTTTATTCATGCTCATACTTCAGTGTCAACTGCTTATTTAATCTTTTTCCGCTTATTAGCAAAAAAGAACAGTCAGTACGCAAAACTATCAGTAAGACAGTAAGAGTATCTAACAACATTGATGAGAGATCTGAGATTTGGAAGGTTGTAAGGGAGGGCAAACCTCAATAAGTTTGACATCAACCCGATCTCCAACTTTAAATGCCTGCAAATGACCACTAGCATGTAAGACCTTGAAAACACAACTTCATTATAAAATTCACTCAGCACTTACATCTTCAGCTTTAGCGAGATAACTGGGACTCAATTCACTTATGTGGCAAAGCCCCTGAAGAGAAAGTAAGCTCATCAGCATTAATGTCAAAATTTTAGACTATGTTGCTGACTCAGAAAATACTCTCCCTGTTCTATATTGGGGACTTGTTCACGCAGGTTATGCAATAAGATTAATCAACTTGTCAAAGTATTACCATGATAAAAATAGTATTGATAATCAGCCAATTATGTCAACATATAATTTTTTTTTTTTTTTTTTTTTTTTTTTTTTAATATTTGAGAAATGTCAACAAAGATAATTAATACGAGTAGGGGAAAAAGAAAGGTTCATTTGATGCAAATAAAAAGGTCAAAATGACTTTGAAAATAGGAAAATTTGTCAAAGCAAACCTTTTCGATACCACTTTTTGGGAGAAATAACCTTCAGCTTCAGACCTTAAACCAAACCTTACCTTGCTTTCCAGAATTGACCGACCACTTTTCTGCGTTGGCCCACACGTGCTTAACACATGACCTTTATAACCACTATTTTCCACCCTATCTTCCTGTATTTCATCTTCTTCACCCATTTCTCCATTTTGCCAGCACACCAAATCTTTAATAATTTAAGTACTTATATTTTAATTGCTCATTACATATTGGAAATTCTTCAATTCAAGTATAAACTTCAATCTAATTCTCAATCTCCTCTCAAAGTTACCAAAAATAATTTTTTTAAACCCCCTTCCCAAATTATCAAGCTCTTCATCTTATACTCTTTGATTCCCCACTAATTCTCAGTGGGGTAAATTTTTTCAATTAGCAAACATATATAGCAAATTGCAACCATTAATATACAGGAGGATTAAAAAGATTAAAAAAGGGGGGGAGGGACTTGGTATCCCATTTTGTGGAAAAAAGGACAATCATGTTTCAAGTCAAGATATACGAAGATGCTGGGATTAAAGCCAAGGTATTCACGGGAAAATGGAAGTTGCTTCCTATCAACTCATTGCTTTCCTTTCTTTTAATTCATTAAAAAATTGGGGACAAAAACCCTAAATTTCGATACAAGTATCAATTGCAAAAATTAGAGAAGTTGGAGATGAAAAGTGCATTGCCTTTACTGAATTGGGTTGAATTAAGATGGGAACATATAAAATGCAAGGTTAATGGAGAAATTAAGTGAATTTGGATTTTGGACCTTCAAAGTTCCATTGAAGAGAGAGAAATGGAAGCATGGGAGAGAAAGGGGTGTAGATAGGAAATTAGAATTATGTGACCGGCACATGCAAGTCAGTGCATGTAATTCGTTGGTCAACATCGGAAAGAAGGTAAGGTTGTTTTCGCAAAAAAATAAATAAATTGGTTTAAGGTTTGAAGTTGCTAGAAAACTTTTAAAAGGTTGTTTCTCGAAAAAGCTGATATTTAAAAGGTCTGCTTGAATTTTCCTTGTAAATATGATGAATTTTGCACAAGCGGGAACATTAACAGCAGACACCAGACAAAAGTAACAAACCAAATGATCGAAACATAATGCACCAAAGCAAATCACCTCACGTCCTGGAGCGATCTCAACAAAAACACCATAAGGAGCAATTGATTTGATTTCCCGATTCCTGGCAAGGAGGATAACAGCCAGTAGTCAGTTGTCTTCTAGAGTCTAGATACTGTCAAAATAAATTATAATAATAACAATAATTTTTTAAAAACACTCTAGCCATGTTTAATATAAATCTTTTAATATTGTAAGAGATAATGACAGGGCGAATTTCATGGTATATGATTACCTATAACAACTTCCTTATAAACTATATGAGCGGATAAACCAAAAGCCACTATTTTGAGAGCTAAAGCCTAATTAATTTTTTTTCTCCACCAAGTGCAAACAGCAGAAGTTCCCCCTCCATCAATATCTGTTTCACTATTATCTTATGCTGTCACAAAACAATTGGCCACTTTCCTAATAACTTAGATAGACACTATTCTCCTCACCTTTTTTTTTCACTTATCTCAGATCTAATAAATTCATATACATTCATGGTTAAGTTCAAGGTTAAGTCCAAGACTAATAAGGTTAAATAAAATAAAATAAGTGAAATTCAGGTGAAGAAAAAAAAAACTACCTTAATCCCATTGAATAAAAATAGAGAACTCTTCTGCCAAACGACAAAATATTGAGACAGAAATGACTTTCTACAAAGTATAAAAGTGACCTTAACTTGTGCTAAGTACTCATAGCACTTTTGATACTTTATCATGATGCACAGTCTTTAGGCAATAATTTAATTGAATGTGAGAGAGTGTAAAACTTAATTAAATTTATAATGGCACCATTTATCACATTATATAATAAAATTTATAGTTTGAAAAAGAGATGTATTAAATTTATAATGGCACCTTTCCCAGCTTAGAATTTTAAAAACTAAACTGGACATATAAGAAGGGAAAGTATAAAAACTATATGGGATGTTTGAAGTAATAAATGGAGTAAAAATTTCAGTCACATGGTAGAATTTGCTACTAAATTACTTCAAAAAGGACAAAACGTGTCAGCCATATATAATAAATTCCCTTTTCTACTGAAAATTCCAAACGTAATATCCCCTAACTCTTTTATGACTATGATTGGATCATGCAGTACATTGAATAAGAATTCTTTGCTGTGTTTAAGGATGTAACAAAGACCAATACATTGATTTCCATCGGTCAAAATTGACATTATAATCAACCAATATTAACAAGTTTTCCTCTGAATACAGCAAACCTGTAAATATCCCCAATGGTGGGAACCATTGTCAAATTACCGATCATGACCTTAGATTTCTCAAGGCTCTCCAAGTCCTTTGCAGTAATTTTTACCTGAAACCATCAGTTAAGGCAGTAATTAATTGGATTCAGCCTTTGTGGGCAGACAGACAGACATAAATGGAAATATAAACATGCGCTTACTGTTCCATCATCTTGTGTGTCAATTGTTTCAACTCCAGTTTCTTCAATAATGTTCCTCACTGTTTTTCCTCCACTACCAATGATAAGATTAACCTTCTCTGGCCTCACCTATATTATATCAAAAACAAGATTATGACAATTATGTAACATAACTGACAAAACCAATGAAGAATGTAAGGGACTGCTTACTTTCATGACATGGATTAGTGGAGCATATCTAGACAGCTGTTTTGATGGAGGTGGCAAGCATTTTGACATCTCAGCTGAAGAAAAAGACAAACTAGATCACAATCATAGCAAAGAAGCATTATATAACAAAAAAAGGTAACACAAAATGTACTGGAGTTCTAATAAACAATGATAGCATCTAAAAATGGTCAAATTGCTCTGCATCCCGTTGAAATATTAAGAACATTTTACAGTATATCTAATTTGACATGAAAAATAATAATAGCATTTGATGCTTTGCAATGCGGCTTAGATTTGATCTCATCTTCTTTAAGATTAATTTCACTTTTTTTTTTTTTTACCAACACTTCAGCTCATTGGTTTACAGGTTTGTAGATAATTTCCCAATAAATGAAGAATACAAAGCACAGCAACAGAAGTCTCATATACAACATTACATCTCAGCATTCTAAACAAACGTATACCTAGAATAACCTTCCGCCCATCTCTAGCCTGCAGAAGTGCCTGTTTCATAACAGGTAATGTTATGCCTCCAACCTGAAATTAGCAGAAGAAAAGGTTCATCCTTAGGAAATGTTTGGCACAGTATCTGACAAACTTTCAATCGCAACATGACAATTATTTTCTCTGCATAGATAGAATGAATATTTTTTCGCTGTATAGACGGAATGAATAAATGTTAACCTTGATGTCCATTTGGAATGCTGTAATGCAATCATCATTTCCTGCAACCTACAGTAACGAAATTAGTTCCAAAATAGCACACATGATGCATGCATCATAGTGTTACAAATTCTTGTAAAAAAGGATTACTTTCTGACTTCACCTTGAAGTCCATATCTCCAGAGGCATCTTCAGATCCTGTTATGTCTGATAAAATGAGGGGAGTTCCATCACCTCCAAATTCTTTTGTATCTAAAACCATGCCCATAGCAATCCCTGCGATTGGACACTTTACTGGAACCCCAGCATCTTGTAGTGCCAAAGATCCGCCACAAACAGACGCCATGCTTCAAAAAGCAACATAAAATTTAAAAATACACTCAATACAGGTATCTAGTTGAACAGAAACCAAACCGCTGGGACATATAAAGGAATACTGATTGAATTATTATTTATATGCTCATGAAAGCACTCTTTACTATAACATACAACCATAACCTTGAAAAGAATATTTACCTTGAAGAACCATTGCTCTCAGTGATATTACTCTCAACACGTATTGTATATGGAAATTCACCATCTGAGGGTAGGATAGGTTCGAGAGCTCTCTCTGCAAGTGTTCCATGACCAATTTCTCTCCTGCTAGGAGCTCCTACTCGTCCAGCTTCTCCAACACATGATGGGGGAAAAGAGTACTACAAAGAATACCATACAGCACAAGATCAGTGACATTCCAGTACTGCATCTCTATATTAAACTCCAAAGGAAGTGAAGACAAATGACAGTTGAAATTTTGACTAGCTGCAATACATGTTACAAATAAGTGGTAATAATTAACAATGCACATAACATTTCCACGCCATAATATTGCTTGGAAATTTCTAATGGTTGCTTTTACCAGTGTACAACTAGATTTAGGTATGTTCTCTTCACCTTATTGGACCCGAACTTATCTGAACTTATTGAAACTTATTAAACCTGATTGAACTTATTAGAACTCATTAAACCTTACTCAAATTATTGAAACTTATTAAACTTTATTCAACTTATTGGGACTTATTATTATAGTATTACTATTGCTATTACTATGGAGTTATTAAACCTGATTACTATTACCATTACTATTACTATCACTATTACTGATTAGTGATTACTATTACAGCTATTACTATGGAGTTATTATACCTGATAACTATTACTATTACTATTACTATCACTATTACTGATTAGTGTTCAATTTGATGATGGCAACGATGTTTGATTGTTAAAGGCTACTTATGTTTAAGGCTTCTTTCAATGGATGTTAGAGACTGCTTATGTTCAATAATTTTTTTTTTCAAGGTTGTCATGACTATGGATGTTAGACACTACTTTGAAAACTTAACTTCTTGACAAATGTTGACATTATTAGGTTTCTTGTCCCTATTTTTTTCAATATTTGGCTTGTAGAATGGACGAATCGTTGGTCGAAAGTTGCATGAAGTAAATAGCCATGCATGAGCTAAGAAGGTTGTTTACAAGCATGGATCGAATACCATTGCATGTTTGAGGTGAACCTGATTCTCATTGGTACATAGGTTATTGAATGGTCACCCACAATTGTGCAAAGAACAATTAAGGGTTGATAAGCACATAATCATCAATCTTGTGAACGCTCATGGAAAAACAACTAATCTCATATGGGAGGTTTGTGCTTGGTGCAGAGAGGCTGACATATGTTTATACATCCTAGCAAAAGCACAATATATCATGATGCAGCTGATCAACATCAACACTAAATATCAACTATTTGTAAGTATAATAAAAGGGTATAGCAAGCATTGGTCACATTGTCAAAAGATATCGTTCGACCATATCCAAGTCTAAATGAAATTCCACCAAAAATTTCCGACAATGCTAAGTATTGGCCTTTTTTCAAGGTTATAATCTCTTCCATAGTATGTTGAATAATGTTGTAAGTTGAAAATTTTATTGTGCACATAGGACTGTGTTGGTTCTTTAGATGGCATCCATATAAAGGCAGTTGTGGGAAACAAAGCTGGACAAGCATATAGAGGGAGTAGTGGATTCAAAACATGGAATGTTTTAACTTCTTGCTCTTTTGATATGATTTTCACATATGTTTGTGTTGGAATCGGAGGAAGTGCACATGACACGATAGTTTTAATGCATTGTTTAGGTAAATCTAAAATGGGATTCCACCACCCACCTCCAGGTATCGAATATTAGTTATGTTCATTTTGTATTCAAAGTTGATTATTAGAACATAGCTTGAGTTTCTCCGTTGTATGAACAGGAAAATATTATTTGGTTGACTCCGGATATCCAAATACTATAGAGTAGTTGAGTCCATATCAAGGTAAAGGTTTGAGAGTTCATACTCCTAATCAACCAACAAACACAAAGTTAGAACATTTTAATTATTGACACTCCTCATACGTGGTATTGTTATAAGAATTTTTGGTGTGTGGAAAAATAGATGGAAGGTTCTAAACATGATGCAAAAGATGGATGATGTATACTAATTTGCTATCATAGTGGCAACATGCACATCACATAATTTTATTCGTTTACATGATTTAGGGATTCTAATATCGCAAGTTGTTGAAAACATGGAACTAAGCGCTGTTTTGAATTTGATTGACAAAAGCGAACAGATGCAATGACAATTGTACGTGCGAAAATTGCCAATGAAATATGGCGTGATGTATGTACAAGAAACGTGATGTTTGAAGACAATGATATGGATGATGAAGAAAGATACTCCGATGACGAATTAGAAAATCAAATGATATGATGCATGTAAATCTGTCATTGTTATATGGAAAGAAAATTTGTTATAGGAGTTTTCTACATTTATTAAGGAAGACTTACAAAATATTTTGAATATTGCTATTAATAACTACTAATCTCTTATTAGAAAATTATATGTATTTTGTTTGTATGGTAAATATATATAGGATTTTTTAACGTAAATAGACTACCCTTTGGCCGGTTCTCCCAAAATGGACAAACCTATAAATCTGCCCATATTGGACAGAAGTTTGCCATTTTTCGCCCATAATGGACTGAGTTTACAGGCAACCGGTTATTCAAGTCAACATTACCTATGTTGACTTCTAAAATAAAAAAAAAAAAAAATTAAAAAAAAAAAAAAACTCAAACCCCAATCCACTGCCAACCCCTCCTTCCCTAACCCCATTGCCAGCCACCCCTCCTCCCTCCGTCTGACGGCTGCCATCATTATCGACCACTGCACCACCATCACCACCCATGTTCGCCACCAACAACAACCTCAAGCAATAGACACAACCACCAACCACCGTACGAACCACCGAAATCACCTTATCAGACACCGAAACCACCATACCAGCCACCGAAACCACCATACCAACCCACCCCACTACCACCAAGATCCAAAAACCCACCTTAGACCTACCAAAAACCCCGCCATAACCACCACCCACCCCGAACCACCACAAACTCACTTATAAAACCGGTCATAATCCCCCTAAATTCACCTCCCATATTTACCAATTTTGCATTAGATTTGAGTTTTCAAACTTAATCTACATTCCCCTTCTCGCTTTTCAATTTCTAGGGTTTTAGTTTCAATTTCGACAAGGGGGGCGGGGACTCTCACGAGGAGGGGCAGCGACTTCGACTTTGACGAGGAGGAGGGGCAGGTTAGGTGGGGATCAAGTGGTGGCTGTTATGGTGGTTATGGAGAGGCGGTGGTGGTGCTGTGCTTGGAGGTGTTGCTGCCGTTTGGTGGTGATGTTGTGGTTGTTCTTTGTTGTGGGGGGTGGCCGGCAGTGGGGTGGTTTTGGTTTTTTTTTTTGTTTGTAAAAATTATCAAAATTTAAAAATTAAAAAAAAAAAAAAACTTAACCAATAATTTAATGACAAGTGGACTTTTACCTGGTATAACAGGTAGGGTGACCTGCTTGGTCCATTTTGGGAGAAAAAATGCAAACTTCTGTCCAATATGGGCAGATTTTTAGGTTTGTCCAATATAGGAGAACCGGCCAAAGGTTTGTCTGTTTATGTTAAAAAATCCATATATATATATATATATATCTATTGGTATTATACAAGAATTTACTTATATAAGCTAAAATTAGGATTGCTTTCCTAATACTAAGTTGGCGGTAAGGTAGAGTAGTGTGTATGAGAAGAACAAGTCTCTCTGCTTGACACATTTCTTTATCTACTGAAATATAGCTAACTAATCTATTTTAATCTATTAAATTAATAAATTAAAATTAATTGAATCTGTTTAATTTTTAGCAATGATGAATAGGGTAAAATATATATTTTCTATATAAGAATTATTTTAAAATGTCATACTAAAATACTACGATGGTACATTAATATGATATATAACATTTATTTCTTAAAAAAAATTAATTTAATATATTACGATTGAACTTATTGAAACTTATTAGACCTGATGAAACTTATTTCAACTTATTAGACCTTATTGAACTTATTTGGACTTATTAGACCTTATTAAACTTATTGGAACTTATAAAACCTGAATAAACTTATTATAACTTATTGAAACTTATCAGAACTATTTGAAGTTATCGTAACTTATCTTAACTTATTTTTTTAAGGTGAAGAGCATAGGACATAAATCCATAAATACTACACCAATCCAGACCATAAGAACAAACAAGCATCTTTCCCATAATAGAATGGAGAAACCTACTAGATGAATTAGAATGGAGATTTACTGAGTTAGTGCCAAGAAGAGTTAGCATCCAGACTATAATAGACTTCAGCTTCAATGCTGTTCATTTTATTGCTTCATTTTCAACATGCCTTCCAATGACTAAAAATTTCTCTCTCCTAATACAGTGTTCAATAACACTAAATTTGTTCGAGCTTAATACTGTTATTTAGACACCTATGCACTACAGACAGCAGCATTAAAAACTGCCTTGTTCCACAATCCCCACAACTTCCCCTGAAATACTAGCTCATGCATCTAAAAAGTTCTAATAAAACTACCAGGAGTTATAAGGAATATATAATATTTACCTGAAGGTAAAATCTCTTTGATTCATCATCACCCTCTAGACTGTCTATTCTTTGTGCCATTTGTTTGTCACCAAGGGTCACAACTGCCAGAGCCTGCACAACAGATCATTTTGTTGAGGTATAATTACAAAATTCTGATAATAAGGACAGGGATTTAAGTAACAAATTCTACTGAATACATGTGGTAATACATGATGAAAGATAAGCAGCAGAGCCAATATGCCACCTTTAAAATTCAGATTATCGTTTCAGACAATGAAATGATTGGTATATGTTCTAGACTACAGAAGCGATGAATGTGAAAGAAGTATTCTGATAAGTGAGAGCTTTATAAAATTATACGAAGTACATCTAAAGAAGACACAAAACCTACTAAACAAAGTGCAAAGTAAGAAAGATCATGCAGCTGCAGTAGCAGATTACAAAGATCTAATGTCTTATGTCAAGGAAATCAAACTTTCACACTGAAACAAAAATGCTTAGTTGCTAGGAAAGACAACAGTAACAATCCTAAAAAGTCCTGCAGATCAGAATTGCACAACACTAAAGCCTATTAGTTGAACCTAGAGGTGGACTTTTCCCAAGAAACTCACAAATATTTACTAAGGCATTAAAATACTAGATATAATTTGAGGGAGGTCAATTTCCTTTTGTCATAGTAATAGTTGTATGCAAAACAATATAGAAATGATAGTAGTAACTTGAAGTTGGCATTAGTAACACATAAATGTTATAACAATAATATTGATATTTGTAGTAGCATAGTTAACTGTGATAACAATTAGAAAATTTTGTCAAAAAACACCTTTTTAAAAAAATAAATAAATAAAATTGTAAGCCGGCACATTATTCTTTTTTTTTTTTTTTTTCGCGAATTATCACCTTATGCAACCGGCATTGAATTTCTTTTAACGGTGTTGGCCACCCACATGCTATGCTCGTGACCACTAAATTCACCCATTTTAACTACACCAGTACACCACCACCTGACCCACCAATGCCGCCCCACCAAACCTCTCCAAAATCCACCCAACTACCTCAAAACTACCCAAACACCTCCAAAATCAATCACCCACTGCCAAAAACCCACCCTAACTCCCTCTAAACCACTCAACCACCTCCATAACAACCCACCTACCCCCAAAAGCCCCCCAATAAAAAACCCTAACCTCCCCTAAAACCACTTCATCTCCTTCGAAATCAAGTCCACCCACTCCATTAAACATCTAAAAAGAAAAGTAGCTTCCACTGTGCACCACTCTAGGGTTAAATCAAATTAGTACTTCAAACAAAGATACTCATTTTCATAGTGTTCATACTCAAATGACACTGTCTCCCATTTTCTAAATATGGATAAGCAATTAGGTACCTTTTTGTTACAGCTTTGGATATCTCCTTTGTTATAATAAAAAAGGATGCAAAGCCTCCAACAATTGGCATCTTAACAGTCTGTCGAATATCAGTAAGGCACCTAGTTGACCAAAGAAAGCCTTCCTTTTTTAAGAGACATCCACAGATATATAACTCTATCTGAAACTTATAATGTCTTATTATTTCCCTTCTGCTAGTCAACTTACTAAAAATCCTTTTTCAATTTTTCCTTCATACTATGACAGCAGAGCGCTAAGCTTTGTTATACTGAGTTCCCGAAGACTAATGTTCATCATACTGATCTCACTGAAAGGAAATTCTAGAACATTTGCCATATTCTCAAGAACTTTACTTCCTTAACAAGCACTCTTTCCTCTGCATTAATACACAAGACCTGATCTAATTCTCGTGCCTTACACCCCCTAATTCTGGCTAACTTAAATACATTGCTCACTCCTTTTGTATCCAACTGTTTGAAAAAGGCTCCATACGGCTTCTTTGCCATAATGCTATTCCTTAGCCCAAATCAAAAGCATATACTTTCCCCTCCCCCTAACAGTTTCAACATAAACCCCCAAACTCCTCTACACCACGATCAACTTCAATAACCACCCACACTACCCCATTGCTTGACCTCTACAGCTCTACCACCAGCACCGCCATATATCCCATCACATCCCTCTCATCTCCACCAACCACCCAAAACCCCGTCGATTCACCACCTGCCCTCTCCACCACTACCCACCAACCAACTCCATTTTTTCCTCTTCTTTCTTGATAAAACCCCCAAATACATCCGGCAAGCAAAACCTAAACCCATCAAACATTAACCACAACCACCAAGAGAGAGAGAGAAATCGTTCACATCTATTAGGATTTTTGACAACTGAATATAATAACAAAAACATTAATTTTGTAATTTTCATGGTCGAATATAACCATAAAATCAATGATTGTGCCAGATGGTGGTGAAGGATAGCGACATTTCCAGCGTGCGAGCAATGGTGGTGTAGTTATGGCGGTTTTTTATTATGGCAGTGGTGCATATCCTGGAGATGATGGAAGAAGATGCAGGAGTGAGAGTTGGTGGTTGGAGTAGGGTTTGATTCCATCTTTTGTCTAACCAAACACACATGTATATTAAGGGGTTTTAAATCTCTTTCGTTACCTATCCCATTCTTAACTCCTTTCCCATACTCATCTCCATCAAACGGCCCCTAAGTCTTTGTAAGCAATGACTTTGGCTTTCTTTTTGATCTTGAATTTCAGCATATTACTTACATAGTAAAGCTCTACTGTAACTTTGTGCTACCTTTTGGTACTGCCAAAATTACTCATGTAGTGCCACTCATATGATGTACAACTGTTTCCCACATCTGGTTTACACAGCCTCCTCCCAAAAATCTAATTGTCAGCATACTCATCACCTTGGTGTGGAATTGGAATGGCATCACCTTGTCATCTTTCAAGGTCCACCATTTTATTACTATAAACTTATGACAACTCTCTCTTTCATTAACCCTAAAATATCACATCTATAACAAAGGGACCAAGTAAAACACTCATTCAAGAGTACCTTACAATCCTTGCAATTACACCTATTGCCTCCCTAAGCATGATCAGTGTGTATTAGTTCAAGACTTATTCAAGATTCAAAGTGAAAACCAAGGGTGACTTTGTGCATTAAAATATCAGTTATTAAAGCTATACTTCAAGAAAATATTATAGATAACTGTTTTCCAAAGATTTGGGGATTTCTAAATACTTCACTAAAGTAGGGGTTAGGATTGCATCAATGTATATGGTCCACATGAAACTATCAAAATCTATCAAGTGAGTAAAAACCACAACATGCACAAAACCTTTCCATTACACTTGTCTTTGATGGCTAGCTGTAGTAAAGAACACACATTCAAGTATTTAATGGGATGTCAAAATTTATCAACATGCAGCGATAGAATTTGAAAGCACATTAACTATCAAAAATAACTAAGAACCTGAAATGAATAGCCAATACTCCCTCTGTCCCCAAATGTTTGTCACTTTTGATGAAAATTCACGGGAATTAAGGTGGAGAATGTGAAATAATGAAAGTATATGGGAAAGTGAAATTCCCAACCAATAAAGTAATAAAACTGCATGGGAAAGAGAAATTCCCAATTAAAAAAAAGTAATTAAAGTACATGGGAAAGAGAAATTGAGAGATTCAAGAGGGTAAAATATTAAAATTAGTCAAAAGTTGGCATATTTGAAAAAGTTGCCCGGAATAATCCCCCCTTTGTGGCGTCCGCCCAAAATAATCCCACTTTTGGGTTATTTTTAAATAATCCGACCTTTATAATCAATCCGCTCATAATGGTCCCGAATGACCAGTAACCGGTTGAAGAGGTAGTTTTTTTTTTATTAAGTTTGATTTACACGTGTCACAATTTGATTTATCCAAAATTTTAAAAAAAATTAATCAAAAAAATTAAGTAAAATCAAATAAAAAAAAAAACCACCACCACCTAAGCCACACCACTTCAGCCACCACCATCCCCACTACCACCCAAACCCAGACCCGAAACAACCGCCACCCAGAAAATGACCGCGCCGATCGGGATCCCACCCCAGCCAAGCCAACCCAACTCCAAAACCCCCTTCGAAAAATCGAAAACCCACCAAACCAAACCCCAGGATACAAGTTGGGGAGGTCGGCGGGGCCTGAATCGAGGTCGGGGGAGGACGACGTGATCGGAATGGGGGACAGTGAAGGTCGGCGTGGCCGGAAAAGGGACGGGGGACGGGCAAGGGGTTGGGATCGGGACGGAAAGGGGTTTTCGAGGGTGGGGATGGTTTTATAGCTCGCACACTGCTTGGGTTCTCGTGAGGGAGGAGGTTGGTGGTTTAGGGGAGGGGGGTCTGGCGCTTTCTACGGCGTTGTCGCCGGTGCCGTGGTTAGAGGTTGGGTAGCCAAAGCCGCGGGGCATGGGATCAGACTTAGGCAGCAAGGACGGTGGTGGGTGGTTTCTAAATTTTAATTTTTTTATTTTAATTTTTTTTAAAATTTTATTTTTATTTTATTTTTTTGACCAATTACAAGCCGCCACGTGTCCGGTTGGGACCATTTTGAGCGGATTGGGTATAAAAGTCGGATTATTTAAAAATCTCCCAAAAGTGGGATAATTTTTGGCGGACGCCCCAAAGGTGGGATTATTCCGTGCAATTTTTCCCAATTTTTATGGCAAATGTTAGGGTAAAATAGGAAGAGAACTTAATAAGGAAAAAAAAAGTGTATAAAAGTCTTTTTATGTATCTTAATAATTATGAAAATATGAAATGTGACGAACGTGTACGGGCACCCAAAATGGCAAAAGTGACAAACATTTAGCGACGGAGGGAGTAGCTTTTTCATTGAATTTAGAATTTCTTCACATGCATTTCAACAGAAAACTATTTATGTTGCTGTTAACTATAGCAATCTGAGATTACAATACATAACATTAGTTTCTGCTTGAAAAATGCTTTTTTAACAAGCCTCATAAAAAAGCATCTGTATAGCCCCCTTCGAACTTCTCTAGTTAAGGATGTAATATCTGTCAGCATATTAACATGCTCGATCAATGCTAAGGGCCAAAATCCATATTGAGATGTAATTGTTGCTGACATATCTCTAAGTATGAAGGTTTCTACTTGAAACTTATGGTTAGTCTAAAGAAAAAATAAATGAACATACTTAGAAGCAAGTTGATGTCTTATCCAATGTAACGGAAATGATGTTTTTCATACAAATTAACAAACCTCATATTTGTATTTGCCATACTAATGTGTTCAGAGTGTACATACATTACAGGGAAACTAGTGAAATGTAACACCCAATTAAAACGAATGATGCATTTGAACAATCAAGCAAACCTGTGTCTCTCCTCTCGTGAAAAGAGCACTTCCATGAGCTCTAGGAAGCAACCCACATCTAGAATTGATAGGACGTATCTCTTCAGAAGTTCTCCCATCACTTCTTCGTCCTCCCTGTATATAAAGAGTGTTAAACAATTGACATCCATCTCATTCAGACAGGCTAAACAAATTAACACAGTTCATTGCTCTACTTGAAGAGGAAAAAAATAAACATGAACCATATAAGCAAAATTGGTGTATCTCATTTTGAGTCGAATATGTGTGCATCAATAACTAGATTGGAGTATATAGACATAGGAGAACCCTGTACACAAAATTATGGGGTTGTTTTCAAGACTAAGGAAAGTTATCAAGAAAGAAAAACAGGAAAGGAAATTAAAACCCCTCCCTCCCAGCACCTCCTTTATTTGCTAAATTTCTAAATACAATACCACTTCTATTTGCCAATGCGTAAGTATGGCAATCAAATTTCCTAATAGCTCACTATTGAGAAATGTGACGGTGGGATCCACGCATTAACCTTTTTCATTATATGAAATTATGATAGCTTAAAGTTATCTAACCAATGTGAAAACAAGAACATGTGTACAAGAACTATAACTTCTTTTAAGAGAACTTCAATTTGTTCTGCAGCAACAAATTGCTCAAAATCTCAGCACTCTCACCAAACTTATCATCAAATCAAGCAGAATTAGGACAAACATGAACAACCTATCGTTAACAGTGACAAAACAAAGAATGCTAAATCCTTAGAGGTTCACCTCAACAATACGTTTTCGCAGGTATTTTGATGTAGTTTCTTTGAAAACCAGCTTCACATCTACCTCAGAGAACAACTGCCAAAAAATAATATTGTTAATTATGCTCCATACTTTATGAGACATAAAAATAGACTGAGTTGCACCAAGCAAAAAGCACGAAGAGACTCAGCATACGTACTAAAAAAACATTTTCTATTATGATCCATACTTTATGTGACACATATATAGAGTGAATTGCATCAAGTAAAAAGCACTAACAGACTCAGTATACCTATATGCAATTATGAAAATTGTCACAGTTCATTGCGAATTAAAAAAAACCCAGACTCGGGTATTTCATCAATCATGAAGCGCTGCTCCCTATCCTGTCCTCTCTCCTCAGACCTTGAAGTTAGAAGTTTAGCTTTTTTTTGCAGTTTGGAATATTTTACATATTTTACAGCAAACTGATGCTGATGCTGATGCTGAAGTTCTAACAATTTGAAAATGATTGATATATCTCCAATGTAATACAATCTAGAAAATCATAAGCAAATATATGAAATTTGGCACAGCCAATAGTGAATTAAATTTGGCAATAATGCCCACACTGGACACGCATCTTTATATAATCCTGTTGATGAATTCTCCCTTGATGTCCTGTTATATGATATTCTTGGCTACCTAACTGGACATGGAAAACAATATCCACATGCTGGTTTTGCAATTTAAAAGGCTAGAT
This sequence comes from Chenopodium quinoa, assembly GCF_001683475.1. Lineage (NCBI taxonomy): Eukaryota > Viridiplantae > Streptophyta > Magnoliopsida > Caryophyllales > Amaranthaceae > Chenopodium > Chenopodium quinoa. Next base: position 2,610,861 of record NW_018743252.1, read on the forward strand.
AACTGCTTCCAATCAAAGCAGCTTCTACACAGGAAGTTACCATCAAACTCTGGTATCACAAGGGAAAGATTGCAAGAGAGTTTTAAAACAGCTTCAATCAGAATCATGCACTATGCATTGTTTCATTTACAACGACCTTTTGAGAACTGAAGTTATAGAATTCAGTGAAAGCTGCTCTATTACGTAAGACAATTGTATTATGATGATTAAATTGCTGTTTAGTAAATATTCATCTAATATTTGTATTTAAATCACGTCACAACAAGCTATAGTCAGTAAAGTTACTGCATGAGCCATCACAATCCGTTATCAAAGCATTACATATAATGGTATTGAAATCACTTAACAGAAAAATACTGACTCATTATAGACGCTTATGATTATTAGGACCTCACATCTCCTCATACAGAATAGATAACACAAAAATTGTTACAAAGGAAGTAGGAACGTTCAAAGAGTATAAATTCCAGATAATATTTGAAACAAAGGCATCAAAAACAATATATTAAATATTGATAATCCACATTGTAACATCTGACATCATTCAGTAACACTAACAACATATTTATACAATCCAAAAACCATTACAACAATCATAAATTTTTTGCAACAGCAACTGCAATCCTAAGAACTTGCATCTTTACTGGATTTTTAAAGACAGATCCAAAGTTACAACTAGTAATTACAGACATAGATAATGGTCCCCTAAACCCTTCTCCACCCTGCTGGCCCTATCCCCAGGAATAGAAACTACATGCATGCAGTATTCCACCCTGTAGACATCAAGAGCAACACCTTGCACTTGTATGGAAAAAAGGCTTACATCAAACATAGTAAACAGGCTTTCAAACCTAAGACAGGTTTAAGTGAGAAAGCTAGATCTACAGGGCATATAGCAATAAAAAGTGGCTTATAACATAACTTGTAATTCATGACACAAAGTCATAGATTTGACTGGCATATACTTTTCCATCTATAGAGGTCCAAAAATGACACCAGCTAACTCAGATAACCATGAGCAAATTTCCAGCTATAATTGAATAGTATTGCTGAGAATTGAAAAGAGAGATCAAACAGATAAGAACAAAAGCATAACTTGACGACGACAGAAACATGCCAATCTGTGCTGCCATAATGCAGTCTGTCATGTTTTCTAAATCTACAATTTCAGAACTAAAAGCAGAAAATGATCGTTGAAAATTTCAACCTAAGCCTTAATGGTTAATTCATACTTCCTCCGTTCTATTAATATTGCAACAATGGACTTTTTGCACTATTCATCACTCTTGTTTGACCATATAATATGATTTATAGTTAAGTAAAATATAGTCATGTGGGATCTTGGTGGATTCGTCTCATAAAATACTTACAATATCAACATTTTATAATTTTTACTCTTACACCATTATAGATATTTAGCATATAAAATGTGCTTTGGAATGTGTAATTTCATCCTTGTTGCAATATTAATAGAACGGAGGAAGTATTACTATAACCATTACCAAGAAAACCCTCGAAATCGGGACCCACAGATGCATCAATGTCAGCAGAGAACGAGCAAACAACTAGACATCTAGATGCGTTGAGATTCAAAAACCAAAGAGAACGTCAATGATTCAAACGATGAAAAGAGTAAAGTCTTTACCAAGGGAGTGGAAATTCTTGGAGATGGCTTTATATGAACATCACCTTCATCAACTTCACCATCAACAACCACTTCCTCATCTTCCTCCTCATCCACGTACAAATCTGGCAGAGTTTCAGCAGTTACAGAAGCCCCAATCTTTCCAACATAGCCCCTCTGAGTAAGAATATCTACAACTTTCTCTTCCAACGATACAAGGGCCTTCCTTCTCGGTAATTTTTTCTTTATTTGCAGTGCATGTACCAATTCATCTCCAGCAATTTCCTTCCAAGGGGATATAAAAGTCAAAATAGAGGAAAGCCCAGTTATGCATTGTGCTGATTCATTTCTTGCGCATAAACAAAATTAGTCAAAAACTAATACAAGCAGAACAGATGTCCTTTTAACATCAACAACTTAATAATGAAGCAGCATAAAGACGAAGACAAAGGAATGATTGACACATAAATATTTAATGATTAAATGGACAAAGTATTCACATCAGACTACCCCAATACCCAATTTGCTAGAGCAACAGAAGAAAACTAATCCTAGTTATACTAATCCATTTGTCCCAAAATACTATTGACACCTATCAGGGCTCATAGTTTTAGGATATAAGATGTTATGGACATGGGTGCAAGTATTTTCTATGGTTGCGGATATCAGGCATGGTAATTAAAATTTATTGACAAGGGGACATCATCCTAAATGTGGACCCGGGAATGTGGATACCATAGTTAAACTACTCGTAATATTGTCTTCAACTTATAGCAAAAATAATCTCATTTTTAATTTTTTATCTACATCAATTTCTACTTAGTTATTAAAGAGAGTGTGTACATACATATATGTATATGCATCCCTCCCAATCCCCACAATGTCAGACTAACAAAAGCAGTAAAAGAGAAAAAGAGTAATATACAGCCAACTACATGACTAACTTTTATGGTATATAGTTCATGTGAGATATTATTAAATCCATCTCAATGTGTATTCTCATAATAACAACTTTTAACTGTATTTACTTATTGATAATTAGGCATAGTAATTGTTGAACTTGATTGTTGGCAAACGTGATAGAATATATGTATCCCTAATCCCTAACTTTTAAAAAGTTCAAGCAAACTCTTATGAATAGTATGCATACATTTATACCCCTAAAAAAGTTTATTTACTTATTTGCCCTTATTAATGTTAGATGCCTCTTTTTTGAAATCTTTTGAATAGTGTGCAAGACATTTATACCCCTAAAAATATTTGTTTACAAAATTTCTCTCACGGATGTTGCCAACAACTAAATTTGTGATATAAGGCCAAATCGAAAGAGCTCCCCAGACATAGCTGCGCGTGAATAACGTGCGTTAGCTACCCTAGTGAACTAAAAAAGAAGAGAGAAAGTAACTGTTAACAGCATTTTAGGATGGATTAGAAAGGAAATTGCAAATGGTATTATGGGACAAAGAATATAACTACGAGATGAAAATAACAATTAAGCCTTCAAATATCAAAAAGAAGAATGCTTGGGTTGCCCCTTTATAAACTTGTCTAATACCTTCCTCGATGAATTAGCCACATTAGTGACTTTCTTTAGTGCAGCATTATACATTATCACATCAAATGCATAATAAAATAAAAATAAAAAATAAAACCATGGATGAATGCTTCAACTCATATACCTCAACATGCTTGTACAGTTCTGGGGGTGGCAATTTTATAGCATCAAGCATTTTAGGTTTCCCGCGCTTTTCAACCAGAGCATTTATTTCCTTGCATATAGCCCGCACTGCTTCCTGAAATGACATTTTTCTCACTTATAAAGCTGATGACTAATAAAATATGCATGTAAAATACAGAATGTAAAGATCAATAACTATAAAATAAATTTCGGGGAAGAACCAAATCTTTTCATAATGACTGTACCCAAAGTCAAGTAAGTCAGAGTGCCACAGAGAATTGATTTCTCACACGGTACCATTTTGGTACAAAATCACATATTTTGGTACCAGCATATTTGTTACAAATACCACATGTTGGTACAAAAAAATTGGTGCAAAAAATTCAGTTTTGGTACAAGTGAATAGTTGGTACCAATGTTACAAGGTACGGGGTACGATTCAAAAAGTGGTACGAAAACGAATACACGGAACGCTGCCCTTTGGTGATTCCGGTACGATGGGTACAATTATATATATATATATATATATATATATATATATATATATATATATATATATATATATATATATATACATATATATATATATATATATATATATATATATATATACATACATATATATATATAGATATATATATATATGTATATATATATAGATATATATATATATGTATATATGTATACATATATATATGTATATATATATATATATATATGTATATATGTATACATATACATATATATATACATATATATATGTATATATATATGAAATACGAAGAAGTATATACTCTGTATATTGATAAAAATGAAAATACTGCCTTGCCCTTGGGTCAATCGTATCTGATATCTTTTATAAACCATAAAGGGCAAGTAAAACTGTAAAAGGGTGGGTGTCATAAAAATAAAGAGAAAACTAATAGAGTGTGGGGTCCAATTGTCATATATTTAATTTAAGCCATTCAATTTTCTGACTTTTCTCTCCTAATTTTCACTTAATTCATTAATAAAAAAAAGTAGTATCCAATGTTTTGATTTCTCTCCTCTCTCCTATGTCTGTCTTAAACCTCTATTCTCCACCATTTTTGAAGCTTCAACACTTGAGCTTTGACCGTCAACAACCTTTAACCCTAAAAACGCAAAAGCATAGCCTCAGTCTTCGAAATCGGGTCGTCAATTTCACGATCTGGGTCGCGACCACAAGCGACCTGAGTCGCGTTTGTACCGTGTTCCGGTACGAACGAACCAGATCGCAATTCAGGCCTCCGTACCACGAACCTTGTAACACTGGTTGGTACTATGTGAAATTTAGAAACCTAACACAGTGTGACGCTAAGACTACCCCACCCGAAGTCTGGCAGCAAAGACCTAAACCATTATGAATATACCACAGAAGGAATGGAATTCAATACCCTTTATTTGGATTTCAATATGCATAACGGTTGGTATTCAATACGAACAATGACAATATGAATTTCAATATGTTGATTATGAACACCTAGGCCCGAGAGTATTCAATACATGTATGTATGTATGTATGTATGTATGTATGTATGAATTCAGCTTGACCAGTGTAATGGTTCATGTTGAAATTCATATAAAGGGTATTCAATTCCATTCCTTCTGTGGTATATTATCCATGTTTTTGGCCAAATACTATAGGTACCAAAAGACATAGAATCTTCGCACACACTATTGCATTAACCAGGAATAGAAAATTCCACAACTTAGGGAAAAAAAAAAGTATTTAGTTATGTCATGATGCAGTTGCAAGAGAATTGCAAGACCATCTGAAGATATTGAACACAGTTGTTGAAATCATAGCAGGGACCTATGGAAAGTGAAAAGAAAAACAATATCCAGTAATGAAAATAAACCAGACTTCACAGGAAAATTAAGCTAGACACAATAAGCAAGCTAAATTATAGCATATATCACCTGTCCGACTTCTACAGCTTCCAGCACCTTTTCTTCTGGGAGAAAATTGCAATAACCCTGCGAAAGATTCATTCCGCTTAAGGGTCTTCAAAAGACAGCAGTAATTCGAATTGTGACAGTGACTGATGGGATGAATACAAACCTCTATCATTAGGATAGCACTATCTGTGCCTGCTACTACCAAATCCAACTCTGAATCTTCTATCTCATTAGTTGTAGGGTTTACAATATACTTCCCACCAACAAGACCAACACGTACTCCAGCAATTGTCTTTGTATGTGGTAATTCTGACAGAGCTCTGCATATTTAAGATCAGAAACAGTTTACATACTGTACATTACATCTATCAGACAATCCATGAACACTTATCGTATCAGAGTTCTTATAAACATACACTGCTATTCCAGCTGCTGTGACCGCCAAAGCATCAGGAGGATGCAGCCCATCATAACTCAAAACCTTGGCACAAGATATATCATCTCAAATAAGAAAACATTCTATCGATATGTAATGGAAGAAATTCAACAAGAAGTCAACAATACAAAATGGTATTCTTGATTCATTAGATATTTAGCAAATAAGCACAAAAAGTTCGTCAAAAAAAAAAAAAAAAAAAAAAGCACAAAATGAAGAGCACAAGTCTATTTACTTACTATAGACGGATACATAAGCCTTTAATCTAGAAGAGAGATATATTGATATGGAATATATATAAATTCATCTTTGTCCTTGATGCATCATTTTGCATAGATTATCTAATAGGGAGGGACTTCATTATTGATATCAGTGATATTCTATCTCAAAGTTTTGTAATATTGATAGAAAGAGTCTCAATAGATGTGCATGTGTTAAATTCTCAATGATGGAAAGATATTATTGAGAAAGGAAAAGTTTGAGAGACACTTCTGGCCTTCTGGGATAAAGATGATGATTGCAGCGTACACCAAAAAAAAAAAAAAAAAAACCCTATAGATAGAAGCACAAAACAGAACTATCAAAGAATTCTTACCCAAGATAAGACCTGAGTTTCATGGTAAAAGCCCTTAACCATAGTAGGACGCAAAGGCCTATCAATCAGTCTACAAACTAGAACCTGCAAGTAAAGTCAGTCAATTCTAAGATATTCAAGATGCATAAGTACCCAACATAAACATATAGATGCCCTTAGGTTTGAGTTATCTTTATCATAAAAATTCATAAAACCTAAGGGTGCCATTAGAATTAATGTATTTTGCTATCATGTACGGTATTAGGTAATAAATCTTGGCTGGATCACTACATTACGACTGCACTGTAATGGGTTTGTGTTAACCGTGACCAAAATTTTAGGCCACAACTGCTGCAAACCACCTGCATTACCAGTGAAGAACATTGTAACACATCTACTTGTAAGACATATCTTGGATACCGCTATCACAGCATCATCCAAGATATAGAGTTCATTTTCCTTTAAAACTTGCATCTTAGATGTCTATGAATGGACTAGTGATGCTGTGTTTTTTTAAGTTTTCTCTGTCAGATGTACAGCATGGTTGAAAATTATTTTCTCAACATACAATTTTTTCCATCAAGAGTCCTGGTATGCCCTTCTCATTTTTTGTATATCATTCTACAAAATAATTTTTCTTTATTCTAAAAAACAATGCAATTCATAGCAAAGAAACTGAACAGCTTACGGACTGCAGAACAGTGTTTTGACTAAAAAAAATTAAATTATAATTATTTAAAAAATGAAAGAATTTAACAGTGCCCGCCAAATAAATAAATACTCCCTCCGTATTTTATTACATGCTCCATTTCCGTATTTTATAATGGAAATGGGGTTGGTTGAAAGATAAAAAAAAATCTGAAAAAGCAAAAGTGAGTATAAGTGGGGAGGAGAGAGAATAGACTAAACTATGAAAATACTAGGGATTCCAACGCGCGCCCATAGTTAGCCCTTTGAGAATAATTATTACCGATGTTCTTTAGCCCTATGTATGTTTGTGTAATAGTTTATAAAAATATTTGCATATAGACGATAAATGTGTTGGATATTGTGTAGTTATGCATTGTTTCTAAACTTTAATTGAGCTACTTTGATTTAGTGATCAAACGATAAAAAGATGTTGAGTTCGATGTAGAAATATAAATGTCTAATAAATTCTAAATAAAAAAAAAATTAAAACAAAAAGAAATAGAGAGAGTAAAAGATGGATTAAAATATTAAAATAAACATAACTCTTTAAATCAATTTAGGGAAATTCAAGAGACAATTATAAAGCTTTTGAAATCAATTAGGGGCAAATATGTAAAAGAACATTTTTAGGGATATAAATGTCCATGCACTATTCATAAGAGTTTTCTTAAACTTTTTATTAGGTAGGGATGATATTATGGGACCACAAGTGGGGAAGAAAATAGTAAAATATTATTACAAGTTTCCAAAAAAGGAAATGGAGCAAGTAATAAAATATGTCTGCAAAAGGAAAGTGGAGCAAGTAATAAAATACGGAGGGAGTAATGTTATAATAACAAAGGCATAGCCTTCAAACATGTTGAGTTAAATAAAAAAATAAAAATAAAAAATCAAGAATCAATCAAAGAATCAAAATCAAGCAATGCAATTTACAAGAAAAGATAATAGAGGAAACAAAAATGAATCACCTAGCATCAACTAATGCTAGAGTCTGGAATGAAAGTGTGAACAGTGATTTATTTAGAAATATCCTATCCACGTAACACTACTTAATACTTTTGAGTCATGTTATTGAGAATTTTGAACATACAAACTGAAAGTACACAAAGTATGCAACACCAATCTTAGCACAAAGTACACAGTAATATAAAAATTGGAAAAAAAAAAATTAATAAAATGAGAAGATTTATAGTGCAATGTTTAATACAAGTAGAACTTTTCCTTACAAGATTTCTATGACATCTCAAAAGGGGGCAATACAGGAGGAGGACTAGGTGTCTTCAGAAAGTAACATATTGATATGTATCCTTGTTTTAGCATGTAATGTGAGGAAAAATACCTCAAATTTTCAATACCATTAGTAAATCGTACTCTAGTTAACATAAACAAATTTGAATAAGTTCCAATAGGTTCTGATTCAAAAATTAATCAGCTAACTCGTCGACTAAGATATTCTTTTGATTGTCACTGAACCTTCATCAGCATCATATGGCATGAAGATGGCCATGGATGTGGACTAAAATGAACTTATATAACACAGAAAGTTTCTTATCAATCAAATAGCAGAGCTAAATACCTCATGATCCTTCGGCCTCCCTTCACGCTTGAAAAAACCGCCACTGCATTTGAAATTTTAATGCCAGAGGAGACAAGGTGTGTCAGATTTTCATATAAAAATTTTGGCCCCGAAAAGAGTTAAAATGTCATTCCAAGAAGGATTATACCACTTTACCGCACACATAAAGCAATTAACCGACTAAGTTGACATGAAAAATTTCAGGACCTTATAAAGGAAATTGTCAAAAGAATCAAGACCTGGACCAGGATACAATCCTGGACCGATTAATTTCAGAGAATTAAAAAGCTGTAAATAGAGTTTCTTTGTAATTTTTCCAAGGGACAAGCCAGCCATGATGTGAGACAAGGGAAAATTATATTCCTAGTAGAAACCAAAGTACTTTCATATGTGTCACCCTTGATTATTATACTGAGATAGAAATTACCTTGTACGACCAGCCGCTGAAAACCGCTCTTGATAATTTACAGAAAGGGGGAAAAAATCAGATGGCTCACTAGGTATATCAGCCATACAAACGGTAGTGTAGACAATCTGCAGGAAGAAACAGAAAGAAAGTAATAGTAAATCAGCCTAAACCGATAAGAAATCAAATATATACAGACTACACATCAGTAATAGTTCAGTATCCAGGAAGCATGAGCATTATTAATCAACGGGCTACAACAAGCAATGGTAAAGTTTTGAACTTGCCGTTTCGCCATCTGTCACTGTAACAGCACCACTAGCTTGTCTCCCAATATGACCTGTTTCGACCAAGATCTGTTAAACATCCAACAAAACTTTCAGAATGATTTCTATGGGACAGACAACCTCTACAGTATAACTAAGTCATTTAAAAGAATCATATTGTTTGGTAGCTGAGGGATTTTGCCATTTCCTAGGTGTTTCAAAATCTTGCTTATACATCAATGCACAATCTTTTACCATCATCTGAAGCAGTTGTATCCATTTGATACTTACTAAAAGCTCCACATCCAAATAGATGAATAAATCTCTAAGGATGATAAAATTCTGACTATACTGTTTTTAAGAAAAGCTGGGAATTCTCAATAATAAGAAATCTGCGGCCCAAATACTTATATAGTGCTTAATCCTCCACCACAATGGACAGTCAGCAATGAGAAATTTATATGATTGTGTTAGTGACAGTTGATTATCATGGCATTGATATATTTTCTCTAAACACTGTGTTGCAATTTCTCTTAATTTTCCCAAATATCCTTTGTTTCACTCACCCTCTTCCTATGTTCTTTCTCCTTCCCCCATCCTGATCCTATCTTAATGCCAACATGATTCCATTTTATCGCCTACAGTTTAGCAGGGGGCATTACTGTTGGTGTCAAAGAAAAGATCCTGCAGCCAGTCTTACTCAGTTCACTAGCCTCTGAACTTATAATTTTCCAACAGGACCAAAATTTATTCAGAGAAAATCAACAGTCAGATGTAGAACTACATGGCTGTAAGCCTACAGCACAAGATCAACCTGGAAAAACTTTAGAGACCTTAGAGGGTTCATAAAAGGTATTTCAAGATCAACAAATCAAGTCAATCCAGAATCCAGATACTTAAATGACGGTTAATTCAATAGTCCCTCCGTTTTTTTAAGTACCCCATTTTCCAAAAGCAGCTGTTTATTTAAGTGCCCCATTTCTAAATTTAGAAACCCCACTCACATTATATATTATTTCTCTCACTTCCTTTTGACCCCACTATCATTTTATAATATTTCTCCCTCTCACATTATACCTAGTGGTCCCCTATTCATATTTCTCTTTCTTACTTTTCCAAATTTCTTATTACTAACCATACCCCACTTATATATTACTTATTTGCCTAAAACTCCCCGCACACCACAATAGGGTAATTAAAAAGAAGGCAGTGGAAAAAGTAGGAAACAAAGCCAACTTCCTATTCCCATCTTTCTTTGTCCTTGGACCCCTTCTTCTGTCAAGATGTTAAAATACGGTGAATAAGAAAGAACAGTGGATTGAAGACAGGAACATTGAAGCTTAGATATAATTTTTTTATATGCTTCAGCTTTAGTGTGTGGAGGGGGGGTGGGGGGGTGGAAGGGGGGTGTATCTTCAATGAAATTGGCAATTAACTTGATTAGAATAAAGTATTTTCCAAGTCTTTGAAGTGATCAGGAAGAAATATGAATGTCTTTCAAAGTTATGTGATTATTGAACCTGATAGTATTGAGGAGACAGATATGTTCATAGCAGGGGATATATAAAGGAAAAGCAATGGAAAAAGTTGTATAAAAGTGAGATACAATTCTAAAAACTAGAAGAGCTTAAGTGCTTAACGAATTTAATTCGCATCACATATATTGCACTCTAACCTAAAAATGTTCCATTTCAATGATTGCATGGAACCAAAGGGTCATGAGCTTTAATTGGGCTAATCAAGGTGATTTTAATTAGGAAAAGAGGAAGCATACTGAAGAGCTGAAAGATGCACAGCAGCCTAACTTACACCAAAATAAATATTAAATTTAATTAGCTGCACCTCACTTCAGTGAGGCGCATGCTATAGGTCTGCGCTTTGATCCTAGGCTCTAGGATTCCTATTGCCTTAGTGCACATTGAGCTTTTATAAACATTACTTAATACCCAGATTTATTCCCAACATTTAAACAAACACACCTACAAGAGCAAACTTGCTATGCTCAGATAAGAAATAACAATGCCCCTCGCAGCTAATGCAGTTCTGGTGTTTCCAGCCCCAACGGTCTTACAGAACTCATTTGAAACCTTCCAACCAAATAAGAACCCCCAACCAGAACAGCACAAGCAACCACAAAAACTTTATCCCACCACTTTCAGAATTCAAAGGAACCCCCTATATTGAACGCTACAATTGCAATGAGAAATATTTCCCTACCACTTAAAGCACTGTCAATCTTTGACTAGTATGACTACTATGGAGGCAGAGTTGAGGTGTCAATAGGATATGAGACAGAAGCAGGAACAACAAGATGCATATAACTGTAGGTATAAATCTGAAAAGGTATAACTGTAGGTATAAATCTGAAAAGGTTTATCTGTATGCCTGTAGTGGCTTTTATAGCTAACATGAGCAAGTAATAATGAATTTCTTAAGATTTTGCTTGATAGTGGGTGAATTTATAACTCATAGTCCCATAGAAGCAAAAGAGGCTGGTTTTGCACTCAAGGATAGTAGAAATCTACCATTGCACTCAAAGAAACTTGTTAGGCCGCAGGAGGATAGCAAAACACATTAATCAACATCAATATTAGCCCAATTCTTCTAAAAAAGTTTTTATAAGGTGGGGCACAGTGGTTAGATATACGGGGTTTCACTAGTCTGGTAACAAAGAGTACACATTGGATTGACCCTTGTTGCAATGTGCAACAAACATCCGCTCCTTTAAATAAGAAAGAGCACACCCACCCCCACCCCCTGAAATATTAATGAGCTAAATTTTAATCAGTCCATTATATTTTAAAATCTACTTGCTAGCCACTATGAGTTAGGGAAACACCACTTAGGTTAATCAATGTTCCACAACAGTGCAATAGCTCACAAACAACAACATTGCTTCCCTCACAAGAATATGTTATGGTATTTTTTCTTTACGGCATTTCCATGCTGAGGATATGGTTAATAACATGAAAGAGCACCAGCTATTTGCTAAGGAAACTACATGCGTATTTGGCCAATCCCTCAATAATGACTACCCTAGTAGAATTCCTTGGTGACTTCTATTTTAGGTATTCCCACTTCAGATAATTGAGACACATATATAATGGCTCTATTTCGGAAACCTGCACCCCTACTGAGTGTACTCGTTCATTAGTACGCCGACATGCACAGGCACACAGCACAGCACAATCAAGCCAGGTGCAATGGTTTTCAAAGAATTGATCCATGGGTCATTTTGTTAGTCAACAACAGCAAAGCATTAATCCCAAAAGGATTGGGTCAACTGCATGAACCAAAAACTAATCTCCTCAATAATAATTGATCCAAAACATATAATTAATTTGTTCATAAAAAGGATTTTTCTACTCATTTGAGTATATTAACATCATTAAAACAGTCAATTGTGGATAACTTCCATTAGGAAGAGTCACCCAAAATAAAACAAGCAAATGTGGGCAATAATTGGAATTCAAAGCTAACAATAAAAATTTTCACAGCATTTGCTAAGAAGCTTCTCTCCCATAAAAATTCCAATAATTAACCACACAAACCCAATTTAACAACACAAACCAACTACACATAAACACACTAAAAACCAAATAAATATAAATAAATAAAATTAAAATCGAAAAAGCTAAATAACTTAAAATAAAATAAAATAAAAAACCCAAATACAATTCAATGTTAGAGACTTACATGTCTATCTCCAAATGGGATTTTGACAGAGTAAGGTTGAAGGGAATCATGGGTATACTGGTCAGAAACATGGGTTTCAGACATAGCTCTAAAATTGAAGTTTTTGCCATGGAAATTCCAAGGAAGAAGATGGTGTAAAGAAGGAAAAGCTTTGGAAGTTTTAAAGCGAGACAAAGCAGAAGTAGATAGTAGAAGCTTGCAGTTCTTTGAATGTGAAGATGGAAGTGCAGAAGAATGTGGGCAAGAATGAGTTAAGGAAGATAATGAATTTGCTAACATTTTTGAATTGTGAGATTGTTGAGGTGCGCCGGCGTTCTACGGTTGAAACTACAAAAGAGAGTGGAGATGAAACTACAGAGGCAGAGTGACCCTTTGTTTGCCTTATCTGTTCGTTCATTTCAATTCAAAGTACACCTACCAGGTAGAAGTGATCAAACGACGGGCAGGACCTGTTTGGGTCGGGCCGAGGGTAAATAATTCAGCCACATGTGTTCTATTTACCTGTCATATACTCCGTACTTCGTAAGAATTTATTAGACTTTATTAAAATTTATTTTAGTTGTAATTTGTATTTAAGTAATCCTTATCAGAACTTATTTTTCATGAATTGAATTTAACTTAACTTCTTTGAGCTTATTACACTTGAAATAAATGAAAAAAAAAAGTGAACAGAACTAAGCGGGATTTTTGGACTTTTTGGGTTAGGACAAAAAAAAATATTTCCTCCGTTTTTTTAGTTGCATTACTTTTGTAATTGCAGACTTCTAGACATTTTTTTGAGTAGAGAGATAAAAGAGAAAAATATAAAGAGGGTTCATATGATAGGAGAGATATAGATGAAATGTATTAACCAAAAGAGAAAGTAATGCATCTAAATTAAAACTTCCATTTTTAAAAAGTGTTGCATCTAATAAAAAAGGTGAAAGAACCTACAAAACTTAGAAATGCATGTCCAAGGTCTACGGAAGAATAAGAGAAAACCAAGTTAACCTCCTTGATAAACGTTTTTCGTTTATCAAGTGGCAGTGTTGTAATAAAATAGTCTTGGAATTTGTAAAGTATGAATAAAAAAACGTTGTCCCCACTCAAGTGTACTGGTATGTCAAAAATTGAGGGAAAAGTGCCCTTGACGGACGTTATGTAAAGGTTGTTAGCTTAACTCAACTTGAGTTAAAGGGACACCTACCTTTCTTTCTCTCCTCCATTGTTAAAGACTTTTCACCATGATTTCTCTCTCCTCCACTGTTGAAAACCTTCCTCCATGACAAACACCTACCCTTAAGGGTTAACAATTCCCTTACTTCCTACATTTTTCTTGGGGTTTTTCTTTGAATTTGGTGGTGAAGCCGCTAGGAATTCCCGATTTTGATCATCTTTGTGACTTTACGAGGGAGCTCACCAAGATTCCGAGTCTAAGAGTTTTCTTTATTATGAGGAAGAAGATGAACTTTAATTATTGCCAGATTTAATGAAATGTATTGGATTTTATATGAACTTTAAGTTATGTTGTACTCCATATTATTTCTTTTTGATTAATAAAAGCTACGAGAAGCATCTAATTAATCTTTTGAATACAAACTAATTGGCTTATAAGGTATGTTTTCGAATTGTGATTATCTCTAGTTTGCGAGATTTCTGTTTCCTGAATTTGGGGTTGAAAAGGCTTTCAATCACGTTTTTAATTGTATTAATTTTTCTTTAGTGTTATATGATTAATTTTGCTACTGTTTGAAATTCTTTGTTTATGTTAATTTGTGCGAAAAGTAAACCCCAATTTGTACCCTAGAAAATCGACGAACCCAAGAGATTGGCAATTTGAAGGAGATTAATTTAATGGAAAAACACTTGAATTTGCAGATGTTGGTTGCAGAAGGAACACCGGCTACTATGGTTAAGAATTGAAGCTTAACGACGTCCATGTCTGATTTATCTGTGTAACCATTAAAATTACCTTCATACCCCTAACTAACGACGCTAAAAGACGTTTATAGCCCTAGATTTATCTAGGAGATGAACCGGGGCCAGCTCAAAGAATAAATAATTTATGGGCCAAGCCAAGCCTGACCCGACTTCAATCATTTTTATTCAAGCATACTATGATTGTAGGTATTGTTTTGGGTAAAAATACCCCGGCCACGTGGCCCAATCAGAAGGTGACACGTGTCACCCTAGGAGAAGTTCTAAATGAACCATACTCCAGTTGACATGTGGCACTCCCAGTCAGCATGGAAAAAGACTGCCTTCGAGCCCGATTCCCTTGACAACCCATCTTTTCTAGGTTTCTATAACCTAGGAGAGTGGCACGATTCCCAAGACCCTATAAAAGGGAGATGTTCTCCTCAACACGAAAAAAACCAGAGCAGTCAATGATTGTAGATTAATTAATTCTCACCACCGAGAATATACCTGATCTCAGAATGCGAGAGGATCCCACCTTTTTTTCCGCACTTTTTACATCTTCCGAACACGTTCTAACTTGATCGTCGGAGGCAAAACTCCACCCAACCGGAGTCTCCGTCGTTTTGCAGGTACAGGCGCTCGGAATCCAGTCTTAGTGTTGTAACTCTCCCGAGGGACACTGAAAATCCCGAAACATTTGGCGCCGTCTGTGGGGAGAGTACTTCTAAGATGGCTTCACATGAGTCTGTACCGCCTGCTAATGAGAAACGGCCTATGGCCGAAGTTCAAGTATGTTCAGACCAAGACAGTGGTGACGACTTTGATGTCGACACCTATGTAGCTGCTGACGGTTAACTCAGAACCAGGCGCACCCGCCCCATGGAAACAAGGGAACGGGGCGAAGAGCAAGTTGGTCCAAGTGAGCCAACCAGACAGCCGTCTAGACAACCCCAGGCGGCAGAAGGCGCAGCCCCGGTTACTAGAGACGAACTCATGGAATTCATGATAAGTTTCAAAAGGCAAATCAAGGACTTGATCAACAAGAAAACGGCTGGCTCCAGCAGGGGTCAATCGGCCAAGAAACCTTCTCCCTCAAAGAAGAAAAAGTCGGTCAAGGACCGAGTGCCTACTCCGCATCCAAAACCAAAGGAGGGGAACCGGCCCTTGATTTATCTGTCCAAGATCCGATTCCCTGAAACAAGGAAGAGGAAGGTCATCCGGCATGTTTAGCCGGATGGATCAAAGAAGACTTATTCGGATGCCCGGATGTTAATCCAACAGAAGAAAGGTCAACAACTGTCTGAGTCGGCTTCAACGTCGACTTACCCAGACAACTTTCACAATACCTCAATGAGGTATTCGCAATCAAATCGAGAGAGTCAGTTAGGCGGCTTGTCCATCCACACTGGCCCTCAGATAATCCATTCGGCTCCGTATGTGCCTCAGCAGCCATACATGCCGTATGGACAACCATACATGCAGCCGACCCTCTTTGGGGGTCAAGAGGCACAAAATGTCCAACGTTTGGACTGACAGCTCCGTTGCTCAAACTTAGGGAACAACCTTCTGCGTTCTCTAAGGAGATAACCGAGGCGGCACAGCCAGCCAAGGTTAAGAATGTCATGGTGGGTACTTATGATGGTACCACCAACCCTGAGGATCACCTGATGGCTTACACCAACCTCATGTACTTACATGCGTTGGATGATGCCACCTGGTGCCGATGCTTACATTGAAGGGAATCGCCCAACAATGGTTTGGCAACATGACAGCGGGCTGCATCAATAGCTTCAAGACACTTGCGTACTTGTTTGCTTTTAACTTCTCTATGAACATCTCTGCGAAGAAAACAAGTCTTGACTTGGGTGCAATACAGCAGGGGGATAGAGAAGGGCTAAGGTCCTATGTCAGGCGGTTCAATTTGATGAGAATTCAGCTTCAAGGGTTGTTTGACGAAGTGGCTTATACAGACTTCTTTACGGGTTTGAAGGACGGGTCGACCTTTAAGTTCGACCTCGTCAGAAAGAAGGTTGCTACTCTCCAAGAAGTTCTGATGGAGGCGAAAGCCTAAATACAGGCAACTGAACTTTGCGCCATCAGTAAGAAGTCGGGCCCCAACGAGTATGACAAAAAAGAGAATCGGCCTGCTCAGCCGGCTAAAAAAGAAGAGAACAAAAAAATAAAAGTAATCTGGGTGGCTGATGATTCTAATCAGCCGTCCCAAAAGAAGAAAGAGTTTAAACTATACGTTCCCAAGTACGAGTTTAACAAGGAATGCTACTCCATCCTCATGGAGATCAAAGACCGGGTGACAATTGAAAAACTGGTTGCAATGAAAGGTTCCGTCAAAAAACCAGAACAGAAACAAGTACTGTCATTTCCATGAGGATATTAGCCATGACACCAACGACTACTATAGCCTCAAGCAGCTGTTAGACCGACTGACTGATAAAGGGGTGCTGAAGTCCTACATTAGGAAGTCCAAGGTAATTTAACCCTGAGGACGAAGCAAGGACAACCGTCCAAAAAGGCAGCCCAACCTGCTCATAGTTCAGACATTGATGAAGAGCCGATCTATACAATAGCAGGCGGCTTTGTTGGAGGGGGTCCAACCATCCGGGGCACCAAAGACTATATCAGGCGGATGGATGTCAGCTCAGTTGATGAGGGCCAAGCGTCTAAAGACACCTTTCCTGAGGTCATTATCACTGAGAAGGACAGGGGTAAGGTCAGGCGACCATATGATGACCCCATAGTTATTGAATGCAAGGTGGCCAACCAAAGGGTAGGTCGGATCCTTATTGACACCGGCAGCTCGTCTGACCTTATCAGCCACAAGTGCTTGTCAAAGCTCAAGTACAAGCCCAGCAGTATGCACAAGGTATCTCACCCCTTAGTTAGTTTTGGGGGTGGAGTAGTGCATCCGGTAGGGAGGATTAACCTACCCATCCGGCTAGGGGAGAAGGGGGAAGGACGCCACATGGTAGTTCGGTTCTTGGTTGTAGAAGAGTTGACCGCCTATAATCTGATATTGGGCCGTCAAACATTGAACGAATCCAAGGCTGTTATTATTCCATCCCTCATGCTCCTAAAATTTGAGAAGGATGACGGGTCTGTAGGCTCCCTAAATGGGGATCAGAAGACGGCAAGAGAGTGCTATCTCTCAGACGTCAAGCCTACTGTGGCCGCATCCGGCCAAGGTGAAGAGCCTATAGACCTTGATGAACTCAAGGAAGCCGCGCCTGCTCCAATAGCAGCCAGCAAAAACAGAAAGGCTGACCAGTTGGTGGCCGTAAAAAAAGAGAAGCAATAGAAATCACTGATCGGGGAACGGTCAGATGAACTCCGTCCCCAGCCGGCCGGTGAACACATTGACATCGTTCTGGACGCCACCTGTCCGGAGCATACTGTTAAGGTTGGGACGGTTGCTTTTGCGAAGTTGGGTGCAGACTTGCACAATCTACTAAAAGAATTCAAAGACATCTCTGCCTTTGAAGTAGAAGAGATGCCAGGCGTCAGCCCGGATCTAGCTGTTCATAAACTTGTCGTGGATCCCAAAAAGAAGCCGGTTAGGTAAAAGAAAAGGAACCACGGTGAGGAAAGTAGTCAGGCGGCAGCCGCCGAAGTAAAGAAGCTATTGGATGCTGGGTTCATTCTGCAATGTTACTTCCTGGATTGGGTTGCAAATGTTGTTCTTGTAAAAAAAGCCGAATGGTACCTGGCGCATGTGTGTTAACTACACAGATCTGAACAAGGCATGTCTGAAGGATAGTTACCCACTTCCAAAGATCGACAGTCTGGTCGATTCTACAGCCGGTCATGCCTTGATGAGCTTTATGGACGCCTACTTAAGCTTTCATCAGATACCTTTGTGGAAGAAAGATTAAGAGAAGACGGCGTTTGTCACTGATCAAGGGTTGTTCTTCTATATTGTGATGCCGTTTGGGTTGAAAAATGCGCTTACTACCTTCCAACGAATGATTAACACAGTCTTCATTAATCAAACTGGGAGGAACGTAGAGGCGTACATTGATGACATGATAGTCGAATCCAAGCTACAGACGGATCATCTTGCTGACCCTCGAGAAACCTTCACCACCCTCAGGCGGCACAAGGTCATGCTTAATCCCAAGAAGTGTGTCTTTGTTGTTGAGTCTGGGATGTTTCTCGATTTTTTGATTGACCAAAGGGGATAGAGGCCAACCTAGAGAAGATATAGGCGGTTGTTGACATGAAGTCACCCCGCACTGTCAAGGAATTTCAAAAATTAACCGGTTTTCTGGCGGCATTGGGGAGATTCCTCAGCCAGTCAGGTGACAAGTGCCTCTATTTCTTCTAAGCAATAAAAAAGAAGACTAGATTTGAATGGGGGGAGGATGCTTAGGCGGCCTTTCAGAAGTTGAAAGGACACTTGCACTCGTTGCCAAGGCTTGTTAGCCCTCTGCCACGGGAGGTGCTTTACATGTACTTAGCCGTCTCAGACCATGCCCTCAGTATCGTTCTCCTTGTTGAGAGAGACGACACCCGGCTCCCGGTTTACTTCATTAGTCATTGACGGGCGTTAGAACGGTCGCACATTCCACACTCAATCAAATAAATTTATAAATCCTAAAACTAACCCCTAAACAAGTCTAGTGGTAAGTTCGGAGTCGAACCACAAGGAACGGTAATGCTAGATTGTTCTTAATCTAATGCCTAAGCTATGCCGAAGTCGATTTACGGATAAAGGACACTAAAACTACACTAAAACACATATAAAGAACAAGGTATGATAAAGTCTACTAGGGGAAAAGATCCACTTAGAACAATTAATAAGCTAATGAGAATCCATTTGATAATCAATCATGCAAAGAAAGAATTATAATGAGAATTAACTACACTCAAAAGTAATCTCTCAAATTCCTAGCCTAGATCCCTCATTGACTAGGTGCATAGAAGAAAATTACCCAAAATGCAATCAAATATATCAATTCTAATTCACAATCCCTTGTCAAACTAAAACCAATATGCAATTAAGTGTGCTATCATGGGAGATCAATCCAATCTAAAACAAACAACATGCCAACATCAATTCAATCAATTTAATCACACAATTATCATCAAATTTATCTCAAATAACTCAAATAATCATTACAAAGTCTCACTCAACACCTAGTAGAAGGGAAACTACTCAAGCATAATGAAAGCAACTAAATAAAGCAATAAGAGAAGAGAAAGTAAGAAATGCTCATTGATATAAGGTGGAGATCTTCAAATTCCTCATTTGATTATCCAAAATCCATGAAAACCATTGTGCTCCTCACTTTCTCTCTCTAAAATTTTGAGAGTTTCTCTCTCTAAAACCTAAAACTAACCTAAAATCTATTCTAAACTGAAAAATCTCCTTTTTTTTAATGAGCAAAAAAAACTATTTATACCCCTTACAAAATTGCTTAGGAAGCTCCGCAAAAAGTCAGCTGAAACGGGAAAAGGTCCGACCGAACTCTGTGTAGGTTCGGTCGGACTCAGGGTAGGTTCGGCCGAACTCAGGGTAGGTTCGGTCGAACCTCCCTGATCCTTGTTTGGTCGAACTTTCCTGGTTCGACCCCTCCTGTAAACATGCTGAAAACTTGGTTGAAACTGCCTTGGAGGTTCGGTCGAACTTTTCAAAAGTTTGACCACACCTTGGTTCGACCGAACCTCTTAGAGGTTCGGCCACACCTCCTCTTGAACTTCCTCTTCTTGCTTCCTCTTCTTCCCTTTTGCTCCTCTTGTCTTTGTCCATGCCTCCATACTTGGCCAAGGGGCCTCCTACCGTGCTTAGGACCGTCATGGAACCTGCAAAAGATAGCAAAGATCACGAGAGCATGGGGATGATAAAATTATGCATAAAGATTATCAAAACAAGCGCAAATAAGCATACATTTCATCCATAAAAGAAAAGGAAGCCATAAGAGGAGAAAAGAGGTAGAAAACCTAAGAAAAACAGGAGAAAAGAGACCAATACACTACCCCTAAGGGTAACATAAATGTCACTCATCAAACACCCCCAAGCTTAACTTTTGCTCATCCTCGAGCAAAACAAAACAAACACAACGGAAAACGATGTATATTTTTTTTTTTAAAAAAACAATAAAATAAAATAAAACTAGAAGAGAAAGAATATACACTAACTCACTTTCGTATGAATCACGAATGCATTTAGCGCATGCATCAAGCACTTTAAACCCCATAGATCGCTCTAGAGGACGAGTAAGCTCTCGTAAGGGTGTCCTAAGAGTTTAACCCATAACTCTTGACAAAAATCAAGGCAAGGCAATAAATAAATAAAATAAAATAAATCGAAGTAAGAGAAAAGTTACAAGCGTTCTAGAGTGGACTTTTATGATGGAACAAACACTAGTGAATGTCAATCTTTCTAAAATAATAAAGGTATGCACGTTCTAAGATGTCCAAGGTTGATTGAAACATAACATATGCTAAGCATAGAGAACTAAAGGAAACACATTCCACCTTTTGTTTCAACCAATCAAACCACGTTCTCTCTACTAGTTTCAAATCCACTTTCAAGTTAGCTTCTCATGATTCCACGAAGAAACCGGAAAATAAATAAGAAATTAAAAACATTGAGAAGGTTACCCGACATCTTGGCTATGCAAACTCGCTCTATAGGCTTGATTCCTATTTCCCGCCATCATTGAATGACTTAACCCTCTAGGATCAAAAGGACTTTCAAGGTATTAACATATAAGCTAGGAGAGTAAAGGTGTGGAGAACTCTTGAAATTGGTGGTAAACCTATGTGAAGCACGGGTGGAACTTCTTCCACAAGATCCAAACGATTCCAAAACAAAAGTGCCAAGTATGCTTATTAAATAACTTTCCCCCAAGCTTATTTAACACAAAATAACAAAAACAGGGAGAACAACAATAACAAAACCCTTTTTTTTTTGTGCTTTACATTCTTCTTTACTTTTTTTTTTTTTAATAATTCCTTTTTCTAAGCTTTTTTTTTTTTTTTTTTTTTTTTTTTTAAATGTCCTTGCCTCTTTTAACTTTGGACGGATTTTTCTCAAAATGTATTTGGTTTTATGCAAAAAATTATATACAACACATACTTGCTTTGCAAATGAACTTATAATTCTAAACTTGCACCATAAACAATAAAACAAGCTCCAAAACAAAATTGCTTCACAACTAAAGGTAGGATTTAAAGTGAAACTAAGGCTGGAAGGCTTGTATTAAGGTTAGAGAAAAGAATGTATATGGCTCAAATGGGCTAGTAATAGGGGCAATTGCAAACCAAATCCAAAATTGAAAATTAATCCTATAAAAAGAGAAATGTCTTTGTCATCCCCTAAAGTGGCTCAGTCGCGATCATGGGAGCTAAAAGTCAAGTTCTAGATACGAGAATGCAATAGCCAAGGATCCAAATATGCCGCTCAACAAAGTATGATGAAGGCTTGAACAATTTACCTCACTAGGGATAGCAATAACTAACTCTTGATTTCATATCCACCATAGAGAGCAACTCCATCTTACCACAAGCAAGTGAACTAGAGCTTCATGGTCCCAAAGTTCTTAGCCAACTACCTTAGCATACCATATCCTAGAGTCAACCTAACACATTCTCAAACCGTGCACACCTTTATAATTTAGGAATAAAGACATTCAAGAATACAAGTCCAAGCGTATTATGTCAAAAGTAAGAACAAAACAAAACACATTGCAAATTTGCCTTGATAGAAACAAAATCTTTTTGGAATTTTCAAAATAAAGAAAATGGAAATGCATATACAAATGTGCATGGCATATATGAATCAAAATTCCACCAAACATGATAGAATACCCTCCCCCAAGCTTGAATGAGGCAACATGCTCAAACTTTAAACCAAAGAATCCATGGGAGGAGAAAAGAAAGAAAGTCATCCAACCAACCAACATATGTCTAACAAGTCACAAATCATTAGAGGAAGAGCAAGGAAGGATATTACCGGATATTAGGTGGGTATAGTACCCGCAAATGACCCAATTAAACCTTCTTGAAGCCGACTACCTCTAAAATTGAATCTTGTTTTCCATGTGCTAGCAAAAGTGGAGTCAAACTTCCTTGATTCTTGATCCAAATCAATGCACCAAAGTATATCAAGTTATGTACCTAGAAAAAGGCACACAAACATTTCCATGAGAGAAAATCTATTCTAAAAAGAAAAGAAAATGAAAGCAATAAAACACGGGTTACTTCCCGAGAAAGGCTTGCTTAAGGTCCAAGCTTGACCGCTCTAGTAAATAATATTGCAACGATCGCAAGAGCTTGTCAAATGCACTACTACACATCTCATAAGATAACAAGTAAGCAAATGATATAAGAAGGGCATGCACCAAGATTAGTGCACACAAAAGAAGGTGAAGAGGGAGTTTCCAAGAAGAACAAGAATCAAAAGAAAATTCAAGAAAATAAGAAGAAGAATAGAAAGGCAAACTCTCTTCACAAAAATCTTTTTGGGTGGAAAAATCACCCTTTTCCTCAATTGAAGACGAATGAGGGACATAAAAATCTTCATAGGCAAGGGGGTCCCCAATAGGCTCATTAACAAAGGAAGGAAGGGATATAGGAGTGTAGGGGATATGGTTGAAATTTCTTGAAAAAGGGACATGAGAGAAGGGGATAGGAGCAATGGTCTTACAAATGGTCTCTTCTTCACCACCATTCCTCAAATCACCAATTTGAGTATGAAAATCAATCATAGAATCCTCAAAAGAAGAACACTCATGATCATGATCTCCCTCAAACATCCAACTTCCAAGAGGAACTACATAATCCCCTTCACTACAATCATGAACAACAACTCCCTCAACTTCCTTAAAGCCTAAAATCTCAAAGCCATGCATGAATGGATGCAAATTCATTTCAAAATGGTCTCTCTCCCATGAAGCATTCTTAATGAACTCACTCAAAAGGCTATGGGTTTTCATTTGACACTCAATAAACACATTAGACATAACCTTAAATGAATCCAAATACTCATGGATAAAAGGATCACAATCATGCACTTGAGACTCATCAAGATGGGAAAAAGGGTTAGGATTTTCAAAATCAACACTCTCTTCATTCTCAACTCCTTCACCATCACTCATATGCTCACCAATGGGATCCTCACACTCTCTTGGTTGCTCAAAAAAATCATCATCATCATCCTCAACACACACATTAAATTGGGATTTTTCACAAACAAGCATCAAGGGTGACAATTGGCTTTCTAACTCTTCTTTTCTTCTCCTTCCCTCCTCAAGACGCTCCTCATTCTTTTTCATTATCTCTAATTGACCTCTCATAGAATTAAGAATCATTTCCTTACTAGGCCCAAGCTCATTATCAAGCTCAATGCACCTAATTTGAGATTCAAAAGTAGCAATAAGGGATTCAAAAGGTGTTGAAGGTTGAGGCTCAACAAGAGAAGAAGAAGTACAACCAAGATTGGAAAAATCAACATTAAGATCATGAGCATATACATCACATTGGGGAGTGGGGGCACAATCAAACACATGAGATTCATCATTAAGGGAACGAAGCACATCACAAGAAGGCATGGTAAATAATGAAGAATATTGAAACACACCATTAGCATCAACTTGAGCATGCACCTCATCATCATGAACAAAAGAGGAAATAGAGTTGAAATCATGTGTTTTAGGCTCACTTAAGGGATCATGTAACAAATCATGGGAATTCATGCTAATATTAGAAGTATCAACACATTGCATATCAATAATAGAATCATGATTACCCTTATTATAGACATCCCAAGCAAACCAAACATAAAAATCCCAAGCATCATCAATTGATAATGCTCTAAATTCACCATTATGCATGCATTCAACTTCATCCCTAGTTTGCTCATTCAAACCAAAATAACAAATCTCACAAGCCTCCCAAAGACTAAAACAATCAAAATCCAAATATCCCTCAAGTCTATTGAAATATTCACAAAAAGGCTCATTGTCATATTGAGGAAACGAGTTACTTGCCATTTTTTTTACAAAAACAAGCAAAAATTAAAAAAAAAATAAAATAAAAAGAAAAGTATACACAAAGACCTAGACTCAAGCAATCAAAAACAATCAAGCATTGACACCGTTCCCCGGCAACGGCGCCATTTTGACGGGCGTTAGAACGGTCGCACATTCCACACTCAATCAAATAAATTTATAAATCCTAAAACTAACCCCTAAACAAGTCTAGTGGTAAGTTCGGAGTCGAACCACAAGGAACGGTAATGCTAAATTGTTCTTAATCTAATGCCTAAGCTATGCCGAAGTCGATTTACGGATAAAGGACACTACAACTACACTAAAACACATATAAAGAACAAGGTATGATAAAGTCTACTAGGGGAAAAGATCCACTTAGAACAATTAATAAGCTAATGAGAATCCATTTGATAATCAATCATGCAAAGAAAGAATTATAATGAGAATTAACTACACTCAAAAGTAATCTCTCAAATTCCTAGCCTAGATCCCTCATTGACTAGGTGCATAGAAGAAAATTACCCAAAATGCAATCAAATATATCCATTCTAATTCACAATCCCTTGTCAAACTAAAACCAATATGCAATTAAGTGTGCTATCATGGGAGATCAATCCAATCTAAAACAAACAACATGCCAACATCAATTCAATCAATTTAATCACACAATTATCATCAAATTTATCTCAAATAACTCAAATAATCATTACAAAGTCTCACTCAACACCTAGTAGAAGGGAAACTACTCAAGCATAATGAAAGCAACTAAATAAAGCAATAAGAGAAGAGAAAGTAAGAAATGCTCATTGATATAAGGTGGAGATCTTCAAATTCCTCATTTGATTATCCAAAATCCATGAAAACCATTGTGCTCCTCACTTTCTCTCTCTAAAATTTTGAGAGTTTCTCTCTCTAAAACCTAAAACTAACCTAAAATCTATTCTAAACTGAAAAATCTCCTTTTTTTTAATGAGCAAAAAAAACTATTTATACCCCTTACAAAATTGCTTAGGAAGCTCCGCAAAAAGTCAGCTGAAACGGGAAAAGGTCCGACCGAACTCTGTGTAGGTTCGGTCGGACTCAGGGTAGGTTCGGCCGAACTCAGGGTAGGTTCGGTCGAACCTCCCTGATCCTTGTTTGGTCGACCTTTCCTGGTTCGACCCCTCCTGTAAACATGCTGAAAACTTGGTTGAAACTGCCTTGGAGGTTCGGTCGAACTTTTCAAAAGTTTGACCACACCTTGGTTCGACCGAACCTCTTAGAGGTTCGGCCACACCTCCTCTTGAACTTCCTCTTCTTGCTTCCTCTTCTTCCCTTTTGCTCCTCTTGTCTTTGTCCATGCCTCCATACTTGGCCAAGGGGCCTCCTACCGTGCTTAGGACCGTCATGGAACCTGCAAAAGATAGCAAAGATCACGAGAGCATGGGGATGATAAAATTATGCATAAAGATTATCAAAACAAGCGCAAATAAGCATACTTTTCATCCATAAAAGAAAAGGAAGCCATAAGAGGACAAAGAGGTAGAAAACCTAAGAAAAACAGGAGAAAAGAGACCAATACACTACCCCTAAGGGTAACATAAATGTCACTCATCAGTCATGTTCTTCGAAATGCTGAACTACGGTAGCTAACCGTTGAAAAGTTTGGCCTTGCTCTTTTCATGGCAGTCAAGAAGTTGAAAGCTTACTTCTTGGCACATCCAGTTGTGATCTACACAGATCAACCCCTCAAACGGCCAATGACAACTATGGATTCATTCGGTCGAATGAGCAAATGGGCTGTTAAAATTCAAAGCCTTGAAATATCTTTCGAACCAAGGAAGACAGTGAAGGGTCAGGCGTTCGCCGACTTCATTGTCGAAATGACAAGGCCGGCTGAGTCGAAGAATCTTGACCAGGTTTGGAAAGTATACGTAGACGGGAGCTCTACTATTAATGGTTGTGGTGCAGGCGTTATATGTCAGTCTCCTGAAGGGGATAAGTACAAATATGCACTACGGTTTTAGTTCCAGGCCTCAAATAATGAGGCAGAATATGAAGCCCTTCTAGCCGATATCCGCATGTGTAAGGCAGCAGTGGCAAGAAAAGTTGATGCCTATTGTGATTCACAATTGATCGTTAGCTAATACCATGGTGACTATGAGGCCTCCCATCAAGCCATGATCAAGTATTTGCAGGCGGTCAAAGAAGAGGCTGGGTCACTTGAAGAATTTCATCTAAGTTAGGTGCCCAGATCAGAAAACAATCAGACGGATGCTCTTTCAAAACTGGCATCATCCGCAACTTGTGATACGCCTAGGTCAGTCTTTTAGGAAGTTATGGAAAAGAGAAGTATTGAAGAGGATCCCATTGGAATACTAGACCGAAGTTCAACCTGGATGGATGGCATCAAGGCCTATCTACTAGACGACACTTTGCCGGATGCATATCTAGAAGTGGCTGCAATGAAAAAACGTGCGACCAACTTTGAAATTCATAATGGAGAACTTTTCAAGAAGGTATCTTCAACCTCTTTTGAAATGGCATCACCCTAGAAAGGGGGCAAGAGGTTCTAGAGGACCTGTACTCGGGTTTTTGTGCATCACACATAGGCGGCAGGTCTCTAGTAAAAAGGGCCAGGCAGCAAGGCTATTTTTAGCCCACTCTTGAGGCAGACGCCATGGAAATGGTGAAAACATGTGATAAGTGTCAAAGATTTGGCAAACTCATACACCGTCCGACTACTGATCTGACGACTATTCACAGCCCAGTGCCATTCGCTAAATGGGGCATGGACATTTTGGGTCCGTATACGCCTGCTACAGGCGGACGACGGTATATTTTAGTTGCTGTTGACTACTTCACCAAGTGGGTAGAAGCAGAGGCGGTCAAAGGCATTAAGACAAAGGATGTCATCTCCTTCATCTGGAGGAATATCATCACCCGGTTTGGGGTACCTATGTCTATGGTCTTTGACAATGGCCCTCAGTTTGAGACGCCTACCCTCAAGAATTGGTTGGGAGATCAAGGGATCTCACATTGCTTTGCATCATTCGGCCGTCCCCAAGCAAACGGCCAGGTTAAAGCCTTTAACAAGCTTATCTCAAACGACATTAAGAAGAAAATTGAAAGGGCTGGCGGTCTATGGGCAGATGAGTTGCCTCATGTCCTATGGGCCATCAGAACAACTAAAAAAGGGGCTATCGGTGAAACCCGATTTCTTATGACATACAGCGCAGAAGTCGTCTTGCCTATATATTGAGCACTATGAGCCGACTCTTCGAGTCATGCTTTATGAAGAAGAGGCAAATTAGGAGGCCATGCGGCTAACATTGGACTCGCTCCTGGAGCGCAGGGGCAATGCCGCCTTGCGTCATGAGATTTACCGTCTTAGAATGACAAGAGCTTACAACAAAAAAGTACACAAACGACCCTTGAAAGTAGGGAACTTTGTGTTACGGAAAATGAAGGCAACCGGTAGGGCAAATGAGCAAGGATAGTTTGCTCCCAATTAGGAAGGCCCTTACCGGATCTAGAGCGTAAAGGGGTCAGACGAGAGACTGCGTGACTTCGTGGGGGATCATCTTGCGGCGACCCTCCATGTGTACGCGCAGTCTTGGCCGTACTCGGTTCTTGCCGATGAGTTGTTGGCTGATGAGTTTGACCGGCAGTGTACTCCTGATCAGCTGGCTCGAATATACATTGCTCACATTCTTTTCTTCACTATTCTGAGTGATTGGGGAGAACGTTTCGCCATTGGTTTACTTATTTGCCTTAGTGATTTTGGGTATGGGGGTAACTTGAGCTGGGCGGAGGTGTCGTATGCCCGTATGCTTACTGCTATGGGCAAGGCGACCCGAGTGATGGATCTGGCGGCAGCTACTGAGGTGCCCCAGATCTCCATTTCATGGCACGGTCGTATCCTTGAGGTACGTGTTCCTTTTGTATATACTTTTCATTTTCTCTTTCTTTTTTTTTGTTTGATCACATTTTGTTTTTTCTTTTCTTTTTAGGCCTGGGGGTACTCGTACCTGCCATTCTTAGCCCCCAAGACGCTCGGGCCAACTCGTTTCCCTATTGGCCATCGCTTGGCCATTATAAAGAAGAAACGAGCTACTGCAGCCGACGACTTCCGCCAGAGGATTCTTTCGGCGACTCGTGCGTTGGTGAGTATGGTTTTAATGTCTTTATTTCTTTAGTTGTCTCTATTTTTGACATAAGGTTGTGTTTTGTAGGTCGACCTTCGCCCTTGGGGCTTGGTCGTAAGGGTCTCTGAGGCCGTCCGGGCAGGCGCTGTTCGCTGCCGTTTTCAGGCGCTCTATCAGGGACTCTCCGCGCTTCACCGGACGAACGCGTGGTTTTTAGGCGAGCGCGTCGTCTGGCAGTTCTAGTCTGAGGAGCCTTTAGTTCCCGTGGATCCTCCGATCTGGATGCTGCGTCCGGATCTGCTGTCTACTGAGGACCAAGCTCAGGCGATCCTTGGTTATCCAGCGGAGCAGCTGGTGTTGCCTGGAGCGTCTTATCAGGAATTCGTCGCATCCAAGCTGACTCCATTTCCAGCTTCCGTTCCGGTTAGCCTTTCTTTCTCTATATTCTTTTATGTTTTTTCGACGTTCGGACATTTGACGCTTTATTTGTTTTTGCTTTATTTTCTTTTAGGAGGGTCAGGCTGGGCGATTGGGTGCCTCCCGTGATAGAGATCTCGTATACCGATGCCTTTGTATCTGTGATTCACAAGACTCTTCTAGCAGCGGAGGATGAGGATATATTGTTCATTCTAGAGACAGTCGAGTAGGTATGTATTGTTTCGCATATGTAAATGAGTTTTTTTTATTTATCATATACGTTTTATAACTGTCCCATTTTGGAACAGGTTCTGCGGGAGATCGTGAATGGCATGATGAGGACCCTACGTGCTTTTCGAGATGCTTATAGGAGAGCCCATGAGGCTTTGTCATCCCGTGATCATCGGATGGTTGCGGTTATCTTTATTTTCACTTTTTTTTTATTTCATCAAAGTTATTACATGTATGCGTATTAATCTTTGATTTGGATTTTGCAGGATGTTCAGTTGCCTTCCGGGAGCCGCTGAGCACCTTGATTCCATTGCAGGATGTTCATTTTTTATACATACGATTTTTTGTACATATGATGTATTTTGTATATATCGCCATTTGTCTTTCATCGTATTTATTTTCCATAAATATGTATGCAAAAATTTGCAAAAAATTTCCAATGGAGAGAAACGGTTCCCGACTTATCCCCCTCGAAAAAAGAACAAAAAAGGAAAAAGATAATAAGTAAGAAAGAAAAAAAAGAAAGAAAAAAAAAATTAAAAAAGAAAGAGGGGGAAAAAATAAAAAGAAAAGGAAATAAGAAAAAACGAAGTAAAATAAAAAAAAGCAAGCGTATGAGTTAATCATAAGAACCGTAATAATGTTTCCATTATTCGCTAAACGAAATACAGAAGTAACCAAAAATACGCTGGGACAGACTAGGCGTGCGTAACTCTACAGGTTACGCGCGTATGTCGTGTGCATGTTAAATGGTTGCGTGCGCCATCCGCGCGCAACTTCGTGGGTTGCGCGCGTCACCTGCGGGTGAACTTTCCTTCGAGCGAAATTTGCCAAAAATCGGACTGTTTTGGTCTATTTAAACAAGGTTACGTCTAGGCTTTTGATCATCTCACATTCATTCGACACCAAAACAATAGTATTATTCAAAAGAATTTATTACTCTCTCTTTTAATTAATACAATGGTGAAAACTTTTGAACATGATTGAAACAATGGTGACCTCCTTTTCTAGTGAGGATAAATTAGCTTTCAAAATATATCACCTAGATGCCCTATTAAGCTACATGCAACTCAACATTAACTATAATTTCCTTCATGCTGCCGTTAATCATTGGGACTCAAACCATCATCTTTTTCTCTTCAAAGGGGATGAAATAATCCCATTGCCTATCGAGTTTAAGTCTCTACTAGGCTTCCCTGCAAATACTCTCCCTGTGACTTATGCCCCTAACTTGTCAGATTCTAAACCTTCTTTTCAACGATGTTTTTGCTTGAATGACAATGATATGGCCACGATTGATACGGAGCATGGCGTGAATTTGCTTCAATTCATCGAACATTTTGTAACTCCTCGAAACAATTTGACTAAACATGTTGGTGAGCTTGGGTAGGAAAGAATTTGGGCATATAACACTAGTAGAAGAAATGAATTAGGCAACGCACCTTTGGCACCGGTTCTTGAAAACCGATGGCAAAGGAAATGGGCGGGATATGCTTAATGACTTTTGGCACCGGTTCCTCTTAACCCGGTGCCAAATCAACTATTTGGCACCGGTTCAAACCGGTGCCAACTAAAAAACAAAAAAAAAAGCAGAAAAGGGATTTGGCACCGGTTCTAAACAAAACCGGTGCCAACTGTTTAAAAAAACCGGGTTAATGCTAGCTTTCTTCTTCTTTCTTTTTCCCCAGCTTTCCCTCTTCTTCGTTCATTCTACTCTTCTCCTTATGCACTCCATTGAAGCAGCTGGCATTTTTGCTCCCTCTCCATCTCGTTTTCCCTCCCATTTTCGCATCTCCTGCTCATCCCTCTCCTTCTCATTTTCCCTCCCATTTTCGCATCTCCTACTCTTCCCCCCTGCTTTCCCTCTTCGTTTTCGCATCTCCTTCTTCACTCCATTGAAGCAGGTCTCTCTCTCCATTGAAGTGGTTTACGCGCATTCTCACTCCATTGAAGCAACACCTACATTGAACCAAGCCTGGCCTCCGTTGAACTCACGCCATTGAACAACTCACGCCATTGAACGTGCTCTATATTCTCCATTGTGGCCGATTCTGAGCTTTCTCACTTCCATTGAACAAGCTTCGAGGTAAGGTATTTCTTGTAGTTGTGCGATTTCATTGATTTTCTTTCGCAATCTAGGGTTTTTCGTTAATTTTCTTTTCAATTTAGTAATTTCAGGGTTATGGTAATATAGGGTTTGTAGTGTAATTTGCATCTGTTCAAGACTGCTTTGTAGTGTAATTTGCATATGCTCTTTTTCTTTATGAATTGGTTTAAGAGCAGCTTTGTTGAATTCTGCTACTGTAAGTTGCTAGTTTCTACAGAGGCTTTTGGGTGCCATGGCGTAGTTGCTGCCATGTGACATTCTGGTAAAATGTTAGGACATTTGCACAAGACCGAGACTATAGCTGAGGTGTTTCTCATGCTAATTTTTCGTATTTATAAGTGTTGGAATACAAATTTTGTATAAATTCTTTCTTCTATGGTGAGTTTTATTAAGATCAATGCATAACCCCAGACTTTTGTTTTTTGTTTTTGTTTTTTGTTTTAAATTTTTATAGGTTCATATGTGAATTGAGCACAAGTTTATAAGCTTGAAGACTACACATTTAGCTCAAGTGAGAAGTTAGAAACAATACATCCATTGTACTTGCTATATTGGTATGAATTATACACTTTACTAATAAGCTATATTTCTTTCTCTTTATTGTTTTAATAAAAGTTTTTTCATGCTGTTACGACCTGTGTATTATTTAATGACAAATAAATACAACAATATATGAAATGCTTGCATCATCATATGCCTAGATACCCGTTCAAGGCTTTCTCATTAGGAGAAAGTCTTGAATAGTCCCCGGTTGGGACTGTTCTTGAACATTTACTCTCACTTAGGTGGTGAATGTATGTCTTTTTTTTTCGATTTTAAGGAACATCTTGGCTTACCATTTCCTCACCATGTTCTCTGGATACATATGTGGGTAAGTTATTACCTACATCGTGTACTTAGAGAACTGGGGGAAATACTGCCGGATTTTCCTTAAAATTGGAAAGTCGACATACATTCACTAGTGAGATTACACGTTCAAGGATGGGTTAGGTTGGAGTGATAAGGACCCTTTGGAAGCATATATGCATTTTTGTATCTATATGAATGTTATATGCATGGTGTGTGTTTGAATTTGATTTACATATATAATAGATGTAGCAATTATACATTATTCATAATATGTTGCCATGTTTAGAGACAATTTACTTAATGGAGAAGGATCGTGGCTGGATGTATGGTAGATGTGATACATTGGAATTCTTTGATGGGGTTCAAAAGTTTTGCGAGAGGGCTTCATCTTATCAGCGTAGAATGGGTGTCGATTGGCTCTATTGTCCTTGTGTTGATTTTAATAATGTGAAGGTGGTCAATAGTGTTGATATCATTAGAGATCATGTAGTTTATCGTGGGTTTATGCTTAAATACCATGTGTGGATTTGGCGCGGTGAAGAAGGAGAGTACAGTGGGGATGTTGATGGGAATGATGTGCATGATGATAGAAGCAATGACATTCGTGTGGACGAGGAATGTAGGAATAATGAACATACTATTGATAATGGTGATGAGGATGGATTTGAGGATGATCATGTGGATGAGGTCGAGGATGAAGGGGTGGATGAGATGATGCGTGGTGTTAAAGGTGACGTGTTTGAGTCATTATCGGAGGCTTCTAAAAAGCCTTTGTATCCTGGGTGCAAAAAATACTCCAAAATATCAGCCGTGCTAACACTTTTTAACATTAAGTTGAAGCATGGGTGGACGAACAGTAGTTTTACTTCTTTGTTGACCACATTAAGTGAGATGTTGCCCGATGGGAATGAAATTCCTAAGTCTTACTATTACGCAAAGAAGTTCATGTGTCCATTTGGTTTGGAGTATAAGAAGATACATGCATGTCCTAATGATTGTATTCTTTATCGAAATGAATATGAATAATTGGAGGAGTGTCCACGATGCAAGAAGTCGCGCTACAAGCGCATGAGTTACAATGGTGGTACGAAGGGACCTTTTGCTAAGGTGTTGTGGTATCTTCCCATTATTCCAAGGTTTAAGCGTCTATTCTCAACACCAAAAGACGCTAAAAACTTGAGGTGGCATGCAGAGGGAAGAAAGAAAAACAGAATGCTGAAGCATCCAGCCGACTCCCCGCAATAGAAGAACATTGTTATGAAGTTTGGGGAATTTGGTGATGAAGTCAGAAATTTAAGGCTTGGTTTGTGCACGGACAGGATGAATCCATTTGGCACTCTTAGTACCCAACACAGCACATAGCCGGTACTTTTAGTGATCTACAATTTGCCTCCTTGGTTGTGCATGAAACGGAAATATGTAATGCTTTCACTTTTGATAACGGGGCCAAGGCAACCTGGAAACGACATAGATGTTTATCTTGTGCCACTTGTTGACGACGCATCTAACATGAAAAGATTTGTATCCTTGAATGGAGAATTGAAGCTGACAAGTATGAAATCCCACGATTGTCATGTTCTGATGCAAGTATTCCTACCAATTGCAATACGTGGTATTTTACCAAAGCACGTGAGGGAAGCTATTACAAGCCTCTGTTCGTTTTTCAATACAATATGCAGCAAAGTGCTTGATCCTTGTACACTTGATGCTTTACAGGCGGATGTGGTTGTGACTTTGTCCAAATTTGAGATGTACTTCCCACCCTCATTTTTTGACATAATGGTACATTTGATTCTTCACTTGGTGCGTGAGATTAAATTGTGCGGTCCAGTGTTCATGAGGTGGTGCTATCCTTTTGAAAGACGCATGGGAAAATTGCAAAATAAGGTAAGGAATCGGGCTCACCCGGAAGGAAGTATGATTCAAGGGACCGTGGCTGAGGAGATTGGTAATTTTGTGGCCGACTATATAGCCGTTGTTGAACCTATTGGTATTCCTACTTCTCGACATGAAGGCAGACTTGATGGTCATGGCACAATTGGGTCGAAACGAATGTCACCTGATCGAGATAAGTTCTTACAAGCACACCTACATGTGTTGCACCATGTTGCAGATGTTCACCCATATTTAGACGAGCACATGGCTAGTTTGCGTGATGAATTTCCATCGAAATGTGAAAGGGCACTGATGCAGTTGCATAATAAGAAGTTTGTGAGTTGGTTTCGTGATCGAGTGATGGGTGAAATGGATGAGAGTGTCACAGATGCAGTAAGGTGGCTTGCTTATGGTCCTAGGGATGATGTTCGCTCATTTGAGGGATATGACATAAATGGGTACACATTTTGGACTGAGCGTTAGGATTTAAAATCTTCCTCGACCCAAAACAGTGGTGTAACGCTTGTGGCATCGTCAAGGGAGTTTGCAAGTGCTAAGGATAAATCACCCGTTGATGCAGAGTTGTCATACTATGGTCGAATTCAAGAAATATGGGAGCTTGATTATTGTAAGTTCACGGTTGCTCTTTTCCAGTGTAAGTGGGTTGATAATATCAAGCGTAACGTCAAATATGATGACTTTACTCTTGTAGATCTTGGCCATCTAAATGATAGTGCGGAACCATTCATCCTTGCATCTCAAGCTAAGCAAGTGTTTTACATAACTGACCCAGTCGATTCAAAATGGTCTATTGTGCTAGCCGGTAAAAGAAGAATCCTAGGCATTGGAGATGTCAAGGATGAGGAAGAATATAATGCGTTTGATGACTCTGCACCTTTCAATGTTCCTAGACCTGTTGTAACAAATGACATGGACGACCAAGCCAATTATATGCGATCAGACCACAACGAAGGAATATTAGATTGAGGTAATATTTTTCAATAATTTTGAAATTGTAGGCGTTGAAAGTATAAATCACAGGTTAGGTGAAAATGAATGAAAGTGTTAACTTACTTGCCCATTTTTCACATTTTCTTTTAAATGAATGAAGTAACTTTTACAACATTTGAAATACGGAATAAAAACGACCTACACTTGCCCATTTTCTATGTTGATTTGTATTATAATTCAGCAATTTATATTTGATTATAACTTTACCTTTCAAATTTATTTATATTACAACTAATAACGTGTTATGTTTGTAATGGCAGGTGTTTACATCTCATGGCGGACGATCAGGACCGTATTTGTGTCGAGGATGTAGAGGATGATGATGATGATTTCACTGAAGATGAGGACGAGCTGTATGATGTGAACAAGGAGCCTGATTTGGGTGAGGCAGAAGATCAGGCTCAAGATGAGTTGGAGCGTAGGCTTGATGACTTTGAGATTTCAGCTGAACAAGCACCTCCTATCGACAATGCAGTTTCTGAGACGGTTGGTGAGAATCCTACTTCCCACACTCAAAGCCAAGGACAAAGTGGAGGGGGGGTGAAGGCACCGGCTAAGAAAAAGGCGAGGGGTCCGACGACAAGTTTTAAGAAACCCGTCGGTCCCATGGCCCTGGAGTATGACAAGGCAGGCCAACCTACAAGCAAGTGTTTTGTTTGCACACAATTATAAATACCTTCACTTTATTGTTATTTAAAAGGGGAAACTAATACTCGTTTTGGTTTGTGCTTGCAGAGTGTGTTTAACATTCCTAATGATGCCGCCAAGCGAAGGGTGTTTGAATCTTTACTGGTGGAAAGATTCAGAGGCTTCAAGACCCTCTTAGTTCGTATGTGGATCACAAAGACAAGGGTGAGAAGACCAAAGAACAAGAAAGGAGGTGGAAACGATGATGAAGTCATCGAGGAAGAGCAACTCCCATGGCAAAAATGGCCAATTGTATCAAAGGATGATTGGGAAGCTTTCGTTCTTCAAAAAAGTAAAAAGGAAGCAACTGTAAGTTTAAGTAAATTTGATGACAATTGTATAATATATTAACTCTTTTTTTAGTAATGATACTAACATGTCTAATTATGTAGGAACTGAGGGAGCAAAATTCCAAAAATGCATTGCAGAGGCAATACACCCATCGTATGGGGCCTAAAACATTTGGTGAATGGAGGGAAACGTGGGTGAAGAAGGGAGTATACCCCACTGCGCTTCTAGGGTCCTACAAAGAAGCCTCTGATTCCACAACCACTACGTTGATGAGTCGTGCTTGCGATTTCATTTGTTCTATGCATTCGCGTGACAAGAAAACCGGAAAATGGGTCATCAACGCTCCGGAAACCAAAGAAATGGAAGATAAACTCGTAAGCAACTATGAATTAGTGAACTTTATGAAGCTTTAGCATAAATATCACTTTACAAAAACATTAACTATATTCATGTTGAGTACACTGAAGAACTGGTTGAAGGCAAGCTCGTCCCAACAGTAGAGAAGGACCCTTTCACCTTGGCTTTGGGAAAGCCCTACCATCCAGGTCGGGTATTAGGTGCGGGAGGGACCTTGCTAGGATGGGAAAAGGTGATGGGTCCAAAATATACCAAATCAGGAAGATCCCGAGCAAGTGTGAACTCACCGGTGGACTTGGATGCCTCGGTGGCATCAATTAAGGAACAAGTGCCGAACGAGATGCGAGAAGAATTCAATGCTTGGGCGAAGCAACTGAACTTGCCAGGCTTGCCTTTCCCCTCGACTACACCGGTCGACTCATGTAGTCACCCACAAGGACAAGGAGAAGGTGAGATACATCGAGACGATGATGAGATACATGGAGACGATGATGAGGTAGTTTCATATCTATTAGTTTTGGCATATTGAGTTACGTAAGATCTAACGTAGCATTATTAACTTACCATTGCAGGTTCGTACTCCTACACATGCGGACTCGAGGGAGCTTCATAATCCAACGCCGGTTGACTTTCAAGATTTACAGGTAATTTGTTTAGTTCTTTGTAAATGTTCTTAGTTTCTTCGTTTTTGTCGTGCTTCTTCGTTTTTGTATTACTTGCATAACAATTAATCGGGAAAGGAAATGTCCGAGGTGATAGTATTAATTCTGTCAAGTTTATGTGCTGCTTCTGTCTGCTGTTTCTGTGCTATTTCTGTCGTGTTTCTGTGCTGTGATGCTGTGATGCTGCTGTTTCTGTCATGCTATTTCTGTTTCTGTTTCACAGACCATTATCATGCTGTTTCTGTGCTTGCTGCCTGCCTGTTTATGTGCTTGCTGTTTCTTTGCTTGTTATTTCTGTCATGCTGTTTCTGTGATGTTATTTCTGTGCTTGTTGTCTGCCTGTTTCTGTGCTTGCTGGCTGCCTGCTGTCATGCTTGCTGTGATGCTACTGTCTGCCTGCTGTGATGCTGCTGTCTGTCTGCCTGCTGTCATGCTGCTGTGATGCCTTGTTGCCTGCCTATTTCTGTGCTTGCTGTTTCTTTGCTTGCTGTTTCTGTCATGCTGTTTCTGTCATGCTGTTTCTGTGCTTGCTGTCTGCTTGTTTATGTGCTTG
This sequence comes from Chenopodium quinoa, assembly GCF_001683475.1. Lineage (NCBI taxonomy): Eukaryota > Viridiplantae > Streptophyta > Magnoliopsida > Caryophyllales > Amaranthaceae > Chenopodium > Chenopodium quinoa. Next base: position 2,648,803 of record NW_018743252.1, read on the forward strand.
TTTCCTGCCTGCTGTCATGCTTGTTATGATGCTGCTATCTTCCTGCTGTGATGCTGCTGTCTACCTGCTGTGAGCTGTGTTGTGCTGTTTCTGTGTTGTGTTGCTGCTGTGCTGTGTTGTGCTGTTTCTCTGTTGCCTGTGAGTTATGCTACCTGCTGTGTTTGCTGTGAGCTATGTCTGCCTACTGTGAGCTGTGAGTTGTGTCTCCCTGCTGTCTACTTCTGATCTGCTGTGAGCTGTGAGCTGTTGTTGTGTTGATGTTTCTGCCTACTGCTGTGAGCTGTTTCTGCCTACTTCTGATCTGCTGTGATCCGCTGTGTCTGTGATGAGCTGTTGCTGTGAGTTGTGTCTGCTATGAGCTGTTGCTGTGTTGCTGTGAGCATACTGCACAACAAATTCACCCAAAATCAACCTTAGCCCATTGCCATACACACTTTAAATACATAATAGATATAATTCACCCAAAAGCAAGGCAAAAGTACAGCAAAAACACATGGCACAGAGGCTGTTTTTACAGCAGCTATGATTCCTTTATTAGAGGCTGTTACATGCTTAAAACTCAACCAAAATACATCATTAACAACTTAAAAATAAACCCTAATGATACCTTAACATAATCATAAAATCGGTTTTGTTTTCGATTTTGTTTTTGGTTTTGTTTTCGGTGTGGGCATTGTTTATAATCGCTTTGAAAGTGTTAATTTCTTCTTCCAAATTACTGCAGGAAGAGGCCCATTGTGCACTTCTATACCCGGGGCTATCAAACAGTGGACCTTTGCAGTTGGTTGCGTATGCTAGTGCACAACCGACCAGTGGTACTGTCCATTCGCGACTGCTTAGGCCACAACATTACTCGGTTGGGAAAAATTCTGTGCTTGCGAGGTTCGAGTAATTCGAGTACCGGTGCCCATAGATGAGGATGGGATTACTACACTCTGGGAAGCAAAAGGTAGCTTTGTGCAATGGCCATGTGATTGGGTAAGGTTGATCAACAAGGTAAGATTTTGGGTTCACTCTTTACTCTATGCCCGGTTGTCTTCCCAAGAGTTGGATGGATTTATTTTCTAACCAATTGCGTGATTTTCTCTATCAAATTTCGAAGAAAAGGGCCAAACTTCAAAGAGAAGGAGGGTGGAGCAGCCTAAAAGCATTGATCAACCGGTACCAAAGAAGAGGAGTGAACAACGGTCGGAGAGTGAAAAAGCGTCGAAGAAGAACTCTTCAAGAGGTTCAGCTATGCAAGCTACTCCACTTGTTGCAGACACGGTCCTTCAATCGCTCTCTAAAGATTTAACTTATCTGCACAACCGTGTTGCTATGTTGCCTAGTGACACTCCCGTTCAAGTTGCACTACCTAAGGCATTGTTCCACTATGATGACGATGCAATTGCATGGCTCAGCAAAGAAGATGTGAAGGAATTTCTAAGTGGATCAATGCTTAACATTTCCCTCATTCAAACATTCATGAAGTAATTCAATGCCGCTCAAAGTATGTTATTCAGATTAGTGGTGACTGTCGTTTATTTTTCCATTAATATTCTATTATCATGCATGCAGAGCATTATAGGAGCACTTACGTGACATTGATTCTCCGTATCAAGTTGGGTGGTTATGCCCCGAGCAGATCTCCACTACTAGAATCTTAGGCAACCACCCTGACGTGTTGTACTATGTTGAACGGAGTATCAAGGAATCAGTGCGTGCGGGAGACAAGTTCATATTGGCCCCATGTTATGAGGAGTACGTCTAACCATGTCAAATTCATTTGTTTCCCCTAATTATATGTTGTACATGGCTAATAATTGATTTGTTTGTGTATTGTGAATTTATGTAGTTTGCATTGGACCCTACTGGTGATTTATGTTTCCAATAACATAATCTTCCTTTTTTATTCAGCTCGATTGCCTCATCCAAAAAATCTCCTCATGAAGTCCATACTGCAAAAGTAAATAAAGCTACCTAGTGTTGATTATCATTACCTAACTCATTTATTAATCATATTATTATTATTATTATTATTATTATTATTTATAATATTATATAATAATTATTATTATTGTCATTGTTATATAATAATTGTAGAATTAATGCAGGATGTACCGATTCTCATTATTATTATTAGTATTAGTATTAATATTATTATTTATTGGAGAAAAAAAACACAGTTAAAGGCACCGGTTCATGCTTCAAACCGGTGCCTATTATATTGAAAAAAAAAGCGCGCCATGGGTAATTGGCACCGGTTAACCGGTGCCAAAGAGTGTATTTAGCACCGGTTAACCGGTGCCAAATCTTTAAATAGCCACTGGTTTTGAACCGGTGCCAAATCTTCAGAGATTTGGCATCCCTCAAATACTCAACGGTTCAAAACCGGTGCCCATACGGTGGTTTGAACCGGTGCCTATATATGTTTTTCTCCTAGTGTAAGTTAGAAATAATCATGTTCTTGTATGCATTAAATTTTAGGTTGTGATGTTGATCATGTGAATTGATTGAAAGCATGTGATTATATGAATAGAATAAGTGAAATTGTTTGATTGAACATTGAACCTAATTCATGCAAAAATTTTATTGTTTTTAATTTCTTTGGGAAGGGAATTCTTTTCTAAACCTTTTCCCTTACAGGATGCCAACTCTTCCTAGCAAACTTTCCCAAATTGGTACACTAATCAAGAAAGACTATGAACATTCGTTTGACTATGTCAATAAATTCAATGCTATTGTACCCACATGAGCAATGTCTTAGGAGAAAAGCACTATGATCTTCCTGATCGTGTTTCTACTATGATTATTCATTGTCTTCGAGATGAACCCCCATATCTTGCTGTTAATCAAAGTTTTCCGATTTCTATTTACCAGGGTACATTCCAAACTACTCTAAATATAAAAATTTCTATGGACAGTGGTACCCTGATTACAGATACTTGATTTCTTACCTTGTTAAAGTTGAGAAAGATTATTGTTAGCACTTTAACATTCCATATCCCAACTACTACTATAATATTCCAGCAGGGAATAATTCCCCTTCCACTAGTCATCAGTCAGGATGTTCTTCTCCCACTCAGGGTAATCAAATAGGGATAGGTGGAGGGCAGGAAGATGGAGAGATGATGGATGAGAGTAACCAGACTGTTGATAGTTCAATTATGGAAATTCCAAATCCAAATCCAAATCCACCTCCAACTCCAATTATAATTGATATTTCATCTAACGATGAGGAAGATGAAGAGTTTGTCCAAGTAGAGCAAGAACCAGAGTCACCTGAACCAATGGAGGAAGAGGATGACCCTGAATTCGATCCTGGAAGCTACAAACAATCTACCAACAAGGAGGATAATGTTCGAAAGGGCTAGATTTTTGTAGTTTCATTTCTTTTAGGATTCTTAGATTCGTTTCCGCATTTTAATTATTCCAGTTTCAGTAAAGCAATAAGTGGCATGTCCACAGTGAGCCTGTAAACTTATGTAGTTGCATAAGTTGTTTAAACTCATTTTATTTCAGTATTCCATTCATTTTCTTATGCAGCAAGAAAATTTCAATTATTTCCTTGTCAATTAATTCATTTTATTGACAAATCATTAATTTTGTTCCCAAATCATTTATTTGTATCACTACTCCAGTTAGCCATTTCTTGCTCAAAAGTATTCCAATAATTTATTTCTAAACTCTGGGAATCCATGGGAATTATTTTTATTTATTAAATGTGTGGTTGGTTAGCAATCAATATTTGGTTGACAAAGCTGCAAATTTTGCAAATTTTAATTCCAGTTTGTTAGCTTAAAATTTAATGTGTTTGTGTCAAGGGTGTGAGTTAGCTGGATAAGTATCTAACTTTAGAGCTAGCCAAGACCCTTTTTGATAAACACCCCTTTGTTTTAATTTAGGCGAAGAAAGATGGCAGGAGGGAGTGGTAATAACAACGACGGAGGAGAGTTGAGTGAAGTTGTGAGGCAGTTGGCAGCTGTTGCCATACAACTAGCAAGGAACTCAACCAATAACGTAGATGCTCAGGGAGAGCTATTTAAGAAGGTGGCGCAGAGCAAGCCACCGACCTATCAAAGAGAGCCTGATCAAACTATACTGGAAAACTGGTTGAGGGAGTTCGAGAAACTGTTCGGGGCAGTAGGGTGTCCAGAGAACTCATAAGTAGGATGTGCTACCTATTACCTTAGGGGCGAAGGTGACCTTTGGTGGCAGCAAAATGAGGCTACCATTAAGGCATTACCTGGATTTAATTGGACTATGTTTCAGGAGAAGATTAGGGACAAGTTTTACCCTATCTTCTTACAGAAACAAAAAGCTGAGGAATTTTCTAATCTTGCTATTGGGAAATATGTCGGTCACTTAATACTACACCAAGTTTATTGAGCTGTCATGATTTGCTAAGGAATGTTTCTACAGAAAAGTCTAAGGCTAGAAAGTTTGAGAGTGGTCTGACTACTGATTTGCAGTTAAAGCTGTGTGGTCAAGTATTTGAAACCTTGGATGAAGTGTATGGGAGAGCTGCACACCTATATGCCTTAGAATTAAGAAAAGAAAAGAGCTAGTTGAGATAGAAGGGAAAGAAAAGAGAAAAGAGGTGGGACAGAATTCTGGAAACCCGCAAGGTAACCAGAACAACTTTAAGAAGCAAAAGTACGACCACAACAACAATAATTTCCAAAGAAACAATCGCCAAGGTGGACGAAACTTTAATGGTGAAGCTAGAACCCTAGCCAGGGAAATAACAGGGAAGCAGGGCATTTCTATTGCAAGATGTGTAAGAACGACCAACCTGGAAAGGATTGTGATGGGAATTTGGTTACCTGTCGTGCTTGCAACAAGCTAGGACTAGGGGATATGAATGTTTCTCCAAGGACCCTAATAGAAACAGGCAGGGAAATAATCAAGGTGGGGCTCAAAAGAATTTTCAGGGAAGTAACAACTATTCTGGGAACAAAGGGGCACAACAGAATGCGGCGGGAAAACCAACAATAATAGTGGGAACAACCAATAGAAAGGTGGAGCTGTAGGAAAGTTGAATGCTATAAGTAGGCATGAGGCTGATTCCACGAAAGATGTCATCACTGGTACTTTTTCTATTAACTCTATTCCTGTTAAAGTTTTGTTTGATTCTGGTGCAACTTTTTCTTTCATTTCAAAGGCCATTGTTTCGAAGTTATCAAACTGTTTGAAAACCATAGATAAGGTAGATTTGCCTATAGTTATTCCTACGGGTGGGGTAGTAAAGTGTAACAAGATCTTTAAAGATGTACCTTTGGAAATCGAAGGAAAAGTGTTTTTGTCGGATCTCATTGAGTTTGGATTGAGTGACTTCGATGTCATTTTGGGAATGGATTGGTTGAGCAAGTACAGTACAGAGATTAGTTGTAGATCACAGAAAGTAAAAATGACTACAACTGATAGTGAGTCGGTGGCATATTGTATGTATGGTGAAACTAAGTGCCCAAGGATCATATATGTGTTAAAGTTGGCAAAGTATATTAAGAAGGGACACCTAGTGTATTTTTGTAGTGTGAGGAATTTGGAGCATGAGGAGACAACTAAGCTTGAGGATATAGAAATAGTGAATGAGTTTCTAGATGTGTTTCCAGAAGAGATTCCTGGAATGCCACCCAAAAGGGCAATTGATTTCAGAATAGAGCTAGTTCTAGGAACAACACCAATTTCCAAGGCATCATACCGAATGGCACCTGCAGAGATGAGTGAGTTAAAGGAGCAATTGCAGGATTCATTAGAAAAGGGTTATATAAGACCAAGTGCATCGCCTTGGGGAGCGCCAGTGTTATTTGTGAAAAAGAAAGATGGAAGTATGAGGTTATGTATTGATTATAGGGAGTTAAATAAGGTCACCATAAAGAACAAATACCCATTACCAAGGATTAATGACCTATTTGACCAATTGAGAGGCGCAACTGTGTTTTCTAACATTGATTTAAGATCTGGATACCATCAACTTAGGATTGCAGATGAAGATACTCCCAAGACGGAATTTAGAACAAGATATGGACATTATGAGTTCACAGTAATTCCATTTGGGTTGACGAATGCTCCATCAATCTTTATGGACTTGATGAATAGGGTGTTTCATTCATTTATGGACAAGTTTGTGTTCATAGATGATATACTAGTGTATTCGAAGAGTAAAGAAGAACATGTGGAACATTTAAAGACAGTTCTGCAAACACTAAGGGAAAACAAGCTTTATGCAAAATTCTCTAAATGTGAGTTTTGGTTGGATAAAGTGGCATTTCTAGGCCATTTTGTGTCCAAAGATGGGGTACAAGTAGATCCAGCAAAGATTGAGGCAGTGAAGGGTTGGCCTACGCCAAAAACAGTGTCTGACGTTAGAAGTTTCTTAGGTTTAGCAAGGTATTATACGCGTTTTGTGAAAGATTTCTCGAAGATTGCTAAACCTATGACCTCTCTAATGAAAAAGGACAAGAATTTTGAATGGGATGACAAGTGTGAGGAAGCATTCCAAATCTTAAAACAAAAGCTAATCACAGCGCCAGTGCTTACGCTGCCAGACGATAGTGGAGTTTTATGATGTATATAGTGACACATCCAAGAATGGTCTAGGATGTGTACTTAATCAAAATGGGAAGGTGATTGCGTATGCATCAAGACAGTTAAAGACTCATGAAGTAAATTACCCTACTCATGACTTAGAACTAGCTGTAATCATTTTTGCGCTAAAGATTTGGAGGCACTACTTGTATGGAGTAAAATGTAGGATTTAAACAGACCATAAGAGTTTGAAATACATTTTCACTCAAAGGTATTTAAACTCACGCCAAAAGAGATGGTTAGAATATACGACGGATCATGACTTAGACATACAATATCATGAGAAAAAAGCAAATTTAGTCGCAGATGCTCTAAGTCGTAAAACCAGTCATGGACTGAATACTTTGATAGTGGCTGATGAATTATGTAGAGAGATGAGGAAAATGAATCTAGAAGTGGTAGAATGGGGAGTTCCAGCAGGCATACTTGCAAATCTAAGTATTCAACCAACAATATTTGATGAGATAAGGGAAAATCAAGCAGGAGATGTAAAGTTGGATAGGGTTCGTGAGAAAATAAAGCAAGGAAAAGCTACAGATTTCAAAATTCATGAAGATGGGAGTTTAAGGTACAAGGTCGTTGGTGTGTACCACAAAAATGTGAGGAGGTAAAGAGAAAGTTGATGGAAGAGGTTCGCAATACACCATACTCAGTACACCTAGGACGGGATAAGCTATATAAGGACGTGAAAAAAATATATTGGTGGCCCAGAATGAAGAATGAAGTTGCGGAATTTGTGGCAAAGTGTCTAACTTGTCAGAAAGTGAAGATAGAACACAAAAGACCGCAAGGGACTGTCCAACCATTGGAAATTTCGGGATGAAAATGGGATTGTATCTCAATGGACTTTGTGACTTGCCTCCCAAAGTCAAAGAGTGGAAATGACACCATTAAGTAGTGGTGGATAGACTTACAAAATTTGCGGTGTTTATACCAATGAAGGAGACCTGGAAGATGGAACAACTTGCAAAAGCTTACATAAAAAATGTGGTGAGATTACATGGAGTTCTAAAAGATATTGTGTCTGACAGAGATTCTAGGTTTCTTTCAAGGTTCTGGAAGAGTGTGCAGGAAAACTTTGGTACAACACTTAAGATGAGTATAACTTTTCACCCTGCCACAGATGGGAAAACTGAGAGAACCATTCAAACCTTGGAAGACATGTTGAGGGCTTGTGTTATAAATTTCCAAGAGGGATGGGAAGATAGCTTAGACTTAATTGAATTTTCCTATAATAATAGCTACCATGCAAGCATTGGCATGGCTCCATTTGAGGCATTATGTGGAAGGAAGTGTCGCAGTCCAATCTGTTGGAACGACATAAGTGAAACAATGATTTTAGGGCCTCAAATGATCGAGGATACAGTTAAGAAGGTAAAGGAGATTCAAGCTAAGATTCAAGCGGCGTAAGATCGCCAAAAGAGCTACGCGGATTTAAAGCGTAGAGAGGAGGAATTTGAGGTTGGTGATAAAGTATTGTTAAAGGTGTCACCAATGAAAGGTATAATGATATTTGGAAAAGAAAGGAAAGCTTAGCCTAAAGTATATTGGTCCATATGAGGTACTGCAAAGGATAGGCAAAGTAGCTTATAGGTTGGCCTAACCTATGGAGCTAAGTAAAGTGCATGATGTATTTCATGTATCTCAGTTAAGAAGGTATATCCCTGATAAGTCACATGTGCTACAACCTGAAAGTATTAATTTAGATCAAAGCTTAAATTATGAGAAAAGACCTGTCAAGATCCTTGATAGTAAAGTGCGTAGTACACGCAATAAGGAAGTTAAGTTTGTTAAAGTGCTATGGTCTAACCAAGAGTATGAAGAAGCAACTTGGGAAGCCGAGGATGAGATGAAAAAGAAGTATCCCGAGTTGTTTGAGGTATGTTGAGTTACGGGGACGTAACTCGTGTTCTTTAAGGGGGGTAGAATGCGGTAGAATTTCGCGCTTTTTTCCTATATTTTCAGTTATTTTTGTGCTTTTTGCAAATTTTTGACGGTTATTTCGAGTAATTTTGATCTTAAAGAGACGTTAAAGGAAAAAGTATGACAGAAGAGTACATCAATATTATACAAAGTGAGGAAAAAGTTTGAATTTCGTTACCCAAGTTTCGGGACGAAACTTCTTTTAAGGGGGTTAGACTATAATACCCCGTATTTTTATATGTATTTTAATTTAAATAAGTATTTCTTAAAGTATTTAAATTATTCGAAATGAATTATTTATGATTTTTATTAATTTAAAAAGAATTATTTTAATTAAAAGTTTATTTTTAATTATTTAATAATCTTGAAAATATTTTATTTTATGATTTGGAAATATTAGGGCATATTATTTTATAAAAAGATAATTTTTAAAGTCAATGGTATTTAATGAAAGTCAAAATACTAGTTTGATTAGGAAAGGGATCATTAAGGGTAGTAAAGGAATTTTAAATAGGAGGGATATTGAGTGGGGGTATAAATACCCATCATATGCCTAAGGTGGAGTGCACGCAAAGGTAAACTCTCTCTCTCCTCTTATTTTCTTTTCCCCTTAATTTTCCCCCTTCCCCTTTAATTTATTTGAGCTTCAATCACCACCCACACACCACCACACACTGCCGACCACCACCACCACCACGCGTAGCGGCACCACCAGCAGGCGCGGTAGCAGCTGGCTGTGGTGTCGGTGTCGCAGTTTTTCGAAAAAAAAAATTAATTATTCTTTTTGTTTTAATTTAATCTAGCCTTAATCTAATTATTTTTTTTGGGTTTTGTGATGATTTTATGATGTTTGATAATAAGTATTTTGTATATAAATTTTCAGATTTGGTTTTGAATTAAAAAGCCCCAAATTGAAAACCCTAGGTTTCTAAATTAATGTTTATTGATGGAATTTGATTGTGGTTGATTAAAACTATTGAAATTAATGTTTTTAAACTAAATTACAACAATTTTATAAGTTTTAATAATGCTGGAATTTTTATATATAAGCTATAATTATGTTTCTTGAAAGGATTTTTAATTACCCATTAATTGGAAATAAAAGTAAGGGTTTTAAATTGAATTTCAGCTTATTTTAGAGGGTTTATGAGTGATTTAAAGAGTATATATTGCTGGAAATTTGTGTGGAAGAGGTATTAATACCTCTTTGTAATTTTTGTAGGAGACTTTCAAGTGAGTGATTTTATTTAGTCATGGCGATTTTGAGATCATATTCAAGGTACGTTCGTGTACTTGGTAATTATTTGAATATGTGGAAGCATGCTAGACTTTGTTAATTAATTCCAAGTAGTATCATAGGTGTTGGTTGAAATTTGTTTATTGGATCGATGTTGGTGAATGATTTGTGATGTATGAGTTATTTGTGGTGAATTAGCGATTGGAATTAATTATGTTGGCATGTTGGTTATGAACCACACTTTTATTATTGGCATGTTAGAGAGCATGTTTAATTAAAATAAATGTTTAATTTGGTTTGGAATATGAAAAGGAAATTTTATTATGGTTCATATAAATTTTATTGATGCTTTAAGAATGGGAATTGAGCTATCAAGTGTCTTAGTACAGAGGAATAAATTATATTGCGCTGCTTATATGCACTTAAGTTGTTTCTAACACCGAGGGATAAGATTTGCGGCACATTATGCGTTTAAGGTGTCTTTGACACTGAGGTAGATTAAAAAGGGTTCAACTATCAAATTTGTGTGGTCACTAATTATTTAAGAATCAAATTGGTATGTTTGATTGCTTGAATGATTTATTATGTTTGATTGTGCTGTGGTTTGAGAGTTGTCACCAAGTATAATAATATGTAAATAACGTAAAGTGAAAGAGATTACAGACCAAAACTCTTGGACCGTATTTATCTTGAGTATGAAAATATGGGGGGAGTTATGGGGTTTTATATTTAACCATGACTTCTACTAGGAGTAAAGGATGCTGTATTTTCCTTTTTACTTATCTTATGCGTAGGACCTCCAGTCACTTTATGTGACATTTGCCTACCTGGTTAGCTCCCAGTGTAATTTACCTCAATTTATTTGAGGTAGGGATTTGATTGGAAACCCATTTGATGTGTAATCAAAATTAAATGAACATTGGTATTTGTCTAGTCAGGTGTTGAATTTTTTGTATGCTTGTAAACAGGTGCAACACGGTAAGTTGTGTGATGGTAGGATGAAAGCATGTTAGTGTGTTTTATTACGCTTATGTACTCAGCATTGCTGATTGTGTGTTTGTATCTTTGTTTGGCCTTGTCTTTACCTTGGCCCTACAACGATCCATTTCTAATGGCGATTAGTGGGGACGAGTAAAGAGAAGCTTTTCAGGTGATGAAGCATTTTCATGAAGGGCATGAGTGAAAAGCGAATCATGCTTAGTTCTCATAGAAATATGATGTGTTTTATTTGCTTTGAATATTATTTGTTTATTTATGCTCATGAGACTAACACAAAGGTTTTCAGTATTGTTTGGTTTTAAGGGCCTACAATGGTTCCGAGTTGTAGGTTGGCTTTGTTTGACTTGGTTTGACTTTTAAAGCAGACTTGTTTTTAATGGTTTAAAGGTAGTCTTCTGCTATGTGAGTCTTTGATATTTGCCTTAGCCGTTTTCACGGTGGCTGTAATGTCTTAGATTTTGCTATTTTGTATTTTAAAAGGGCAAAATAAGTATTTTAAAGGAAAGCAATTTCTAGGGTATTACACCAAATTTGCATGCGGACGTCCACACCCAATACCTTCTCAACTTAATTCTAGCCTCTACATAAAAATTCTAGCATTATAAAAACTCTTAAAATTGTTGTAAGTTAGTTTAAAACCACTAATTTCAATATTTTTGATCTACCATAATTAAATTTTATCATTAATCATCAATTTAGAAACCTAGGGTTTATCAATTTGGGGCATTTTCATATAAAAATCAAATCTTAAAATTATGTGAATTAAAAATCATTAAAACATTATAAAATCATCACACAATACCCAAGAAAATAATTAATCAAAGCAAATTAAAAATTTGAAGTAAGAAAGTTTTTTTTTTTTGTTCGAACCTACACGCACAAGAGGGAGGGAGGGCGGCTACCGCCGCCTCCCACCGGCTGCTGCTGCTAGCGAGTGATGGTGGTTGCCGGCCGGTGGTGGTGGTGGAAGCCGGCCACCCTTGTGGTGATGTGCGTGTGTGTGTCATGCAAAGTGAGTAAAGGGGGGGTGAAATTAAGGGGAAAGAAAATAAGAGAAGAGAGAAAGAGAGTTTACCTTTGGGTATTCTCCACCTTGGACAAAGTCTAATTTGTTCATAAGGCAGGTATTTATATTCTCTCTCAAACCCTCCTAACTAAATTTTCCTTTTTACCCTTAATGATTCCCATTCCCATTCAACTTGGTATAATGACTTTAATAAAATCCTTTTGACTTTAAAACTCTTCTATAAATCCAAAGTGCCCCAAAGTTTCTAAATTGATGAAAATAAATAAATAGAATGAGTTTTTTAATTAAAATAAACCTTTTAAATATAAAATACCATAAATAATTCATTTCGAATTATTTAAATACTTCATAAAATAATATTTTCAATTAACATACATATAAAAATACGGGGTATTACAGTTATATTAATAAATGATATAAATCTATATTAATAAATGATAAAATCTATGTTCTATTTAAGCGATGTCGACAATCTTCCATACCCCGAAAAAAAAAACAAAATAAACAAACTCAGGGCATCGCCCGAGTCACTAAACTAGTTTACATTAAAATCATCAATAAAGTAAACTTATTACATGTAAATATGTAATCAACATTATTTCTTTCACATCACTACTAGCTGAGATATTATAGATTATATAAAGTTAAACACTTAAAGACTCTAGGCATTCCGTAACTTGCATAACTTAGGTAACCAAATGAGGTGTTTTTGTTTTTTGAAAAAACACACCTCAAGAAATAACCCGTGCATCGAAGGGCCCAAAAAGCTAGTTTTTAAGATAAAAAGCACTATCGTCATTGGGTGTGTAGACCAAGCGGTTGAAAAACCAATGAAATAAATGTTGGAGGGGGATGCAACTAAAACAATACATTGGTGAGGGAAAAGGGGGTGTAGCTTGTTTTACGTACACCTGGGTGTAGGTAAATACTAGCCTTTTGGCCTATGTCATGCACGGGTTATATGTAGAAAAATTTGAAAATGAAAAAACGTAATAATTTTTTGTCCCTTGAAATCTCAATGAATGTTTTAAGGAAAAAATTGTAATCGTTGCATGTGTGATTTAAAAACTATTAATTAATTCAATGAAAGTTATGCATAGTAGGGGAATAAAAGAATTAATTGTATGTGTTAAGGGGGTTTTTGGAGTCCCTCGGGAGAGTTACAATACTGAGTATGCGCGCCTGACGTCTGTACCTGCAAAACCACGAAACTCTGGTTGGGTGGAGTTCCGCCTCCGACGATCAAGTTAGTATGATTCCGAATGGGTAAACGTGCAGAAAGTAAATAGATATTTCTCACTGATTCAAATAGATTCCGCAATTAATATTGCTCGGGTTTAGTGTTTGTATTTATGAATGTCCCATAAATGAGGTTGCTTCCTCTATTTATAGCAGATGAGAATCTACTCCCCCATTGGGGTTACAATGCCACGTGGCATCCTCTGATTGGATCCCTCTAGGCCTGTATGAGGGTGACACGTGTCGGTCCCTCATTGGGCCACGTGGCGGGGTAATTTTTACCCCAAACATTTGCCCCTTACAGGTGTGATGTGGCTTGCCACGTGGCACCTGCGACACTGGTCACCATGCGGGAAGGCAACGGTTCGCCTCCTTCCCTCCTTTTTTATTGAATTTTGAAACTGCTGGAGGGGAGGGAAGGTGATGGTTCACCTCCTGAGATTTCCTGTAAATAGGAACCTCCCTCCTCTCATTCCTCACTTTGCCAATATTTAGAGAGAAAATTCCTTGAGAGAAAAAGAGAGTTTCTGATCCCGACTGCTCTTTCTTGCAAACAACCTTCAATTCGAATACATCCAGATACCGGTTGAGTGGTTTCTTTTGCCCGCCTCACTAAGGTATCATTCTGACCTTGTCAGTTTCTTCATCTGGATTTCTGATAAAGCTGCAGCCGGTCTTATGCCGTCTGGAGCTTCTTTGAGCAATCTCATGATGAATTGCATCCAATAGACCTTCAGCCAGTTTATGCCGTTTGGGGTATCTTCAAGCAATTTCATTGTGAATTGCATTAAATAGACCCTCAGCCGGTTTATACCGTCTGGGGTATCTCCAAGCAACTTCATGGTGAATTGCATTCAATAGACCCTCAGCCGGTTTATACCGTCTAGGGTATCTTCAAGCAATCTCATTGTGAATTGCATTAATAGACCTTCAGCCGGTTTCTACCGTCTAGGGTATCTCCAAGCAACTTCATGGTGAATTGCATTCAATAGACCCACAGCCGGTTTATGCCGTCTGGGGTATCTTCAATAAAACTTTTCTTTTGAATTGCTTTTTCTTTTAAATTGTTTTGCTATCCTCTCAGTCGGTCTCATACCATATGGGGTATATGTAAGCTATTTCTTTCTACTAGACTGCTTCGCTGACACCTCAGCCGGTCTCATACCGTCTTTACCGTCTGTGGTATTCCCGTACTATTTTCTTCATGAGTTGTTTGTGATAATCCTCAGCCGGTATTGCACCGCCTGGGGGGTCTTTGGGCAACTTTCCCTAAAAACTCCAGACCAATTTTTTTTTTGTACAATTCAGTACAGCCACAGCCGGTTTCTTCCGCCTGTGGTATCTTTGAGCAACATTGGTAAATAACTTGCTTTCTTTTGCCAATTTGCAGTTTGTTCAAAGTGATACCGTCTGGGGTATCTTTGGTCAACAATCACCAACTTCTTTCGCCATCCTCTTCTTCCAACTATAAGGTAACGCCTCTGTTCCTTGCTTCTTGGAGTACTTAAATTTTCCTGGCTGTATATTTTGTTAGAATAATGGGTTCACCCAACATACACACGGCACACCACGATTTAGAGGTCAGTCGGTCTCCTGGTACGGCTGAGTCTAGGACTAGGGGTGCCGCCTATGGGTACTGAACTCTCCTTGTTCATCTCCAACACCGACCGTCTCTGTCTATGTGCAGGACGCAATGGCTCGAACTAGGAAGACAGCCGTTGATCCAGAATATAGAGGGGAAACCTCTGAAGGATTGCCGCCTGACTTTAATCAGGCTGAGATGACAAGGGGATCCCCGCATGGTACCCCCAACACTCCCAGTGATGGAATACTGGGGTTAGATAAGGAAGGTGGTGAAGATGCCGACTCTCCATCTAGGGTTGAGAAGGAAAACCCCTCAGAAGGCGAAAGCAATGGAGAGACCGCCTCTTCGTCCGGCTTAGAGCAAAGCAGTAGCAGCAGCAGCAGCCTTCTTACGCCGGATGTAGATAGCGAGGAGGAGGAGAGGCCCACATGGAATAATAAGGGCGATCCCTTCCTTATCGTCGTCTCTGCCAAAGATAGGGCCAGCATGGCCATAAACGTAGAGGACTTCGTCAAAATGCATCCTCTTGGAGCAGATTGGAAAATCATCGTGCCGCCTGAGATGGACACCATAGTTTAGGAAGATAATCAGCCGAATGCAAACAGATACTTCGGCTGCTACGAGGCGGCGTTTCTAGCCAGTCTCCGCTTCCCTTTACACAACACCATCAAAGCCATCCTTCGAGGGTATGGTCTGGGCATTTGGCAGTTAACCCCCAATTCCTGGGTTAACATCTTGGGTTATATCTCCGCCTGCGAGATGAAGAACATCAACCCCGGCTGGGAGGCCTTTGCCCACATGCAATACTTAAGTAGAAGCCCAGGCGGGTGGAGAGCCTGGTATACACTGACCACCTATCCCCAATACCTGATGACCCTAGACAAACCGTACAAGTGGTCAGACTGGAAGAACCGGTTCTATCTGGTTTCTGCTCCCTCCAAGGAGGAAAACCGGGAGTGTAGGACATACAACCGGAAGCCAGATCTTCTGGGCCACAAATGTAAAAAACCTTGAATCCCGGATGGGGACTACGAGAGAATAATTGAGGCGGGGTTTTTTGAATTAACCACAACCTCCCTCTCTAATGGAGAACTAATAAGCGTGCCCAAGAATTGGGTACCAAAGCACGAATTCCTTCGTGATGAGGCGTTCTTGTCCGCCTGTAAGCTTAGCACTCAGTTTAAGAAACGGAGGTCGCACTATTGCTTGATCCTGTTTTGCCGTTTGTACATACTTTATGCTTTCTTAAATTTCTTCTAACCGGATGGGTTCTTTTTTGCAGTGCAAACCTTATCCATGTTGCCAGCAGACAAAACACCGGCTAAGTCTGCCAAAGATATCCGCAAAGCAAATGCGGAGAAGAAACTAGCCGCCCAGGCCGCAAAAGACAAGGTATACTTCTACTTTTCCTCCCTTTTCTCTTGTTTAACTTCCACTTGACTTCTTGTCGGCTGACTTTTTGTGAGTTTTTTATTTCAAAATGGGGGCAAGGCGCCCCGCTCCCATACAAAGCTAATCAGATCCCGGCCGGAGGAGGAGCTGGCCACTCAAAATAAGGCGAGGAAGACCTCCTCCCAGACAGTTCCCAGCCGGCTGACGGTTGGGGGGAAAACTGTCAAAAACACAAGCCTAGGATTCAGTCTTTCCTACAGGCAGCCGGATGTCCCAGAGGCATCCAAGGGGGCGGCGCCGCCTAGGGCGTCCGGCGCCTCGGTACCGGCTGAGGGCAGTCATGACCCTAACCCAATATCACAAGGTACAATAGATCCCTTCAATCCTTCTTTGCTTGACAAGCCTATGCGGGTCAAGTCGCACTCCCAGCTTCAGCCAGAAGACTCTTCTGGCAACCGACAGTCAATAGAAGGGAAGTATGTTGCCTTCTCACCATCTTTTTCTGGTGCAGATCTCTCCCCTCACTAGCCGGATGTACAGCAGTACGCCTGGGCCATGCTGAAGGCCATCCCCAAAGAGGAGAAGGAGGCGATCCCAAGGATCAACACCTTTAATGCCGACCGGGTCATGGCCGGCCTGGCTGGGGTATGAATTCTTTCAACTGAATATTTTCAAGTTATTATGCCGTCTGACCCCTTTTAACACCGCTTGGGCCTTTGCAGTCAATGCTTCGCGTGGAGGGGCTCAAGAAAGCTTACCCTGCAAGTGTGAGGAGGTAAGACGGGCTAAACAAGATGCATCCAATGCTCATAACGTTGCTCAATATTCCATGATTATGCATGAATTAAAAACTAAAGGAATAATCATGAAACAGGCGGACTCCATCAAAACTCTTCAGAAATCCCTCAATGAAGCCCATACCAAGATTCATAACCTCCAGGCGGAGAAGGACAATGCTGAAGCGGAGGTGAAGAAGATGTCGGATTCTCTCAAACTCCTGGATCTAACCAGGAAGGAGAATTCTTCGCTGCTGACTGAAAAAGTCCGCCTTAAGAAGGAGGCGGCTTCAGCTAGTCAGAACTTCCAAACCACCTTGGAAGCAGAACAGAGTCGGCTCATTGAAGAGAATGAGCAAGATTGCGCCAACCGTATGCATATGGCTTGGTCCCTGGTACATCTGAACACAAAATATGTTGTTTGGGAGCTTGCTTACAAATACGCCAATCTTGTCATTAAGGCCCAAGAGTCGAATCAGCCGGCTCCAGAGCCTTATGAAGAGTGGGCCCAAAAGCAGATCGAAGCATTGCAGGCGGGGATCGGCTCAGACGCGGGGGGGGGGGGGGGGAGCCGCAAGTTAAGGATCAAGGAGAGATTGCCCCCCTTCCTGCTTCGGAGGCCGCCTCCAAGGGCCCGACTCAGTCTTAAGCTTAATGTTATTCAATCCTTTCCGACCTGCATGTCGTGTGCTTTCTGTATCTCTTTTCCGGACAAGGGTCCGGCTGACATTTGAACAAAATCTTATTTTTGTATATATATGCCGACTGGATCGGCTTGCTTTGCTACATCTCAATTCTAATTTTTTTTTTTTTTTTGTTTTTTTTTTTTTGCAAGTTTTCAATTTGCTTTTCTTTGCATGAAGTTTTTGTGATATGCCGGATGCACCGCTTCTGCCTGCCCCTGGATGGTTGTTTGCTTAGTTATTAACTCTAAGCAAGCAGCCGTCCATAATCATCCGGGCGAATGAATAGGAGATCCTTGACCATTTAATAACAAGATTACCAGCTGGGTTGGCTTACCCCAGCTGCAATCAGGCTGTGCTTGCTTGCCTGACTGCATGCAGGCGGCCTAGGACCAGACGTATGCTATTCAAACCTTTACTAGGTATGAGACAAGGCTGTGGTGTTTCTTGCAAAAGCCAGTTGCACACTATTGTATAGAATGCCGCCTGTATTGCCTTAGGGCAACAGCCAGGCAAATGCTGAGGTCAACAGGGTCTGACCTTACGCACGGAGCTTGAGCTGGCTGGGGTGCTTTTGGGCAAAGCCGGCTGCGGATCGAGGTCGACATATATCACCGTCTGTATTGCGTTGGGGCAATAGCCGGTTACAACCTACGATTTAATTTTCTGGTTGTATTGCCTTGGGGCATTAGCCGGTTACAATTACTAAGAACTTGAAGTCAATCAGGGTCGAACTTAAGCATAGAAGCGGGGGCTGGCTGTAGTGCTTTCGGGCAAAAGCCGACTGCTCAACAAGATTTAATTCATCGTATGTATTGCCTTGGGGCAATAGTCGGGTGTATCTTGTTTGTGATAGGTCATTCGAACGGCCATGGGTTATCTTTAACCTAACCGGTTAAAGTCGTTTGAGTTTATGACGCATAGAACAATGTCCCACCCGGAAGGGAGATGTTCTCTTTAACAAATTCACTCGGATGGGTGTCGCCGAGTGCCTGCTCACGGATAGAGCAAGCGATTTTAAATATGTTGTCTTTGGGCCTTTTAAATAGCTAAGTTAGGTACTTAGCTTTTTACTCATTGTGAGTAAACGGGTGCCCGGTTACGCATGGCACAATTGGGTCTTATTAGGTGCCCGGTTGTGCTTTGCACATGGGACTTAATAGAAAAAATCGAAATAAAGTATTCTTTTCATTTTTATACTCCATTTACAAAAATATTTACAATTTCCTTAGAAGTAGTACTTTTTCAAGTTATCTACATTCCAGGTTTTGGCTAACTGCCTGCCGTCTGGTGTTTCTAGGCGGTAGGTGCCGCCTCTAACTTCTTCGAAAATCCGGTAGGGGCCTTCCCAATTAGGGGTTAGCTTTCCTTGTTCATTTTCCCTACCGGTTGCTTCCATTTTTCGTAGCAAAAAGTCCCCCACTTTGAGGGGCCGCTTGTGTACCTTTTTATTGTAAGCCCTTGTCATTCTCAGACGGTATATCTCATGACGCAAGGCGGCATTGCCCCTGCGCTCCGGGAGTGATTCCGATGCAAGACGCATGGCCTCCCAATTAGCCTCTTCGTCATAGAGCATGACTCGGAGTGTTGGCTCATAAAGTTCAATTGGCAGGATAGCTTTAGTGCCATATGTCATGAGAAACAGGGTTTCACCGGTTGCCCCCTTCTAAGTAGTTCTGATGGCCCAAAGGACGTGAGGTAACTCATCTGCCCAAAGACCGCCAGCTCTTCCAATCTTCTTTTTTATGCCGTCTGAGATGAGCTTGTTGAAGGCTTCAACTTGGTCGTTCGCTTGGGGCCGGCCAACAGATGCAAAACAATGCGAGATCCCCTAATCTCCCAACCAATTTTTGAGGGCAGACGTTTCAAACTGAGGACCGTTGTCAAAAACCATAGACATAGGAACCCCAAACTGGGTGATAATTTTCCTCCAAATGAAGGAGATGACATCTTTTGTCTTGATGCCTTTGACCGCCTCTGCCTCAACCCATTTGGTGAAGTAGTCTACAGCCACCAGAATGTATCTTTTGCCGCCTGTGGCAGGCGTATAGGGACCTAAGATGTCCATGCCCCATTTTGCAAATGGAACCAGGCTGTCAATAGCCGTCAAGTCTGTTGCCGGACGGTGTATGAGCCGGCCAAACCTCTGGCACTTGTCACATTTCTTCACCAACTCCATGGCGTCTACCTCAAGGGTGGGCCAAAAGTAGCCTTGCCGCCTGGCCCTCTTTGCTAGAGTCCTGCCGCCTATATGTGATGCACAAAAGCCCGCATGCAGGTCCTCTAGCACTTCTTTTCCCCTTTCTGGGGTAACGCACTTCAGCAACGGCTTGAGGTAACCTTTTCTGAAGAGTTCCCCCTTGTACATTTCGAAGCTCAGAGCTCACTTTTTTAATTCTGCCGTTTCTGAAGGGGCATCCAGCAGAGTGCCGTCTACCAAATATTCCCGGATGGGGTCCATCCTGGTTGAGCTTCGGTCAAGAACTCCAATGGGATCATGCTCAATACTTCTTTTTTCCATGACCTCCGAGAAGACTAACCTAGGCGTATCACAAGTGGCGGATGAGGCCAGTTTGGATAAGGCATCCGCTTGGTTGTTTTCTAACCGGGGCACCTGACTTAGATGGAATTCGTCAAGTGTCCCCGCCTCATCTTTGACCGCTTGAAGATATTTAATTATTGCCGGATGGGTGGCCTCGTAGTCACCTTTGAATTGGCTAACGATCAGTTGAGAATCAGAACAGGCGTCAACTTTTCTTGCCCCTGCTACCTTACACATGCGTATACCGGCTAACAGAGCCTCATACTCAGCTTCATTATTTGAGGCTTGAAACTTGAACTGTAGTGCATACTCATATGTGTCTCCTTCCGAAGACTTGCAAATTACGCCTGCACCACAGCCGATCAAGGTAGAACTTCCGTCTACGAACAACTTCCAAACCTGATCGGTATTCTCCGGCTGTGCCGGTCTAGTCATTTCAACAATGAAGTTGGAAAACGCCTGACCTTTCACTGCCCGCCTAGGTTCGAAAGTTATCTCCAGGCTTTGCATTTCAACAACCCACTTGATCATTCTACCGGATGACTCTATAGTAGTCATTGGACGCTTGAGTGGCTGATCAGTATAGACAATCACCGGATGAGCCAAGAAGTAGGGCTTCAACCGCTTGACTGCTTTGTAAAGAGCCAGTCCAAATTTTTCGATCATTGGGTACCAGAGCTCAGCATTTCGGAGTATATGGCTGATGAAATACACCGGGAGCTGTTTGCCGTCTCTCTCAGCAAGGAGAACAACACTAAAGGAGTGATCTGAGACGGCTAGGTACATGTAGAGAACCTCCTTAGGCAAGGGACTCACTAGCCTTGGCAAAGAGTGCAAGTGTTGCTTTAACCTCTGAAATGCCGCCTCAGCTTCTTCTCCCCATTCAAATCTAGACCTCTTCTTGATTGCTTGGAAGAAGTAAAGGCACTTGTCACCTGACCGGCTAAGGAATCTTCCTAATGCCTCCTGGCAACCGGTTAGCTTCTGGGCCTCCTTGACGGTACGGGGTGATTTCATGTCAATCACCGCCTGTACCTTCTCTGGATTGGCCTCTATGCCTCTTTGATCAATCAGAAATCCGAGAAACTTCCCAAACTCAACCCCAAAGACACACTTCTTGGGATTAAGCATGACCTTGTGCCGCCTAAGGGTGGTGAAGGTTTCTCGGAGGTCGGCTAGGTGATCCGCCTGAAGCTTGGATTTGACTATCATGTCATCAATATATTCCTCTACATTCCTTCCAATTTGATTGATGAAAACAGTGCTAATCATTCGTTGGAAGGTAGCAGGCACATTCTTCAACCCAAACGGCATCATCGTGTAGCAATACAACCCCTGATCAGTGACGAATGCCGTCTTTCTCCTGATCCTTCTTCCACAGGGGGATCTGATGGAAGCCTGAGTAGGCGTCCATGAAGCTCATCATGGCATGGCCGGCTGTAGAGTCGACTAGGCTGTCGATCTTAGGAAGGAGATAGTTATCCTTCGGACATGCGTTGTTCAGATCTGTGTAATCTACACACATTCGCTAGGTACCATTCGGCTTCTTGACAAGGACAACATTTGCTACCCAATCTAGGTAGTGACATTGCCGAATGAACCCGGCATCCAGGAGATTTTTTACCTCAGCGGCTACCGCCTGAGACCTCTCCTCGCCATGATCCCTCTTCTTTTGCCTAACCGGCTTGTTTTTGGGGTCAACGACGAGCTTGTGGACGGCTAGATCCGGGCTGATGCCTGGCATCTCCTCCACTTCAAAGGCGAATATACCTTTGAACTCTCTCAGAAGTTGGAGCAAGTCTGCTCCCAACTTTGACGGTTCTGTTAGGGTGGCTGTCGTCCAGGACGACATCAATGCTCTCACCAGCCGGCTGGGGTCGGGAGTCATCCGGCTTTTCCTCGGCCAATGATTGCTATTTTAATTTTCTGGCGGGGCCTAATTGGTCCGCCTTTCGCTTTTTGCCGGCTGCCATGGGAGCAGGCGCGGCTTCCTTTCCATCGAGGTTAATGGGTTTCTCGTTATGTCTGACTACCGTAGCCGTCAGCCTGACGTCTGAGAGGTAGCACTCCCTAGCCGTCTTTTGATCCCCGTTCAGGGCACCCACTGACTTGTCATCGCTCTCAAACTTAATCAGCATAAGAGATGGGATGATGACCGCCTTGGACTCGTTGAGGGTGGGACGGCCTAGAATAAGGTTGTAGGCGGTCAATTCCTCAACCACCAAAAATTTGAAGACCATGTGCCGCCCTTCCCCCTTCTCTCCTAGCCGGGTGGGTAGGTCAATCCTCCCCACCGGATGCACTACTCCTCCCCCAAAGCCGACTAGGGGGTGAAGAGCCTTGTGCATGCTGCTAGGCTTGTACTTCAGCTTCGTAAAGTACTGATAGCTGATCAGAGCAGACGAGCTCCCGGTATCAATTAAGATCCGGCCAACTCGTTGGTTGGCAACCTTGCATTCGATGACAATGGGGTCATCGTGGGGCCGCCTAACCATACCCTGATCCTTCTCAGAGATGAAGACCTCAAGGAAGGTGTCCTTCAATGCCTGGCCTTCATCCTCTGTGTTGAACAGCTTCCGGATGTTATCCTTGGTGCCCTGGATGGTAGGACCCCCGCTTGCGAAGCTGCCTGCTATGATGAAGATGTGCTCTTCATAAGTTTCAGAGCTCGCAGTTGGCTTCTTTGACGGTTGTCCACCGCTTAATTTGGGGTTGCCCTTGGATATCACAAGGTAAGGCTTCAGAGCCCCCTCATCAGCCAGGCGATCCAATAGCCGCCTGAGGCTATAGCAACCATTGGTGTCATGGCCTACATCCTCATGGAATTGATAATACTTGCTCTTGTCTTTATTCTTGACAGAGCTCTTCATTGCAGCCGGTTTTTTAAGTGTCAACCGGTCTTTTATCTCCATGAGGATGGAGGAGCAATCCTTGTTGAGCTCGTATTTGGGGACGTACGGCTCCAACTTTCTCTGTTTCTTCTGGGACGGCTGACCAGTGAGGTCTGCTGCTCGGACTTCTTTTCTTTTCTTTTCTTCTTTTTTGGCCGGCTGGGTAGGCCGACAATCTCTCTTTACGGACCGCTTGGGTTTCGACGAGTGCTTTATGACGCAGAGTTCAGTTGCCTGTATATAGGCTTCAGCCTCCATCAGCTCCTCCTGATGGGTAGCTACCCTCTTGCGAACCAGGTCAAATTTAAAAGTTGACCCATCCTTCAGACTCTTGAAGAAGTCTGTATACGTAACTTCGTCAGACAGCCCTTGAATCTGAATTCTCATCAGATTGAACCGCGTGACATAGGACTAAAGTCCCTCCTTGTCACCCTGCTGTATAGCCCCTAGGTCGAGACTTGTCTTTTTGGCGGGGATGTTCATGGAAAAGTTGGACTCGAACAGGTATGCAAGCGTCTTGAAATTATTGATGCACCCGGCCGGCAGGTTGCCAAACCATCGTTTGGCTATGCCCTTCAATGTAGCCGGGAAACATTTGCACCAGGCGGCGTCATCCAACCCTTGTAGGTACCAACCAACACATTTTTAACCTGGGCAGGCTGTGCCGCCTCGGTTATTTCCCAGGAGAAAGCTGAAGGCTATTCCCCAAGGTTTAGCAGCCAGAGCCGCCAGTCCATAGGCTGGACTTGATAAGCCGCCTGACCCCCGAAGGGAGCTGACTGTATGAATGGAGATCCATACGGGGCGTATGGCTGTTGGGGCACATACGAAACCTGCTGGACGATGTGAGGACCAGTACGTGCGGACATACCGCGTGACTGACTCCCTTGTTGCGTCTCCGAAAGCTTCATTGAAGCATTTTGGAAACTGTCTGGGTAGGTCGACGTGGAGGCCGACTAAGACATGTCTGACTTCTCTTCTCCTGGATGAACATCCGGGCGTCAGAGAAAGTCTTCTTTGACCCATCTGGTTGTGTATGCCAGATGGCCTTACTTTGCCCTGATTCAGGGAAACGAAGTTTGGAGAGGTTGCTTAGGGGCCCATTTGTCCCCTTGGGTTTGGGGTGAGGAGTAGGCACCCAGTCTTTGATTTGCTTCTTCCCAGAGGGAGAAGGCTTCTTAGCCGACTGACCCTTGTTTGAGCCAGTTGACTTCTTGATTATGTCCTTTATTTCCCCTTTGAAACTCGCCATGAATTTCATGAGCTCGTCTCTGGTGACGGGGGCAGCACCCTCCGCCGCCTGGGGTTGTCCAACAGGCTTGCCGCCTGGGTTGCTGGGACCAGCTTTGTCTTGGCCCCGTTCCCTTGTTTCCTTGGAACGGGTGCGCCTGGAACGAAATGACCCGTCTGGGGCCATGTAGGTTTTAACGTCGTAGTCATCATCACTGCCACTTTCATGGTCCGTATGGACCTCAGGGTCAGCCGTAGGCCGGCTGCCCTCTGTATTCGGTACAGTGTCGGATACCATCTCAGTAGTACTCTCCCCACAGACGGCGCCAAATGTTTCGATGGTTTTTGGAGTCCCTTGGGAGAGTTACAATACTGAGTATGCGCGCCTGACGTCTGTACCTGCAAAACCACGAAACTCCGGTTGGGTGGAGTTCCGCCTCCGACGATCAAGTTAGTATGATTCTGGATGAGTAAACGTGCGGAAAGTAAATAGGTATTTCTCACTAATTCAAAGAGATTCCGCAATTAATATTGCTCGGGTTTAGTGTTTGTATTTATGAATGTCCCATAAATGAGGTTGCTTCCTCTATTTATAGCAGATTAGAATCTGCTCCCCCATTGGGGGTACAATGCCACGTGGCATCCTCTGATTTGATCCCTCTGGGCCTGTATGAGGGTGACACGTGTCGGTCCCTCATTAGGCCACGTGGCGGGGGTAATTTTTACCCCAAACAGTATGTGAATTGAATAGGGAAATGAATAATATTGATGAAGAATGTTAAAGGGAATTTAAATGTTGGAGATGAAAGTGAAAAATAGAGTGTTAAGGCAAGAGAAATTGTAAAAGTTTTCTTATGAAGAAATTATAATAAGATAAATTCAGATAGTGAAGAAGAGGAGGACATGTGGCCTGGTGTATATAGTTTGTGTTTTCATATAATAAGTATAGAAGTACAGAGGAAGTAGATTATTTAATTTAACTCAAAGTCTCCATTATTCAACATAAAGTAGTTATTTATGCACTATTATTTGATTGAAAATTTAATTTTACCATTTATAAAATCACATATCATTTCAATTATTATTGAAAAAGTAATTCAGAAATGATATATATGTTAAGTTATCCATTATATATATTATAGATATATTAAATAATTTGACTGATGAATTTATTTTATCTCCTTCTTTAATATAAATCACATAATTATTATGATATTATTCAGTTGAGATATTATCTTCCATAAACTTGGAGATAATATATATATATATATATATATATATATATATATATATATATGATAGTAAAGTTAAAAAAAAAAACAAAACATTGATATATATATATGAGTTAGTAATTAATTCAAATACAAATGCATGAAAAACATTATTATTAACTAACCGCAAATGGTTATTTTGAAAATAGTCTTTTGAAATAGATATTCACTCACACATAATATTAACAGTATATAATAGTAAATAAATCAACATATTATGATTCTTGACATGTTTAATCAATTTATTTCTTGAATCTTTACATTGAAATATGACCTTTTTTTTTATTTTTTTTTTTGTTTCTTCAATGCATAGTTTAGAAAAAAAGAGAAAAAAAGAAAAAAAAAAAGGAAAATTACACTAAGAATTGAGACGTCTTATTTCCATATTTGTTTAAGTGCATGTATAAACATATATTAACTTATATAGGAGATATGTATACTGTAGCTAAAATGATATAAAATTTTAAAATTCTTTCCATTATTTGCCATTAACTTAATGTATATTAAAAATTGTACAATTTTCATTTTATATTTTACTGAATAAAATCAAAATATATTTTACTGAATAAAAATCAAAATCAATTTTGATTTGGTAAATATATTGTGAATCTTGTATAATAAATGGTTATATAGTAATTGGCAAGTAAAATAAAAAGAAAAGGAAAAGAAAAAAAATTCTAAATAGGAGGGAAAATACAACACCAAGAAGTGACATATGTCACTTATAATGTCTGTTTTAGTATTAAGTTATGGATAATTTGATAATTACCACCTAAAATTACAGTCATTTAAATAGTAACCACCAACAATTTCTCTTTTATTTTTTTACCACCAACAATTCTTCAAAACATTAAAAATTACCACCTCCTCCCAAACTCTCTAAAGTGACGTTATGGTGGGTCCACTAACATTTTTCCCTCTCTCTTCCCTCGATTCTCACCTTTGTTCTTCCCTCCTCTTCCTCTCTCTTTGCTAACCCTCATATCTAATCCATCACCCACCCAAATTGAATGCCACTTGATACATTCATCCCTATGCTCTCTCTCTCTCCTCAAATCCTTGCAAAAAAACTCAAATAAAACAAAAATCAAATTTCAACCTTAATTAGTAATTAATCGGGAAATAAGAACTAATTTTGTGACTAACTAACCCCAGAATCAAATCCCTAAATTTTATTTATAAACTCTAATTTCAATTGAAAAAACCCCCCAAATTGATTTTATAATAAAACATACCTTTGATGATAACATGATTATGCCCTCGTTTTTTGCATTGTTGTTTAGCTTGAAGAACAAATTGGCGAATTAAAACCCTAACTGACGCCTAATTAATTTGCAAATTGAGTTTTAAATTAGACAAAATGGAAGAGAGAGGGAGAAGAGGGAAGAACAGAGGTGTGAATCGAGGGAAAAGCTAGGGACAAGCCTTAGTGGGGCCCACCATGACATTACTTTAGAGAATTTCGGGAAGGAGATAATAATTTTTGATGCTTTGAAGAATTGTTGGTGGTAAAATGTCACTGGTTATTACTAAAATGAATATAATTATAGGTGGTAATTATTAAGTTTTCCTTAAGTTATTGATGATTTATATACTCGTGTGCAAATTTGAGCATTGAGGATGACATGTGGAGGCGTTTTAAAGGGAGTATTGTTATCCATTTGGTGGTACATAACAAGGGTATAATGGTAACGTATTATAACAATAAAAGGTGATGGGACCACATACTTTCACTTTAATTTTCAAATTTTAATTATACCACTATAGTCATTTAAGTACCATTACTACCAATGCCACAATGCCACAACCTAGTAGTACATATATTAGCTTAAAAGTATACCGTTGTAACAATCTTTAGCCAATGTCTAGTTGCAATGGGAAGTTATTTCTTATAGGAATATGTAATACATGGGAATTTAATTACCTCATATAATTCCTAGGAAATGGATAAAAGTTGTTTGGTTGATACTTGGAAATTTTAACTGGCTAGGATTTTACTTCTTTTATCTTGTTTTGTGCATTTGCTACATTTTCCATATATTGTAACAACTTTAACTACCTTTTATCAAAATTTTAAACTTGTCACAATCAATCAGTTCTTAATTCTTTTTTTCATCTTTAACAAGAGTTTACTTACGTTGTTTTCATTCTTTCATGGCAGCTTCATACTCCACTAAGCTAGTCCAGTGTAATAAAGCTTAATTATATGGAAACTACATTCTCCACTAGTCCACATAAGCAGCAAAAAAAACATCATTTTTCTACTCTTGCATGCATCGGTATCAAATTTAAAAAATGAGCCATGAAATATTGTTTCCTTCATTCCCTTACAAATTAAAGATATATCATCCTTTACAAAAGAGTTAATGAAAGCCATAAAAAAACAAGTTACAAGTCATACAAAAAATTTACATTTAATCTTGATATACTAAATCACTATAAACTGCACTATATATTATGATCAGCACAACAACCATAGTAAATTAACCAACGCATATATCAGTGTCGTATTTTAGTGTATCATCACAAAAACTAACCATAATAGTTACTACTAATTAAGAGACTTTATTAAGATCATCACATATTATCCTTTTAGGGACTAGTCTCTTCTTCATAGTATATTTACACAAATACCTTTTAATCGGGAATCAACAAACCTTGGACATAAGCGTATTTGTAGTAATCTGGAAGGTTGAAAAATAAATCAACTTCAAGAGGATTAAGAGCAATATTCTTTGAAACCGAAAGAACCTCATTTGGAGATAATCCTTCCATTTTCATGATTTCACTTGTCCCTTTCATTCTTCTCTCTCCAGAATTAGACTCGTGTTGAAAACAAATAGCAAGACGACCAATGTGTTCACTTGCACCTTCCATCACGTCACTAATTTTTGCAAGCTTGGTCCAAAATTCTATCAAGGTTTCATTCAATGGCTCTCTTTGTCTTGGTAGTAGATTGTGTTGCTAATGGTCGAGGTCCATTAGGACTGCATTCAAAAGTCGGACTAGGTTCCTCTTCCTTACAATGGACTTCTTGTTCTTCTCCACCTCTCTCTTCTTGCTCCATCTCCTCAAGCACATCAAATACATTTTCAGCTTCATTTCCTACTACCTGTCTCTACCAAATATCTTTCCTAGGTCATAATAAAATGGATAAGGTTTGTTGTGTAACCTTGCAATATTTTTAAGGATATGGCAGAAGAATAATAAAAAAAATGTTCATTAACAACTATGTTTATAAGTAAAAAAATTTAAAGATATTAGACAAACAATATAGGACATTAGTTCTAATAAGAATTACCTTAATCCATTCATCCATCCTAAAAAGTTTTTAGGCATGTGACAAACTTTCCCTCATCGATCATTCCACCCAAATCCACTTGCTTTCTTTATAATATAGCTTAACTCGAGACTCAATATGAGACTTTGCTTTTTTGTCACAACCAAGGAGTTTTTCTTTCATAAGAGCTTCAATCATAGCATAAGCGCCAATTTTGAATTGGTCGTTATCAGTTTTCCATCCACCAAGATCGACAAGGTCATTTAGGGCATGAACGAGTGCACGATTCTCATGTAGTGACCATCTTGATAAGTTTCTGTTAGAGTTGCTTCCAGCACTTTGCTTGAAGTTCCCTTGACTAGTACAGTGGCTCATTTAAAGCATGTAGTCTGTACAACACACATATTATAGGGACATAAAAAATATCAGTGTTTTGAATGTATATAATAAGTAATAATGACACGTAAAACTTCATGGTTACAAGTATGCAAAACTCATTAAAAAACTTAAATATCTTAAAAACGAAACAATAGATATATTTATATAATTTAAAGAATTGTACACAAAATTGACCATGCTCTGATACATCATGTCATGATACAATTAATAAGAAGAGTATTCTCACAAAAATAATCATTATTTTTGACATACAAGTCGTCAAGTTGTATGATGGCAGATCATTAATATTAAGACAACTTCATAATCAGCCCTTAACTACAACCAAGAGGCATAAATCTCAGTTGCTATTTCATGTCTACAAGAATTCCATGCCGTGCTATACTCCATAACCTCAATTCTTTCACCAACATCTTCTTGCATATAATTTTCAATCAAATACTCCATAGGATCAACATTCATATAAGTTCAAATGAAGTTATGTACCAAAGCACAAACCAAAATAATCCTACATACGACCTTATGACGATACCAAGTTGTGTTTCGTAGAATACCCAACTCAATTTCAGCAATCCAAAACATCTTTCTATCATTCTATGACATTACTTGCTTGAGAATACTTCATGTTAAAATATTCTTCAGCACGCAGTGGGTGAGCACCATTTTTCCAAGCACTCAAATGATAACTTTGACCCCCTAAATGGTGTTAAAAATCCTTCACAATTCATATATCCATCATCACATAAGTAATAGTTACCTAAGAACAAAAAAATGAAAATAAAAAGGAGTCTTTAATACATCTAGTCTTCAAGAAATCTTTAGCTTTAGTTTACTCATTAATGTAAAGTTAGATGTTCTCATTACCTTGAGGGACTCTTAATGGATTTTTATGAGAAAGTGCATCGTGAAGCTAAGTACTCTATTGTCATGTGTTGAACCCTCCCAACCAAGTACCACATACACAAATTTCATATCTTGTATACACACACCTAGGACATTAGTAGAAAGTTCTCCGATCCTTTTCTATTTCTAAATCTAACTTTATCATTGTCTCCAACACAACCTTGACATGTGTTCCAACCAAAGCACCTAAATAATTATAACATAATTTTTCACTTTTTAATTGACTAGATTAGTACCCGTGCGTTGCACGGTGATGATAAATACCTAATTTATATTATATGAAATCAATCATTATCATATGTTTTTCATTTAGTGGGATTATAAAAGTTTACTTGTTCTTTTCTTTCTCTTAATGTACTTATTCCATATTCAAATGAGTATTTTGAAGTAATCAAAGAAGATAAAAATGCTCATACTTTCTTATACTCTTAACATGTTGGACATTATTGTTTATTTATATGGTTTTTACAATAAAAGAGGTGAGTATATATAGTATAAAAATAATTTAGCATTAATTAGATGGTATCTAATTAAATAAAGTAGAAATTTTACTCCTTGAGCGTTTCTTAAAAAAAAAAAAGATGGTATCTTTTCATTGATTAATTAGATAAACCAATATTTATTTTAACCACAAAAAAAAAAAAAAAAAAAAAAAAAAAAACATACATCGTGTGATGTTCTAACATTTCTTTCTTATCAAGTACTATCTTTTCTATAACCACATGACACATTGACACTAATCATACCACACCATTTTTTTCCTTTCTTTGTAAACTCAGCCTCGGAGAATGAAATTGAGGACTCACAAAGCATATAATTGAATTTGGAGCTTCTTTCTCATGCAATTCTTCCTCATTGTCAAGGTATTAAGTTTAGATTGTAATTTTATTTTTTTACTATGCTTTCAATTTTGAAATAAAAAATAAGCCAAAAAGTTTGTGATGAAAATTGATAAAATAGTTTTTTTGCTTGATAAACAAATTAACTTTAAACTATTTGAAAGATTTATGTTTTCGTCAAGTGTAATTACTAGATATATCAAGGATCACTATTATGGAGATAATTAGTTCATTCTTTGGGGTCGTCATTGTCTGTTGCTAGATATGATAAATGATCTTTGGGCTAGTCTAATAGTCCAAAGCCCAATAAAATGGATCCTATGAGATCACATACAAGGGTATCTGATTGAACAAGTATGAAGCCCATTAATGGGCCTCATGAGGTCATGACAAGCCATGTAAGGAGTAGGGCTAGTATAGTTAGAATTGGGTTAAGTGTTTGGGCTTCACGTGCACTCTAATTATATATGTGATATATAAATAGAGGTCATGCCTAGGGTTGACAGATAAGTCACAATTAACCTAAGCAGTAAATTATGAAGCAAGCAACCAAACTCTCTCAACCCCTCTCTCTCTCTCTCTCTCTCTCCCCTCGTCCGTACAACCGTACGGACCACCCAAGTAAGGTGGTTGCTTGCGGTGGTGGTGGTTTGTGGCTTGATCGTTTCCTCTCCTCTCCGTAGAAGGTGGCTCAAAATGTTCGTGCCCGACTAACTAGCATTAGTGGAGGTTCAATCTGTGCCCGTGTACCAAGTAGAGGAATCACGTTTGGGGTTCTAGATCTCCTCATTGTTCTTGCTCGATCACTCGTGGAATCACGCTTCAAAGGTACAATTATGTGTTCTTTATGTGTTATGCTTGTAGATCCTGTTTAGGTGCTTATAAATATGATTCATGCAATTCCGCCTATAGTACCTAAAACCCTACAGTGGTATCACTTAGCCTCTTGCATTTACACATATTGATCATAATTCTTTGATGTCCACAATTTTAATTCAATTAAGAGGGAGAACTCTAATTATGGTTCAATCTTTTTTTAAATGGAGATTTAAGGTTTGGAATTTGTTTAAGTTTGATTTAAATTGCTCAATTATTCCTAGAAAAATCCGAATCAAGCCATAGAATGGTTGAAAATTTTGAAACCCTAAGCCTTTCGAAAATTTTCATTTAATTAAGCCCTAAATTTTTATTTTGTACTTAATTTTGACAAATTTTTGAATGTTCCAGGTTTCATAAATTTAATTGGATTGATTTGATACATAAATATGATTTTTGTATAATCAATAATTTGATCTAAGTATTAGATTAAATTAGAAATAATTTTAGAAGAACCCTAATATCGAAATTGAATTATGAATTTGATTTCAAAGTTTAATTAGGCATAAATGTTATGTTTTAATTCAAAGGACCTAATTTAATTTAATTTTACAAAAGTTGTTAAATGAGATTAAAACTCAAAAAAAAAAAAAAAAAAAAAAAAAAAAAAAAAAAAAAAAAAAAATTGGTTTGAGTGGGAGTAGCGCGCCACAGGTGGGTGGCGAAACCTGCCTAGGCGGTGCCATGATGGCTGCCCCATGCAGGTCCGAGAGGGAGGGTGGAGGGGCTAGGTGGTTCGGTGGCTGGCAGATGCGGCTGGCGGGTGATGTGGTGAGTGGTGTAGTAGTGCGCAAGTGTTGCGCCACTACTGTCGCTGCTGTGTGTGGGTGCCGCAAGGTGCCTAGCCACTATGGCTGGCCACACCAAGGTGCCTGGCAGCAGCCCCGGTTTTTTTTTTTTTTTTTAAAAAGGGTTTTATTAAAATTATTATTATTATTATTATTGTTTTATTTAATTTTAGATAAAATCAGATTTTATCTAAGATAATTTCAAATTTAAAATTTGTTTTAATCTTTGAGATATTTTAGGATAATTGAGCAAGATTCCAAAAGATAAAGATTGACTAAAATTGATTAAATTTTGTGATTGGCTAGTATTCAGGATAGAATCTCCTAAGATTGTTAGGATAATCTTTAAAGATAAATATGATTTATCTTTTATGATTAAATAAGATTTGGGTCTATCTCATGCCTAATTTAAAATATATGATATTTTATTGATGGTCACGGGAGTAATATATGATATTTTCTAATTACACAATATAATATGAGATATTTTGGTACCATGTTTCCTTAATTATGAACATTCGATGTTGTAGTTTAGGCAAGCATGTTTTTGTGATATTTATTATGTGGCAATTTTATAATATATATGATATTATGTTGCTATATAATGAATAGTATGGCCCAGTAGATTACTAAATACGATCTGCACATCATGATGTATTTTTGTAATCTAAGTACGCGCTACGTACCAATAAAGTATTTTTGCAGTTTTATTTATTTTATTTAAGTAGTAAATAGAATAGATTAGAATTACATGTTGTAGTTAATCCAAGAAACCCATGAAGTGAAGGCCCAAAGAAGCGAGGTGGATGAGATCCATGAAGGTTCAAGTGGGAGCATTTACTTTATTAGTTTTCTTAGGATTAGGGGTCATGCTATGTCTTGTTTATTTATGCATTAGTAGATTATGCATGTTAGATTTTATTGATGTTTTGTGATGATGCGCTAGAGTTCACTAAATAATCACAACATAATAAATCTGACTCCTGGTAATATTGAGATTGTTTTTCCAATTAAAAACCCAACAACCTTTCGATAATTAATGATAGGTCATGCCAAAGCTGGGTGTCATTTTTATATCTTAGGTAACTTGGGGCAAATCAAGTTTTACAATTTTAATTGGTTGTGCTCAACAAGGTTACCTAAAGAGTTTAAAACCTTGAAGCAAAGGGTAACAATTAAACATGAGATGGTTAATTATTCAACCAAGAGTTAAAAGAGTTGCAATCAATAAAGAGTTTATTCACCTTGAAAATATAATGGTTGATGGCAGGGCCAAAGTCCGGTCAATTATTACACAAATAAAGGATCTTGAAATCACTTAATTCAAATGGGACAATTTAATGTTGAATAAAGTGTTAAAGTTGTCTATGAGTTTAATCTAGGTGCTTTAAAGATAAACATAGTTGAATTTTGCGTTTATAAAGTAAGTAATATATAAGTTCTAATTTTATGAATATATAATCTCCTCGATTGAAAATAAAGTTGAGAGACATTAAAGGTTAAAAGATAATCCATAAACCTATATTCTAATTTTGCTAAGATGGTTCTAAAATACAAGTTTTAGAAACCTATGTCACATGTCTAAGGTGGGTTTCATTCAACTCAAA
This sequence comes from Chenopodium quinoa, assembly GCF_001683475.1. Taxonomy (NCBI): domain Eukaryota; kingdom Viridiplantae; phylum Streptophyta; class Magnoliopsida; order Caryophyllales; family Amaranthaceae; genus Chenopodium; species Chenopodium quinoa. Next base: position 2,682,857 of record NW_018743252.1, read on the forward strand.
ACGTTTGAGTAAAACGCTAACACCATATTCATTTTGAAAAGTGTTTCAAAGGTTAGAATGAGATAGGAGGAACGAACCCTCTAAAAGACAAGTATAAAATTCTAATAAAGTCTCTTATGTTCAATGTGATTGAATATAAGAAAATGATTGGAAGTCTCCATGATCAAAAGTTGATCAAATGACATCATTCTTCATCCATTTCATATGGAGTTAAATATTTGATTAAACTCTAGTATAAATGATGATTGAATAAACTTAGCAAAATCATGAAAAGTGCTTAAAGAAGTTAAGCAAAGTATCATTTTTGAACCTAAGAGAAATGTTCTAAGTGGCTCAAGAGGGAAAGGTTTAAGAATATATGAGGATTTCATTAAGAATTTTAGGCCAAGAAATGCAAGCAAGTTGCTACTTCTAAAACCTAATACTACTTATATGCTAAAAGCTGTTATGAACAACAAATGTTTCTAATTTAATTGACCAATTCCAATTGATTAGAAACTGCCTCATACGGTTAGAAGGTAAAAGAATGGAAATGTTCTAATTTAAGAAATATATTATAGAAATTGATTTGGCATATTACTACTTCTTAAACATATGATGTCATGTTTAGTTCTCTCATTGAAAGTGTGGTTGAACTAAAAGAAGAAGTATGACTAAGGGAGAAATAAATCTACAAGTTTAGAAGCAAATATTGCTACTTCACAAGTAGAATCTACAAATTTAGAAGCGAAAGTTGCAACTTTACAAGTAGAACTTACATTTCTAGGGGTGGCAATTTGGGTCAGCAGGTCGGGTTCGGGTCAAATTTCGGTCGATTTCGGGTTATGCTTAGAAACTATCAAAAATGGTGTAAGACTTAATATTATTACGAAATATGAAACTTGGGTCAAATCTGGTCGAATCCGGGTTGTTCGGGTTCGGTTCGGGTCGGGTTCGGGTTTCTCTTAGTAACTTCGGGTCGGGTTCGGGTCGGATTATCGGGTCGGTCAGGGATTGCAGCCCTAACCTTACCTAGTAATTGGCTAGAATTAAATAAATGTTATTTATTCTTGCCATTGATAAATAGTTTAAAAGTTCTATATGGTAGATATAGATAAACCATTTATATATATATATATATATATATATATATATATATAAATTGTCCGTAAAATATCAAATGGTTCAAATAAAAATGAACATTGCATACGAAAGATCCAAAGGGATGAACTTTCTATATCATTAGATTATGAATCTATTTAAATATGTAAAAATCATTATAATTTGAATTTTTTTTACAAATACTCGTTTAGAGAAATGATGACATGAACTCGAGGTCGAACACATATTGATGTAAGAAAACCTAAGGTTCAGTAATTAGAGACGGACAATGAAACTTCATTTGTGATATGGTCACTTGTTCTTAGTTGAAGCATAAGTGTGAAAGTTTTGAAAAGTTCAAAAGTCCAGTATGAAGTTCAGAATCAACTTGACAAGATAATAAATACATTACAATATGATTGTAATGGTGAAAATTTGAGTCAAGACATTTACTTGGCACAATATTCAAAGTATTGAGATATGATCGTAATAATGAGAATTTAAGCCAAGACTTGATAAACATCCAATAGTTGTGAAATCGTTTACAACAAACTCCGAAAGAAAAACTTGTGAAGTGTCTATAGAAGGAGTTATTAGTCTATATGAGATATAATTTGATAATGGATAGTAATACCCTATCTTCCAACCATTATGCAAGGGATATACATTTAAGATGAGCTACAAAACTAAACTAAACTACACACGTCAAATCAAAATGTAGCAAAGGCTTCATACGTGATATGGATAAGAAAAGTTCTTATGAAGTCTTTCTACAAAGCAAGGAATAAAAGTTGTATCAAATCATTTAATGCACGTTCGATTCCTATACAGAGCATGGGGTACTACTACATAAGCCATACTTAGCACAAAATATTTGTTGCTCAAGTAGATGCCCTTCTAGAAAGGATGTTATTTCCAAAAGGTCAAGTGGGAGTAGTGTAAATCTCAAAAGAGTTTCGAGAAAAGCAATAAACAAACATGGTTCAAACTATGGTTAGTTCACCCCATGCTAATGCGCCTCTTCGAAAAAGGTAAGTGGGAGTATATGAATATCGAAAGAGTTTGAGAGCCTCAAAGGAGTTCGAGAAAAATGAGTTCGAAAATCTTGAAGAAATTCGAGAAGTAATCAAATAAAAGCAACAATATGTGCATGATTCACCTCATGTCACAAATAACAACGCATGGTCTCATTAAGTGTAATGGGAATAATAACCATGTGCCGAAGGCAGTACATTCGAAGTGCACACCCTCTATTGTCATTTCTCATTGAAACTAAACAAAGTTGTTTGTATAAGTTTCAATTGTTGCATAAAGACCCACAATGATGACTAGCATATCTAAAACTTAGCCAAAGAAATATGATTTCATATTGACTAAGAGTTCTAAAATATTGATTTTGGAACATTATGATTATGCAAGTAATTAAGATGATTTGACAAGTTAAAACTCCAAGTGGTTTAAAAACCATGAAAATCTAAAATAGATTCTATGTCTATAAGCAAGTGTGTGACACTTAATTAATTTACCAAATTGGGTAAGACCCATTGTAAGCAAAAATGGACAAGGAAGAAAAATGTTTTCTAAGCAAAGCAAAGACTTTTATTAGAGGATTCAACTAATTCATAGTATGACTATGACTACAATGAAACCTTTACATTAGTCATGTTGCCAAGATCTATTAAAGATATTTTAGTGATTTCTACCTTATGAGATTTGGTAGATGAATTTCAAAACGCCTTCTTGAAATTGTTCATGAAAGAAGATTTGTATGTGATACAATCAGAATGGTTTTGAAAAATCCAATAATCCTATGGATGCATAAAAGATCCATTAATGGATTGAAGTAAGCATCATGGAGTTAATGTTCTTAATTTTGTGAGTTAATCAAATTGTTTGATGTTCTCATAAAATAAAGAAAGGTCTTGTGTATACAAGATGTTTAGTGGGAGCTATACAACCTTCTTGGTCTAGTACAAAGAGCGATTATTCCATGCTTGAAGGGTCAAGTGATGGCTAATGCATTTTGTATGAAAAAACCTTGAAGAGGAAGATGAGTACATTTGATCAAGATCTATAGAGATAGGTCTCGAAAGGTGTTTGGGCTTAATTCAGAAACTTATATTGATAAGATTCTCATGAGGTTCAACATTATATTGAAAGGAGTTTTAATCCCATATAACATGGCACATTGCTTACCAAGATTCAATGCTTTGAGAAAGGTTGATGAAATTAAGGTTTTGAGTGATGCACCTTGTGCATTTTGCAAAGGATGCGTCATGATGTCATGGACTATACTCGTCTATTGATTCATATGCTTTGAAAATATGTGGTGATAGATTTCAATCGAAAACCAATGCACACATTGGAATACAATTTAGAAATTCCTAAATTCTTCGCGGAATGATGAAGGAAGATTCTTAGTGTATGGAGATGAAGATTATTATAAAATTTAGAAGTTGCAAAATTTTTTTTTTATGAGAATGTCTCATGAATTGTACTAACTAAACTATTTCAATATATAGCCTAAAGACACAAAAAAACTTATTTGAAATAATATGATGGTGGATGGTTTTGAATATGTACTAGGGAGTCACAATTGCAAAATTATCAATCATGTTTCCCTATGTTTATCAATTGAAACAAAGTTTCAATCTTATTTAATCATGGTTTAGTATTAAATAAAATGTCCAAAATAATTATGAATTGATGGGATCATCAAGTTGATGACTTGGTGAATGAAACCCCACAGGTGAACTAAATTCATACATTATTTAAGTTCCTAGATCAAAATCATTAAATTGGACATAAATGATTTTAATAAATGGACTAGCATGTAAGATTGATTGGATAGTGCAATTCATGGGCTATAGGGGCATAGAGATGCTCAGTCAATCACATGGGTATGCATGAATGATGCATGATCGAACTATTAACCTACTTTGAAGTTCAAGTATAGAGCTTGCGGATATATTAGTGGATTCCTTTGACATGAGTGGAACATTGATTTCATTCAATGATTGATTTAACTGTGGTACAACCAAACGTCATCCGTAAAAGGGGGCTATAAAAGGTGTTTCCCAGTTACTTCAAAAGTTGAGTGGGAGCTTTGGTTGCCACAAGATTGGATTAAGTCTACCTATTTAATTATGAATGTGTCATGGCCCCTTGAAGAGGGAGAATTCAGAAAATGCATAGACGTGCTCAAATGGATTACATTGTAATCATTTGTTTTGTAAATTCTAACTCAGTTTTCAAGAAAATATTTGTAGATTAATATGATCACGACATGAGATGCAATCATATTATCAAATCGACACACATTGACTTAAGGAATTTGAATATTGCACACTTATCTCACACAAGTGGGAGATTGAAGGATTTATGTCTTTGTCAAGTACAATTACTAGATATTTCAAGGATCACTATTATGGAGATAATTAGTTAATTCTTTTGGATGGTTATTGTCTGTTGCTAGATATGATAAATGAGCTTTGGGCTAGTCAAATAGTCCAAAACCCAATAGAATGGATCCTATGAGGTCACACACAAGGGTATTGGATTGAACAAGTATGAAGCCCATTAATGGGCCTCATGAGGTAATGACAAGCCATGTAAGGAGTAGGGCTAGTATAGTTAGAATTGGGTTAAGTGTTTGGGCTTCACATGCACTCTAATTATATATGTGATATATAAATAGAGGCCATACCTAGGGTTGACAGACAAGTCACAATTAACCTAAGCAGTAAATTGTGAAGCAAGCAACCAAACTCTCTCAACCCCTCTCTCGCACGCCTCTCTCTCTCTCTCCACTCATCTGTACAACCATACGGACCACCCAAGCAAGGTGGTTGCTCGCGGTGGTGGTGGTGGTGGTTTATGACTTGATCGTTTCCTCTCCTCTCCGTAGAAGATGGCTCAAAATGTTCGTGCCCGACTAACTAGCATTAGTGGAGGTTCAATCTGTGCCCGTGGACGAAGTGGAGGAATCACGTTTGGGGTTCTGAATATCCTCGTTGTTCTTGCTCGATCACTCGTGGAATCACGTTTCAAAGGTACAATTATGTGTTCTTTATGTGTTATGCTTGTAGATCCTGTTTAGGTGCTTATGAATATGATTCATGTAATTCCGCCTATAGTACCTAAAACCCTACACTATTATCAATCATATGTTTGTATCTTAATGGGTTTTAAATAGTGGGTTTTTAATAGAGTAATACAAATTATAAAATCACACAAATAATATACTCGTAAACTTAAAAAAAGAGGAGACCTAATTAGATCTATTTTATTACATATATAGATAGATAATTGTAAGATAATAATAACAAAACTAAATTATAGACAGAGTCATCTTGCTCTTGGTATCAAAATTCGGAGACCGACTTTGAATCTTGCATGTTCATTTGTAGCTCAAAGTTGTACATCACAACTAAGTAGTACCGAGACGGATACAAGGATAATATCTGGAACGGATACAGGGATAAAAATTTGTTCTCCAACTAAATCTAACTTTATCTTTGTCTCCAACACGAACCTTGTCATGTGTTCCATCCAAAGCACCTAAACAATTCTTACATAATTTTTCACTTTTTAATTGATTTTATATATGTATATGCAATTTTTCAAAATAAATAATTAATTTACTATAAACTGTAACTACCTTGAACCATTTCCACTTATCATCATGACAATTTTTAGTCATTGGCTCGGGTTTTTAAAATCGAATATGGTGACATCTAAGAAGAGTTTGTAAAACTATGTTGAAGTGCCTTGAAATTGTCTCCCCACATCTTCTAAAGTATAATCAAGTGCTTCGATTTTTGGTATCATGAGAGAGTAAAAAGGAACAAATCATTTTTTTCTTCCAAACTTGAATTCCTATTTCCTTGCAATTTACCAACATCCCTAAGCATCTCACATAAGTTATAGAAGCAGGCTCTATCCATTCTAAGGGTATTCGAGCATGCTATATACATCACTCCATTCGATCATTGGCCTAATATATAAAAATCTAGCATAAACCCTTTCCATTATAATATTATAAAATATGTAGACTATGAGCATGCATTGGAATTTTGACGTTCAAAAGATTAAGAAGATACACAAGATCAACCATTATTTTCAGTAACATAATCATTAATTGCCTATATATGACAATACCTGTTGTTGCAATCTTCTTCTATTTACTTAAAGGGATACTAGCTATAGCTAAGTGACAGGCTTAAGTTGTATCACCTAGTCAAACGAATTACCTAGATCCTCTAACTAAAGTAGATAGGGAAATAGGGTCGAATCCACAGGAAAATAGTGTTCTTTTACTCCTAATTTATTATAATAATCTAAATTATCAAGTAACAAATAAGATTTTTATGAGTTAAACTAAGAGAAATAATTAAACTAAGAGAAATATCAATGAAATAAAAGCCTAGGGCATAGGTTCACCAATAAATAATATTCCGGGATGAAAGACAACACACAATTATCAATGCATAAATTAATTAACCAGATTATAAAGGGCTTTCGCTACGTATTATAATCACATAATTCACCTAGTGGTATTAAATTGTGTTTAGGGTAAAAATACCCCTAAGACACGTGGCCCTATAACGGCTTGCCACGTGTCAAGTTTGCAATGGTCAGCAAAGGCCCAATCCCTTTGCGACACGTGTCATTGTACCCTAAATTGAGGTACAGCTCTCCCTTACTATAAATAGTAAGGGCAGACCTCATTTATGGGGATCGACAACAGATTCCAAAAAAAACATAAAACCCATTTCAAACGTTCTCCAATCGAGAAGGACTTATTGTTCTTATTTCCTCTTCAGAAAGATTCTAACTTAATCTTCGGAGGCGGAAACTCCCACCCCCAGCCGGAGTCTCCGCTATTTGTGCATGTACAGGCGAAGGAAGGAGCATACTAGGAAATTGTAACTCTCCCGTAGGACACATAAAAAACCCCCAAACATCTGGCGCCGTCTGTGGGGAGAGTACTTTCTAGATGACTTCAGAACCTGTACTGCTGGGTAAAGGTAGCCAACCTGCTGGTGAGGCTGAGGTCCACTCGGACCAAGATATAGCCTACAACTATGAGGTTGAAACTTGCACAGCTGCCGATGGTTCTTTTAGAACCAAGCATACTCGTTCCAAAGACAAAAGGGAACGGGCAGAGCAGCAGGCAGGCCAAAGCCATCCCATCAGGGGACCGCTTGGGTTAACTCCTGCTTTAGAAGGAGCCACCCCAGTCTCCAGGGACAAACTCATGACCATGATGATGAGTTTTAAAGGGGAAATCAAAGGCCTTCTGGATAACGCAGCCGACCCCCGTAAGGGTTAGGCGGAAGAAAGGCGTCTTGGAAAAAAGACGTCCAAGACAGTGAAAAGTAGAGCATCTACCCCACACCCGAAGTCAAAGGTGCCGACTAGGTCCATTGATTTCTCAAAAATTCACACTCCCATGGATGGAGCCAGAAAACCCATTCGGCACATACAACCAGATGGAATAAAGAAAGTCTATTCTGATGCTCGGACGCTCATTCAGGATAAAAAGACTCAGCAGCGCTCCGAGTCGGCATCAACGTCGACCTTTCGAGACAGCTTCCATGTTACATCAGGGAGGCACTTTAGAGTAAATGATGACAGCCGGACGAGCGAGGTTTCCGCTCAATCCGGCCCTCATATCATCCAACCGGCATTACATGGGACACTATACACGCCTTTTGGATCTCCTTATTCTCAGCCGAGTCTTTTTGGGGGGCAGCAGCAGCCGCCTGTCCAGCCTATGGACTGGCAGCTCCGGCTGCTCAACCTTGGGGAACAACCAACGGCGTTTTCCAGGGAAATCACCGAGATGGCCCAACCGTCAAAAATTAAAAACATGTTGGTTGGTGCCTATGACGGTACCACCAACCCGGAAGATCACCTCATGGCATACACCAACCTGATGTATTTGCAGGGTTTGGATGATGCCTCATGGTGTAGGTGCTTTCCGGCAACGTTGAAAGGGATTGCTCAACGTTGGTTTGGTAACTTACCTGCCGGATGCATCAATAAATTTAGAACGTTGGCCTACTGGTTCACGTCTAACTTCTCTATGAATATCCCTGCTAAGAAAACAAGCCTTAATCTAGGGACAATACATCAGGGAGATAAGGAAGGTGCTCCGGTCATATGTCAGGCGGTTTAACCTGATGACGATCCGAATCCAGGGGTTGTCTGATGAGGTTGCCTATACTAACTTCTTCAAAGGCTTGAAAGACGGGTCAACTTTTAAATTTGACCTGGTTAGGAAGAGGGTCTCTACTCTTCACGAGGCATTAATGAAGGCGGAGGCCTACATCCAAGCAATGGAACTCTGCGCCGTTAAACTCCCAACGGATTACAAAAGATCCGATAAAAGAGAGAGTCGGCCTACCCAGCCGGCCAAAAGGGAAGAAAAGAAGCGGAAAGAGGTCTGGGCGGCAAAGCCACCCGGACAACAACTCCAAAAGAGAAAGAGGTCGGATCCGTATGTTCCAAAGTACGAATTCACCAAGGAAGGAAGTTAAAAATCGGTTGAATCTTGAAAAACCGGCACAAATGAAGAGTCTCGTGAGCAGCCTGGACAAGAGCAAATATTGCCTTTTCCATGAAGAAATAGGCCATGATACTGAGGGCTGTTTTAGCCTCAGGCGGCTCTTTGACCGTCTTGCAGATGAGGGTGCTCTAAAATCCTATCTATCCAAATCAAAGGGTGCTCCCAACCAGGCCAAAGGACCACCTCCAAAGACACCGGCAAATCAATCTGATACGGATGAGGATACCATCTTAACCATAGCCGGTGGATTTGCGAGCGGCGGGCCTACCATCCGGGGCACTAAGGATAACATTAAGAAGCTGGTCAACTTAGTGGATGAGGGCCAGTCGTCTAAAAATTCATTTCCGGAGGTCCATATCTCCGAAAAGGATAGAGGAGAGGTCAGGCGGCCCCATGATGACCCAATAGTCATCGAATGTAAAATCGCCAATCAACGAGTTGGCCGGATCTTAATTGATACCGGGAGCTCATCTGACCTCATAAGCTACCGGTGCTTGGAAAAACTCAAATATAAGCCAAGTAGCATGCATCCGGCCCCATATCCTCTTGTTGGTTTTGGGGGAGGAGTAGTACATCCGGTGGGCATGGTTGACCTACCCATTCGGTTTGGAGAGAAGAGGGAGGCCCGGCACATGGTTGTCAAGTTTCTTGTTGTAGGGGAACTGACGACCTACAACCTGATCATTGGCCGACCAACTCTTAACATTTCAAATGATGTGATCATCCCATCTCTAATGTTGATTAAATTTGAGAGGGATGATGGCACAGTCAGCTCCTTGAGTGGGAACCAAAAGACGGCGAGAGAGTGTTACCTCTCGGACGTCAAACCCACATTGGTCACAGACGGTTAAGACAAGGAAGTAGTTGAACTTGACGAGTGTGATCAAGAGTTACCGGCTACTAAGCCAGCCGGTAAAAAGAGAAAGGCGGACCAGCTATTGGCCCCCGTTAAAGAGAAACAATAGCAATCACTGTCACGGGAGAGGTCAGACGACCTTCGCCCCCAGCCGGCAGGGGAAATCATAGAAATTATCCTAGAAGACAGCCGGCCTGACAGAACCGTCAAAGTTGGGACGGTTGCATTTAACAACTTGGGAACCGATCTGCTCCGATTGCTGAGAGAGTTCAAAGATGTGTTTGCCTTTAAAGTAGAAGAAATGCCGGGAGTATGTCCGGATCTTGCTATTCATAAACTCGCCGTGGATCCTAAGAAGAAGCCGGTCAGGCAAAAGAAAAGGAACCATGGCAAGGAAAGGTCTCAGGCAGCAGCAGCCGAGGTCAAGAAACTCTTAGATGCCCAGTTCATTCGGCAATGTTACTACCCGATTGGGTAGCCAATGTTGTCCTTGTGAAAAAGCCAAATGGTACCTGGCGGATGTGTGTAGATTACACGGACTTAAACAAAGCTTGTCCGAAAGATATTTACCCGCTTCCAAAGATCGACCATCTGGTCGACTCTACAACCGGTCATGCTCTGATGAGTTTTATGGATGCCTATTCCGGCTTCCATCAGATACCCTTGTGGAAGAAAGATCAAGAAAAGACGGCTTTCGTCACAGATCAAGGGTTATATTGTTACACGTTGATGCCGTTTGGGTTGAAGAATGCGCCTGCTACCTTCCAACGAATGATAAACTCGGTCTTCTATGATCAGATTGGGAGAAATGTTGAGGCATACATTGATGACATGATAGTCAAGTCCAAGTTGCAGGCGGATCATTTAGTAGACCTCTGAGAAACCTTCACCACCCTCAGGCAGCATAAAGTCATGCTTAACCTAAAAAAGTGCGTCTTTGGTGTTGAGTCTGGGAAGTTTCTCGGATTTTTGATTGACCAGAGGGGCATAGAGGCCAATCCGGATAAAGTACAGGCGGTGATTGACATGCAGTCGCCTCGTACCATCAGGGAGGCTCAAAAGCTTACCGGTTGTCTGGCGGCATTGGGGAGATTCCTCAGCCGATCAGGTGACAAGTGCCTCTACTTTTTTCAAGCAATCAAAAAGAGGTCAAGATTTGAATGGGGTGAAGAGGCTGAGGCAGCATTTCAAAGGCTGAAACAACACTTGCATTATTTGCCAAGATTAGTGAGTCCCCTACCCCAGGAGGCTCTCTATATGTACTTGTCCGTCTCAGATCATTCCCTAAGTTCCGTTCTCCTTGCTGAGAGAGACGGCAACCAGCTCCCGGTCTACTTCATAAGCCATGTCCTCCGGAACGCTGAACTTCGCTATCCCATGATTGAGAAATTTGGCCTAGCCTTGTACAAAGCAGTCAAGCGGCTGAAACCTTATTTCTTGGCTCATCCGGTTACCATCTATACTGATCAGCCGCTCAAACGGCCTATGACCACCTTAGGGTCATCCGGAAGAATGATTAAATGGGCCGTGGAGATTCAAAGCCTGGAAATCACTTTCGAACCTAGGCGGGCAGTGAAGGGTCAGGCGTTTGCCGACTTCATTGTTAAAATGACAAGGCCGGTACAGCCGGATAATACTGATCAAGTTTGGAAAGTGTACGTAGACGGGAGCTCTACTATGAACGGTTGTGGGGCAGGCGTAATTTGTCATTCCCCACAGGGTGACAAATACGAGTATGCTCTACGATTCAAGTTTCAAGCTTCAAATAATGAAGCAGAGTACAAGGCCCTGCTAGCCGGTATCCGCATGTGTAAGGCAGCTGGGGCAAGGAAGGTAGACGCCTGCTCTGATTCTCAACTCATCGTTAGCTAATACCATGGTGACTATGAAGCCACCCATCCGGTCATGATTAAGTATCTTCAGGTGGTTAGGGAAGAAGCTGAGGCATTGGACGAATTTAATTTAAGTCAAGTACCCAGGTCCGAGAATAATCAGGCGGATGCATTATCTAAACTGGCGTCATCCGCCACTTGTGATACGCCTAGGTCAGTCTTCTGGGAAGTCATGGAAAAGAAAAGCATTGAACATGATCCAATTGGAATTCTAGATCGAAGCTCTATCTGGATGGATCCCATCCGGGACTATTTGGTAGACGACACCTTGTCGGGTGTCTTTTTAGAAGCGGCTGCTCTCAAGAGACGAGCATCAAGTTTTGTCATGCATAAGGGTGAACTCTTCCGAAAGGGTTACCTACAGCCTTTATTCAAGTGTGTAACCCCAGAAAGGGGAAAGGAAGTGCTAGAAGACCTTCATGTCGGCTTCTGTGGAACACACATAGGCGGCAAGGTTCTTGCAAAGAGAACTAGGCGGCAAGGATACTTTTGGCCAACTCTTGAGGCAGATGCACTAGATCTGGTAAAGAGATATGACAAATGCCAGAGGTTTAGCCGACTAATCCGTCAGCCGACTACTGATCTAACTGCCATCTACAGCCCTATTCCGTTTGCCAAATGGGGCATGGATATTTTGAGGCCATACACACCAGCCCCAGGCGGCAGAAGATACATTTTAGTAGCCGTTGATTACTTCACAAAGTGGGTTGAGGCAGAAGCGGTAAAGGGCATCAAAACTAAGGATGTCATCTCCTTCATCTGGAAAAATGTCATCACCCGGTTCGGTGTTCCTATGTCAATGGTTTTTGATAATGGTCCCCAGTTCGAAACGCCTGTCCTCAAAACTTGGTTGAAAGACCAAGGAATTTCACATTATTTTGCATCCGTAGGCCGTCCCCAGGCAAACATTCAGGTAGAGGCTTTTAACAAGCTCATCTTAAGCGGAATCAAGAAAAAGATTGAAAAAGCAGGCGGTCTTTGGGCAGAGGAGTTGACCCATGTTCTTTGGTCTATCAAAACGACTGAGAAGGGGTCAACCAGTGAAACCCCATTTCTTAAGGCATACGGCACAGTGGCGGTGCTTCCCATTGAATTATATGAACCAACACTTTGAGTCATGCTATATGACAAAGACGCAAATTGGGAGGCCATGCGTCTGGCTTTGGATTCCCTTCCTGAAAAAAGGGGCAATGCCGCCTTATGTCACGAAATCTACGTATGAGAATGACGATAGCTTACAACAAAAGGGTACGCAAAAGACCCCTTAAAGTAGGAGATTTTGTACTATGAAAGCTTGAAGCAACCGGTAGGACGAACGAGCAAGGGAAGTTAACTCCCAACTGGGAAGGACCCTACCGGATTTTTGAAGAAGTTAGAAATGGCACTTACCGCATGGAAACCCCAGACGAAATGCAGCTACCTCGCACCTGGAACGTAGATAACTTGAAAAAGTACTACTTCTAAGTAATTTGTAATTTTTGTAAATAGTATTGAAATGTGAAAGTATATAATTTCCATTCATCCAAGTTGTATTAGCACCTGTCTAGTGTAAAAACACAGACGGAGGAACACATTAAAAATCACTGCTCCAAAAAGAGTAGTCATCCGGCGACACCCATCCAGGTGAAATCGTCGAAAAGGACAGCTCCCTTCCGGGTGGTACATTGTCCTGGCGATCATAAAACTCAAACGGCATTGCTGACACATCATTGTAGGTAACAAACAGTCGTTCGAAATGATCCATTGCATCTAGGATTCAGCCGGCATAGACCCAAAAGTGGTCCATGCGGCAAAATCAAAATCCTAGTAAAAACACCAACCGGTTTTTGCAGCAAAGCATTGCACACGGTTAGGTATTCCGGATAAACACATTTAAAAAGAATGATGTTACTCCAAGTATAAATTCTCACGTTATATTAATGTGGGTTAGGAAAACCGGGCCTTATCCAAAGGATACCCAGACGGTTATACCTCCCATCCGGTTGCTTGTCTACCATTGGAAGTAAACAAACAACCATTTCAGGGGCATATTTATCGTAGCAGCCGGTATATTGTAGATCAATAATAGATACCTATCCGGCTGCCTATGAGCCGGTTGCCTATGAAATGGTTGCTTGTCTACTGTTGGAGTAAACCAACCATTTCAGGGGCATCTTATCATACCATCCGGTATATTGTAGATCAATAATAGATACCTATCCAGCTGCCTATGAGCCGGTTGCCTATGAAACGGCTACTTGTCTACTGTTGGGAGTAAACTAACCATTTCAGAGGCACCTTATCATATCAGCCGGTAGGAATAGATGATACTTGTAATACTTGTAAAAATTGCAAGAAAATTTAAATCTGCAAGTAAAAGATAAATATAAATAACAAAACTGACTGAGTCGGCTAGTAGATTAAATTTTAAAAATGTTACCGGACCCATGTCTGGGAAAAGTACATAGAAATTACACGGCTCGCAGGCTGGTAAAAGAAGAAGAATGTTCATGATAAAAGAAGATTGTTTATGATTGTTGTTGCTGAGATTGCTGCTGAGGCTACTGATCCTCCGACTGTTGAGTTTGCTTTGTTGGGACTTCAGCCGACTGCACAACAGTTGTTTCCGGCTGGTTTTCAGTCTGGGTCTCCTGATGCTCCTCATCCGGCTGGCTCTCCGTATTCCGTTTGACCCACTCCTCAAAAGGGGGAGGAGGGTCAGAACCGAGTACCTTAGCCTCGTATACTTCAGAAGCATAAAGGTATCGAAGATTGAAGTATTCATACTCAAAATCCGGATGGATGAGGTTCCAGGCCAGCTTCATGCGCTCCTTGCAGTCGGCCTCATTCTCTTCAATCAGGCGGAGTTGCTCTTTTTCTAGCGCCTCCTTATGCGCCGCCTGATTGGTAGCAAGTTCATCCTTCAGCCAACTGACGTCCTTGCAAAGATCAGCATTTTCTTTATCAGCATTTTCCAGAGCTTTAAGATCAGCCTGAAGTTCTTTGACCTTCAACTCAAGCTCATCAACTCTCTTCAATGCCGCCTCCCCAGCCGCAACTGCTTTTCTCAGTGCTTCCTCCTGTTCCAACGCCTTTCGTTTAGTTTCCAAATCAAATGAAATGGCATTGAATTGGCAGACGTCAATTAGCTCAGATGCACGTCTCTGAGAGTCTCTTACCTCCTCCTGCTTTTTGCGCAAGGGGACACTAAGCCCATCCACTCTCAGCATCACCTGTGATACCAACCGGGAAGAGTGTTAGAAAAATCAAGACAAAACATTTGCATCCGAAAAAAAAAGAGATCATTGCTCAAGCATAGGTCATCCGGTTTAAATTACCTCAGCCCAAGGAGAGAAGTGATTCGGTCAAGATTGACCGTGTGTACAGTCGGCACAGCCTCTTTTTCAGACCGGGTAAGATCCCGGACGATCCTCTTAGCATATTGTTGATAATTGGGACGGCTAGAGGAGATATCTGCAATCATAGAATCATCTGTAAGATGTTAGGCATACGCTCCGCCTATACTTAGGCGACATCCGGAAGAATCCCCAGATTGGCGTGCTTGGGTTTTGACTCTCATATGCCCAAGCAGCCAGGGGGGATCAAAGGCAGAGGTTTTACCTTTCTCGGACTGTGGGGTCAAAGCCCCCCAGCCGCATTTGAGTCCGTACCCGTCCGGGTACGAGCAGCCGGCCTTATTTCTTCCACCACCATTTCGAAGTGGGGAATGGATTGCAGGCTCTTCCCTGCTGTAGTGGGCTTGTCCTTGTCAGGTGTTTTCTTCAAACCATAAGCAGCTGGGGCAGCCACCTTTGGTGCCTTAGAAGCCGGCTGAGGTATGTTTCCAGCCGGTCTTTTGTGCATGCTCGCTAAAGAGCGAGGCATGACTTGGATCCCAGCCTGAATGCAGTCAAGTATAAATACATCCGGTTAAAAATCATTTACCAAGTATAATACATCCGGCAAAGAAAGAATAACTATGTAAAGAAAAATGGCTAAGGCAGACTACCCCGGCATTCTTGGCGGCCAGTGCCGCCTTCTTTTCCTCAATCATTCATAATCTTCAAAATCAGAAGTTAAAAAGTAAAAAGAAAGGGACAGTCGGTACCTTAGTGATATTGAAGAAAGAATACTCAACCGGTAGCCGGATGTGCTTGATCTAACAAGTGCCGGATGCAAGGAAACTAAGGAAATTATGCAGCCGGTATCAGAGCTCTTTCTCAGAAATTTTTGAAAAATTATGTAAAGTGTGGAGGAGAGAGGGCATGCCTCCTATTTATAGGAGAGGGGCAGAAGGTGAAACAGTTCCTTCTGCCCTAAAAAACTTGAAATTTGAAAAAAGGAGGGAAGAAGACGAACCGTCTCCTCCCATGCGTCTGACACTTGTCACAGGCGACACGTGGACATGCCACGTCACACCTGTGAGGGGAAGATGTTTAGGGTAAAAATACCCCTAAGACACATGGCCCTATAATGGCTTGCCACGTGTCAAGTTTGCAACGGTCAGCAAAGGCCCAATCCCTTTGCGACACGTGTCATTGTACCCTAAATTGAGGTACAGCTCTCCCTTACTATAAATAGTAAGGGCAGACCTCATTTATGGGGATCGACAATAGATTCCAAAAAAAACATAAAACCCATTGCAAACGTTCTCCAATCGAGAAGGATTTATTGTTCTTATTTCCTCTTCAGAAAGATTCTAACTTAATCTTCGAAGGCGGAAACTCTCACCCCCCAGCCGGAGTCTCCGTTATTTATGCAGGTACAAGCGAAGGAAGGAGCATACTAGGAAATTGTAACTCTCCCGTAGGACACATAAAAACCCCCTAACAAATTGCATCTCTTAAATCTTAACTTAACCATATTTGTAAATTAATTCTACCTATTGAAACTAAGCCTTAATGTCAATTATCATCTGTCGAATCTCGAATCAATATTATTACATAACTCATACAATTAAACCAGGCCTAATCTAATTGCATAGCATTATAAAAATCTATTGGAAATCAATTCAAAATACCAACAATCAACAATAATAAATCATCCCTTCATATTATTTAGGCCAAATAAGAAAATAACACCTGATAAAACACCATATTTTGATTATAACACCTAAACATTTCAAATTTTTATTATAACACCTGCTAAAAAATTAAAATTTTGGTTTCACCACCTAAATGGTTACGACGTTAGAGGATCTATTAGTTGGGCCCACTACAACGGCTATTTTTTTCAAAGTGCTTTATATATTTACGATATCCTTCACAAACGGTGAACTGTTGATATGGTTACACAAAATTAGGCTTCACATTTTGTGAATTCAACAATCAAATTGTTGAATTTGTTTGATTTCAACATCATTGTTCGGGGGAGGAAAATTTGAAATCAGGTAATTGCGTCAATACCACTGTAGAAAACCCTAATTTATCTTTCTTTAATGAGGTGTAAATCAATCTATGTTGTTGAATTAAGTGCATAATTCAGTTCGCATGTGGTATTAATCATGTAATTCGTACATATTTAGGGTTCTTTGTGTGTTAATTGTCCTCTAATTTGCGAAAAAATGAAATTAGGGTTCATCGGAACCATAAATTGGGGGTTTGATTTGTAGGACTGATTGTTTAACTCCGTTGGTTCAATTGTATTGTTTTTCAAAGTAGGAATGGTTTTGCTTATTGTGGATGGCGTATTGGTGCAGGAGATGTCTTTCATAAGTTCCTCTCCTTCAAAGGAGAAGAAGTGCAAGTGTGGTGTTCCCTTTGCGAAGCTTACCAGTTGGACAAGGGAGAACCCTAGTCAGAAGTTCAGAAAATGCAAGTTCTATGATCCTGTAACTGAGAGTAGAGGTTGTAAAGCATTTGAATGGGTGGACGAACAAGATGGGACAGCCTGGCAAACAGAGGTGATCAACAATTTGTTGTTAGGTAAGAAGTTTTTGAAGGGAGAAATTAGTGACTACAAAAGGGACGTTGATGATCTTGGTGGACAGATGAGGTGTTTTCTCAATGAAGTGGACAGGCTTAAGATGAAATGCAAGGCTTTAAACTCTGACAAGAAGAAGATGAACAGAGAGATGCATGGAAGAAATGCAAGATCAGAGCACTCTGTTCTTTGTGTTGCTTTTGGGATTTGTTTGGTCATATTAGTGATGCTAGTTATTGGGGGGTTTGTAATGCTTAAAGTGTAATTTGTCCTAAGGCATGAACATTAATAGTAATGCTTTTGTAATGGTTTATAAGTGGCAGTGAACCAATTTTGCAAACTAATGCACACATATTTAGAAGGAATGATTTAAGCAAGTACCTAAAAAGCTGATATTGCATTGAAGTAATTGAGCAAATTAGTTGCATTGCTTAACCAAATTGGCTGTTAAAGCCTAACACCAAAGTATTACTTTAACAAAATAGGCTCCTTTAGTCTAAAACCAAAACTAAAAGTTCAAAATATTGCAAGCTAATGTTCGAAATACCAACCTAAAACTTAAGTTTAGAAAAACAAAAAGCAAGATCATTGAGTCAACTTTGCATATGTGGAAGTCAGCAGCTTAGCTCTCCTTGTCTGCACTCCAGTGTGCTGAACTTTGTCTTTGTTTGTGGGTTCAGGTTGACTGGAAGAGGGGGTGCTATGTTGCTTGGCTTTTGGCTGGCCTTGTTGACTCTGTGAACCTTTCCTCTTACTCAGTGGTTCACAGCCTGATTGCTCTTGGGGAAAAGTCTTGTTCCCAATGATGTTTGAACCAGCCCCTACTACACTCTGTGTTTTAAACACAAATAAACAAGTATCAACATCCAATTTCATCACAAAATTTAAAAGAAAATGAACAAGTCCCACAGCATACCTTCTTAGCAGCTCTGATCTCACTCTTCTTCCTTTGCTCAACTACCCATGGTGAGTTTAAAGGGGGCCTTCCTGCAGGTCTCTGGTCAGTTGGTTCAGGTACATGTGGGACCTTGCAAGTCTTGGGATAGTGGCCAAATCCACCACAATTCCTGCACTGACTCCTCCTTCTCTTCCTTCCTTGCTCCCCTCCTGTTGCAGATGTTCCCTCACCAGGTTCCAGCTTTCTTTTCTTCTGTTTTGGTCTTCCAGGCTGCACTTTGAAGGCTGGTGGCTGAGGCTCTCTCATGTTCACTCTCTCCCAGTGCTTTGGGCCTGGCATTGATTGAATTGCAGGCTCATATGCTGCTCTCATAGTGTAATAGGGTGGACAAACTGCTTAACATCAATTCTTTGATCCATTATGCATGCAAAGGCATGAACACATGGGATGCCTGTTAATTGCCAATGATTGTAGGAACAAGTCCCATTTACCAAGTCAACTAGAACCTGGTCATCATTCAGCTGCACTTCAAAAGTGTCATCCCTGGCAGCTTCAATAATACAATTCCTAGACACATAACTCATCCTTTGAAACAGCTTATGCACATATGGAGTCTTGCTTATGATTTCCTTGGATTCCTCCCACTTTTCATTGTTTCTCCTCATCATGTACCTCCTCATCCATTCCATTTGGGTGAGGATAGGTTTGTCTCTTGCATCTCTAATAACTGAGTTAAAAGTCTCACACATGTTGTTTAGTAACATGTTGGACCTGCAACTGTCACTAAATGCTTGTCTACACCAGTGATGAGTGGGGATTTTGTCCAAGTAATCATAAGGCTCCTCATCAAGCTCCCTAATCTGTTGCATTGGTATCTGATACTCAAGCTACAAACACAACTAGACCTGTGTTCACTAAATTTGTTCATAACAATATAAGCTACACAACAGGAACATTGTTCAATAAATTAGTTCATAACACTCTAAGCTCATTGAATCCAATGTTCTAGTCAAGCTCTAACACAACAAGACCATGTAGGGTTTTGTAGTGACCCTCACTACGCGGAAAGAAACCCCCCAAGACCCGCCCCGATAACTAAGGCAATTAAAACAAGCATAAACATAATTAAGCAATAATTAAAAGAAGAGAGAAATAAGTTATACCGTCAATGCATGCTTCGCTCGCAAATCGAGCTCTTACTTCGAAAGCTCTAGCCTCGCAAGTGCGACGGCCTCCAACGGAGTCCACCCTCGAGACCCGACCCGAACGACCCCTACCCTGAAGGTTAGTCGGGGCTAGACCAAGAAAGACTAGAGTATTACGAACTTAGAGGTTTTCTCACCTTAAGGGAGATGCCTCATTGAGTTCAACTCAAGTGGTTTTTCCCAAAACCCAAACTTGGGTATTTATAGGGAAAGGAGACTTGAATCTCCCTTCTCCCATCCACGTGGGAGAATTGCATTTTCCTACTAATTTATTTTAATCAAAAATAAATTAATGAACAATGCAATCAATGAGTTATAAGTGTCAAATGGAGGAAGAATGATTAGGTGAGGACCATTCCAAGGAGAAGGGGGGGACCATTGCCTTGATGCCCAAGGCAATGCCCACAAACCTTGGTCCCCTCACCCAAACTGTATCCACCATGTGGCTGGGACAGCTGGCTGCAAGCTGGCTGCCAAGGCAGCCTTGTTGGCGCCTGGTGCCTAAAATGTGCTAGCAGCCAGCCAGCACAAGCATGCGCACAGCTAGCAAGCTACGCATAGCATGCGAGCTGCTGCTGTGGCATGGCGGGTGCTGGGCGCTACAAGGCTGCTAGCCTACGCCACCATTTTCTCGCAATGTGCCTGGCCCCAGCTCTCGCATGCACAGCACGCATTGCTAGCAAGGCACAGCCCTGCGATGCTGCGTGCTTGCGAGAGGCTGGCTGCTAGGGCGCGCCAAAGCCTAGTACCACGCTCAGTCATGCATGTTGAGCACGCTGCTATGCGATGGCTGCGATGGCTAGGTGCTGCTGTTGCCCGGTATGCTAGCAAGGCTGCTAGCGCCTAGCATGCTATCAAGGCTGCTAGCGCCAGGCATGCTAGCAAGGAAGCTAACGCCTAGCTTGCTAGCTAGGCTGCTAGCGCCCAGCACTATGCACAGCATAGCATGCTGCTATGCGATGGTGCGGGGCTGCCATGGCTAGCTAGCATCATCATGCTAAGCTTGCGACAGGTTTTGCGTAGCCTAGAATTCACATGGCTAGGCCATTGCGAGGCTACGGCTAGGCTCGTACTTGTAACTCGATTGATTTTGTGTCTCGTCGAATTCTAAATTTGACTCAACTTGCAACGCTCGGTTTCGACGCTCTAAGCTCGATATCCGACGTCTTTGTTCGTAATACTCTAACGACTCATCCAATCCTTCGGATTGGTTCGTCACCTCGGATCGGTTACTCGATTGGGTGTGACCCGAAGGGTCAGTCAAGGTTAAGCTGTAATATTAATTGTACATTAATATTACTGATCGGAAGCGGCCTCCACCTAGACATTCCGATCACTTGACCATACTGAATAATTAGCTTTCCGATAACTCTGAACCCTCTATCGGAATAATACACTTGCTGGAAGGACACCATTCCTTTCAATCTCCCACTTGTCCTTCCGGACAAGTGTGCATATAGTGTATAGCCCATTTCCTATGTCGCTTAATGTCTCTTCGTGAACTATAAGGTAAGATTCATCGTCATCCTTATTACGTTCAGAAGTGTTTCTCGATCTCCGAGTTCGACTGTCAATAAGCAGATGATTTCTAAAATCTATCTGAGCACGGCCATGCATTTTCACAGTCTCGCTCTTCGAGCGGCCTTGTAAACAACAAAGACATATTCCTATTATTAGTAGGGGACATTCCCACTCTTGTATTGTAAGCTTTCTTACTAAGAGGACCTAGTCACCCGAGTGTTGCCGTTATGATCCCCAGTTACGGCAGACGTTGGACAACATTAAAGAGACTAGTACTCAAACAAGAGAACTTCACAATACTCATGGTCTAGGAAAGAGGTTCCGATAGTCATAATGAGAATTGTACTTATGACGATTTTAAATCTCTTAAAGTACTCTCATAGGTCGATCCGGTGCAGTTCCAAACTAGCACCTGTGCAAATGATTTATGCCTTCTATGTCCTTGCAGCACAAGAAACGGTGTTGTAAATCATACTACACACTAATCTCCAGTGGTCATTAATCGTCCATCGGTTAAATGACCTCGATCAGGGACAATTTTTGATTTAAATATTCAATGTTCACTTAACAGGTGTTTCTTTATCCAAGACACGGTCTTAATACCCTGTTTTGAATATTTTCACAAATCGAATGGACTCATTATTTGATTCCAAACCATAATCAAATAGTTTGTGGAATTTTGTTAGTGAAATTTTATTCCATCATGAAACTATTCAATGTTTCATCTTCTGATAAATGGCTTTCTTCAAATGTTTCAAGAGTAATACTCTTCATTAAACATTTATAGAAATCACACCCATATTTAATATGCATGATTTCTTTTATGCAATTGCGAATGTTGTCGTTCATTTATTGCATAGGTTTGGCCACTATTACTTTGCAAATCTTAGCATCTTCATTATCGAATAGTTCCATAATAAGACAATAAGATTTTGAGAGTGTTATGGATCATATGTGATTTAGGATTTATTATCCAAGTGATGGCTCCCACTCATTTTCAAGACTTGAGATCTTTCAACTTGACAACCTAAAATCAACGTTCGACAACGAACTTTCCATTGAACACTTTCTTATTATTGCCTTCCAGGCAACAATATTCTCAACGTATATTCCAGTAGACATTCTGATGTTGCTTTGCTCGGATTTTATTCCGAACTACTCATAATGATTTGGGAGACCCTAATCACTTGTGATTATGGAAATTTACCTTAAATTTCCGCACATTATACATGGATTCGCATCCATGTTACCATTCTCAAGCCACGACGCATTCTAGTTCGTTCTTATAAATTGCTTCCTTATTAAGGATCTAATCCTTGCTAAGTATGTGCTTGCAACATCAATTCTCAAATTACAATTGTTTCTATGCGTCAAGAACTCATCCCCTTTTACTTATCAAAGTACTTTGGATTTTCTTGACCATAATCTAACGATTCATCACTTAGATTTAGATTGATTGGTATTTTATACTTTTCATGCTTTAAGCATGTAAGTTTGTGGCGATTCCACATCATAGCATACATGATGGTTTTAATTGCAGAACTATTCCCAATGTGATTCCATCCATGTAACTTTTAGCTCATCCAGTTTCACCGAGTCTTGCTAAATTGTTTGTTATGTAACATGGTTGAAAGTCTCTACCAGTGTCCTTCTTGTTTGACTTAGTATTTTCCCAGCTTATACTTAGTTCAAACATTTACTTAGCTTTATACATATGGATCGAAAGCCTTTTCAATTCCTTCATGTTTAACACGGTAAATTCCCTTACTCGTTTAAACGTTTTATTAAGTCTATCTAATAGATCTTAATTCACATATGTACTAAGTGTCGCCTTTTTCTTGGCCCATTGTCAAAAATCCTTTCAAATATAAATATTTAGCATTTGATAGTCATTTCACAATAGAGTTCATAAACTTCTTGTTGGACCATACAAGATTGACTCTTGCTCCCACTAAACTTCTTGTTTATAAGAATTTCTATGATTCTCCATAAACCAATCCTTTCATGGACTTTATGAGAATACATATTCCAATTCCTTCATGTAATGCTTCATTTAATCCCACTTTGGATTTCTTGAGCTTGCTTTCATATCTAGCATTACTTAGAATTACAAAACCCTTAGACTGTTTCGATAGTCTCTTCCAAAATCCAATTTTAGGAAGGTAGTTTTGTATTTAGCCATATTTCATATGCGCAATTTTGCTAGAACAATCACGAAAAGCCTTTAGCGTTCCGATTGGTGAATAGGTTTTTATTAAAATCAACACTGTGAATTAATTGTATCCTTATCAACCAATCTAGCTTTGTATGCTTGTGCATTTCCACATTTGTTAGTTTTCTCCTTGAAAACTTATTTGCGATTGATGGGTCTGTCACCCTTCATGCAAATGAATCAAGTTCCAAACATGATTTACAAACATGGAGTCTACCATTATTCGGAATTTGGATTTGTCGTAGCTAATTTACAAGACGCTATTCCCTCACCATCCAATGGTGAATAGTATGCTTGTAAGTCTTAGGTTAAAGGATTCAATCCAAGCCTTTGGTGAATTCTATACCTATACGGGGTAATAGGTTGAGCATTTACATTGTCTGTTTGATTCTGACCAATCTTATCAACTGCTTCTAAAGCATTTTGATTGTCAGTTTTATCAGGTTGACACTGTTGCTCATCCTCTCGAACTTCGTCGAGTTCGATTTTGAGCATTTATATTGTCTGTTTGATTCTGACCAATCTTATCAACTGCTTCTAAAGCATTTTGATTGTCAGTTTTATCAGGATTTTCCTCCCACTTGTCATTTTGGAAAGGTGTTACTTTCCAGAAAGACACCATTTAGAGCAACAAACACTATGTTCTCAATTAGGTTGTGGAGGTAATGCCCGTAGTCTCATATGAATACTTACAAACAGACATGTATATTGTCTTTTGGTAAAAGTTCGTTGTGAAACAAACAGTTAGCTCCCACTCAAGCTATCTTAGCCCTTATTGAGCCACTTAGCTCCCACTGAGTCAATGAACTCCCACTGAGCTAAGAGCTCTAGACATATACTTGAAAAGACACTAGAAACTATTTCTATCCATAACTGAATATGGTGTCCTTTCTTAGCTTCGACACTTTTGTTTAGTGTAACATTTAGTCATTTGTGCAAATCTTAAGAATTTTATAGGAAGGGATGTGATCCATCATCATTCGTGTCATTTCCAAATGGAATCGAGTTCTCCGTCAAGACACACTATGTTCTTTTGGAGCTCTTTATGAAATTTCAATTTCATAAGTTTGATATGATCACACTTGTCTCAAGCAAACATCACTTGATTTAAACTAGATGTTTTGATATCTTGCCAAGTCGATTCTATACTTCACTGAACATTTGAGCTACTCGAGGTTCAGTTTGCTCACATTTGATGAATATAGCCATATTCTTGCAAATTTTTGTGAGACATTGAAGTAATGAATTCCTTTTAGCTTTCGGAGTCAATTGTCTATACCAAGCACAATAGCTCCTTTATTTGTCTTATTTCAACAAGTAAGACTTTCTTATCGATTCCGAATCGATCATCTATCAAGATTCTATCTAATAGAGCCTTGAGTACGTTCTTGTTGTTAGTGACATTGCTAAAGGGTTTGGAACACAAATCATGTCCATGACTTGAACTTTGTGAGTTTCATGGTTGGGAAATGTTTGTTTATAATCAAACATTCTTGACTCATGGCTTATGCGACCATGTCATTCAAGTAAACCAAGCAACTATTGTTTTTACTTTTGAATGTGAGTCTTTCCGTGTGTAAACGGATCGTTTGTTGATTATGGAACACAATAGCCATTATTTGTTCCAGCCTTGGCTTAAAAGGACTTTAAACAAAACAAGTGACCTTACAACTGATGTAGCATTACTTGCTTCATTCTAAGCTTGTAAGTCAATAAACTAGCTTGTCTTCAACGGTTTGAGGTCACTTTCAAAGTGGAACACTCAAGTTGTATCCAATACTTGTGAAGATAACGAGTTGCTAAGTTGGTCATAATAACATGAACTCAAGCGTAGAAAAGTAATCTCATACTTTTCTTTGTTCCTTGTTTCCTATATTTCTTATAGTACATCATCTCATAACTTTAAGAATAATTTCTTTAAGTTCTTCGACTTTTATACTTTGTTAGGCATAATTAAGCATCTAATGCGCCGCAAAACAAAGTTCTATCTTTTCAACTAATTTGTACCTGAATTACTTCATCAATGAGTCCTACTCATAAGCGTATGAAGTGAAAATATATGTTGGTTTGTCAACTATTGACAATTTTGAGTCTTTCAACTCAATATTTCATGTTTGTCAAAACCACCTAGTATTTTGAAAACATGACATCCAACCGTCCTTTCGGACTTTAGTCGATTATGAGAAGTTGTATCTTAGAAGTGCCCTTTTCTTTCTTTGAGAACAATTCTCGAAAGATTCCTTTTACCAATCAATGGAAACAATATAATTTGATTAAGAATTCTATTAATATATAAGTGCAAAGTTTAACCTTTTATCAAGATCATAATAAGTTTGAAATTCAAAGCATATATGTAAATTTTCAATCTTATTATGCGTTTTATCCACGCATTAAAATTTGTCCCTTTTAGACGAGAATAAAACGATTCCAAGATCCCAAAAATCAGAAGGTAATTAAGCATGCTTTGGCTTGTCTTAACACTTAATATCTTAGGCTAAGCAATCCAATTGCTAATAGCTCTAAGCTACTCTCGGTTTGATAAAATGTCGCATCTAATGCATCCTTGACATTTTATCTCTTTTGCCACGACATCTAAGGACTCCTTACTGATATCGTTGAGCTTAACCAAGACAACTCGTATACCTAGTATACCTTACGTTCCTAAGGAAGTAGTGATGCCTCGCTTTGGCGTAGTCCATCACATACGCGCATTAGTTCGGTAAGTGTTGTTCTTGGAACGACAATTTTTAGCTCAATATTATTAAGGGACCTAGGGTTTCTATGTTGGTTGATTTAAGTGAACTTAGCTAATTATCGCAACTTTATAGAAATCCTAGACATGCATCTAGCAATCATATATAACAACAATATATATAAGGCATAATTGATGCATTCGGCAACTAGCATGACCCCTTAAAATCTTCAAATCTTCAAGGGTCTTCATCTTGGTTCGTCTTTATCGAAACGCCGTCTTGAGACATCTTTGCCAAAATAGCTAGCTACAACGACTAAGATTAATCTATAGTACAAAAATACTTAACGGTTCGCAGACCGTATTTTAGATTTACAAAAATACATAACGGAACACAGTCCGTATTTTCTATCCTAGTCGGGCCCCACTAGTTGCCTTTTCAATAACCTGTTTTGAAAAAATCTTCCATTCACCCATTCACTATTTGTGAATGGCCCATGCAAATTACGAAATACATAATTAAACACACAAAACTAGTAACTAACTTAGGTGGTTAATCCGATTAACACGCCTAATTAAAACTAGTCAAAGTTGTTTAATCCATTATTTCTAAAAGGCTCAAGTAATCAACTAAGCTCCCACTAAATTCCGCATCCATATTTAATTAATCCGATTAATTAAGTCGGCATAACCCATAAATTTGTCAAAATCAAAAATTTTTGCAAAAGCCGGAAAAATCGAGGTCTAACCTCGATCAAATAATTACATAAATAATTTAAAACGGCAAAAATTTTCTCAAAATACATAGCTCAAAATTAAGCCAAAACCGCTCACTTGGATCCTAGTGAGCTGTGCACCATGGCTGCTAGGCAGCCTAGTTTGCCTGTGGTGCTGGCTGCTAGTAAGCACGCCTAGCGCAGCCTGCTTTGCTAGCTAGCACCAGCAGCATGCTAGGCATGCTATGCATGCTAGCTGCTTGCTGGCGCAGGCAGCAGTGGGCTGGTTGGCTGGGGCTTGCTACCTCGCTGCCCAGCAACAGCACAAGCACACGACCAGCCTAAGGCCCATGCACCCAGCACACGCATCATGCAACAGCAGCCCTTGCACGCATCGCACAGCAGCATCATGGCTTTGTCCCCTGTGCGCACCCTAGGCAGCCTACATACGGGCTGCTGAGCAGCCCGGCTGGCCTTGGTGATGCGTAGGGGTTTTGCCTCGATTTGCGTGCATTTATCTCGGGATTTTAATCCCGATTTACGTGCGACGTAAAATTAATCTAAATTTATTTTAGAATTAATTTAGGGCAAGATTGAAAATAAAACAAGTCCAACTTAATTAAATTCAATTTTAACGGTGCACAAGCCTAATTTTCCAAAATTACTTTGGAACATTTTAGGTCTTTCTTGATGCTTAAAATTGAAAGAGCTATGTCCATAATTAATTTAACCAATATGTAAATTAATAATGGATTTGACAAATGGGAGTTGGGAAAAATAAATTAACCATCTAATGATAAAATTTTCCAACTTTCATACTTGTGTAAAATACCAAGATTACATCTTCCAAAATGAAGATTAATCAAATTTTACTCACAAGTATTGAACATCATGGATTTTAATCAACCAAACATGAAAAAAATCCAAACTTTGTTCAATATGGAATTTAGGGTTAAAGTTCCAATCAATTAAACATTTAAAGATTAGATCTTTAACATACTTGGGAACTTAAAATTACACATTCACATCAAACATTCACACATTGTTGCAATTAATTTGCAAGATTTGTGAAAAACAAGTTTGTGTGAAAAAGAGCATATCTACTTAAGCACTAATTAAAACTCCATAATTATGCTTAAGGATAATTAAAAAATGCAGTAGATTAGGGATGCAATAATGCATTTAATCTACCCTTGAAATGCTTGCATTAATCAAGGCTTAAAAGATTTAAGGGATATTCTATTTTGTGGTCTCGTGGTTTCAAAAATTCCACGTGGAAGACAAACTTTTTTTTTAGTCTCTGTAGTGACCTCGTGGTTTTGCATATTTGATTATAGTGACTTTTTTAGGTTTATGGCTAACCTTTTTAGTTAAAATGGTTAACCTTTGATTTTTTTATAATTATTCAAATTATATTTTAAAATAATAAATTAAAAAAAATTATATTTAAAAAAAAATTATATTTAAAAAAATTATATTTAAAAAAAAATTATATTTAAAAAATTATATTGAAAAATTATATATAATAAAATTATATAATTATATTTAAAAAAAGTTATATTTAAGAAAAAATTATATTAAAAAAAAAATTATATTTAAAAAACAAAAATTAAAATTATATATTTTTTTTTTAATTTTATTACTTTAAAATATAATTTAAATAATTTTTTAATAAAAAAAAATCAAAGGTTAACCATTTTAACTAAAAAGGTTAGCCATAAACCTAAATAAGGTCACTATAATCAAATATGCAAAATCACGAGGTCACTACAGAGACTAAAAAAAAAGTTTGTCTTCCATGTGGAATTTTTGAAACCACGAGGCCACCAAATAGAATATCCCAAGATTTAAAACTTTCGTTGAAAACGAAAAAACCCCAAAAACTTGGGTTTCTGGTTCGAATTTGGCTTTTGGACAGTTCTAAAAGGGTTGAATCTATTCCAGAATGTCGATTCCACCCAGAATTCACTATTTTTGAGCCAAAATCTGGGTTCGACAGCCAAATCTAGAAAAATACGAGTTTTAAAATTAATTAAAACGAGCTTCTAATCTAATTAGAAAAGCAAAACCAGAAATTAAATCTTACTTAAAACACCTTAATTAATAAATAGATGCAATAATTAAAAGGAGCGCGGCTCCGATACCGCTGTAGGGTTTCGTAGTGACCCTCACTACGCGGAAAGAAACCCCCAAGACCCGCCCCGATAACTAAGGCAATTAAAACAAGCATAAACATAATTAAGCAATAATTAAAAGAAGAGAGAAAGAAGTTATACCCTTGATGCGTGCTTCGCTCGCAAATCGAGCTCTTACTTCGAAAGCTCTAGCCTCGCAAGTGCGACGGCCTCCAACGGAGTCCACCCTCGAGACCCGACCCGAACGACCCCTACCCTGAAGGTTAGTCGGGGCTAGACCAAGAAAGACTAGAGTATTACGAACTTAGAGGTTTTCTCACCTTAAGGGAGATGCCTCATTGAGTTCAACTCAAGTGGTTTTTCCCAAAACCCAAACTTGGGTATTTATAGGGAAAGGAGACTTGAATCTCCCTTCTCCCATCCATGTGGGAGAATTGCATTTTCCTTCTAATTTATTTTAATCAAAAATAAATTAATGAACAATGCAATCAATGAGTTACAAGTGTCAAATGGAGGAAGAATGATTAGGTGAGGAACATTCCAAGGAGGAGGGGGGGACCATTGCCTTGATGCCCAAGGCAATGCCCACAAACCTTGGTCCCCTCACCCAAACCGTATCCACCATGTGGCTGGGACAGCTGGCTGCCAAGGCAGCCTTGCTGGCGCCTGGTGCCTAGGCTGTGCTAGCAAGCCAGCCAGCACAAGCATGCTCACAGTTAGCAAGCTACGCATAGCATGCAAGCTGCTGCTGTGGCATGGCGGGTGTTGGGCGCTACAACGCTGCTAGCTTACGCCACCATTTTCTCGCAATGTGCCTGGCCCCATCTCTCGCATGCACAACATGCATTGCTAGCAAGGCCCAGCCCTGCGATGGTGCGTGCTTGCGAGAGGTTGGCTGCAGAGGCGCACCATAGCCTAGTACCACGCACAGCCATGCATGCGATGGCTAGGCGTTGCTGTTGCCCAGTATGCTAGCAAGGCTGCTAGCGCCAGGCATGCTAGCAAGGCAGCTAGCGCCCAGCGTGCTAGCGGGCTACTAGCGCCCAGCACTATGCACAGCATAGCATGCTGCTATGCGATGGTGCGGGGCTGCCATGGCTAGCTAGCATCATCATGCTAAGCTTGCGACAGGTTTTGCCTAGCCTAGCACTCACATGGCTAGGCCATTGCGAGGCTACGGCTAGGCTCGTACTTGTAACTCGATTGATTTCGTGTCTCGTCGAATTCTAAATTCGACTCAACTTGCGACGCTCGGTTTCGACGCTCTAAGCTCGATATTCGACGTCTTTGTTCGTAATACTCTAACGACTCATCCAATCCTTCGGATTGATTCGTCACCTCGGATCGGTTACTCGATTGGGTGTGACCCGAAGGGTTCAGTTAAGGTTAAGCTGTAATATTAATTGTACATTAATATTACTGATCGGAAGCGGCCTCCACCTTGACATTCCGATCACTTGACCTTACTGAAGAATTAGCTTTCCGATACCTCTGAACCCTCTATTGGAATAATACACTTGTTGGAAGGACACCATTCCTTTCAGACCAGTGTTCACTAAATTTGTTCATAACAATCTAAGCTCACTGAATCCAATTCAATTTCATAGTTTTATTTGTTCAAAATCATCTAAGCTAAGCTACAGACTTACAAGTGTTGTTGCTCTTGCAGCACTCCAAAAGAGCTCTTTGAAAACTGATCCACTGAACTTCAGCTTGAAATTTGCCCAAATGTGCCTAACACATAACCTAGTCTCTGCATTTGGCACAACTTCAGATAGTATAGTGCTTCAACCAGTCCCTGTTTAACAGCATCAAAAACCAGCTATCTCACTTCACAGAATAAAGAACAGGACACAATAAAGACTAGAAAAAACAACAAGCAATTTTACCTTCTGCTTGTCTGACATGAAGGTGAAGCCTGACCTATCTGCACTCCCAAGGCTCTGCATCAGGGATTCCAAAAACCAGACCCAAGTCTCCCTGTTTTCAACCTCACATGTTGCCCAAGCAATAGGGAAAATGCTGTTGTTTCCATCTTTGGACACTGCAACTAAAATCTTCCCTGGGTAAGCTCCTTTCAAGTGGCAGCCATCCACCCCAATAATTGGCCTACAGCCCTTTAAGAACCCATCTTTCAAAAGCCTCAAACAAATAAACATTCTCATAAACAAGGGAGCCTCAGGCTGGTCAATGCCATCTACCACCACATTACAACCAGACCCTGGATTTTATTTCATTACAGCCTTCCCATAATCCCAGACCCTTGCATATTGCTCTCTTGCTGAACCAAAACTTATCAACTTAGCTCTACCATCCAATTCCTGTAGTAGGTCACTTCAACCCCCAGCTCTTGCAGCACCCTACCCCTGATTTGCTTAACCTTCCATGTTGGGTTAGTTCTGAACTCCTCAAGGTACCTCTCTATAGTGACCTTCTTGTTCTCCCTGCTTCTCACGCATTTATGCTCTAACTTCATGGTTTTAATTTGCCAAGTCTGCTTATTTTTTAACTTAGTAGCATGGATCTTGAAATTGCACTTCACTCCACCCTTGCATATACACAAAGGCATCCTACTTGTCTTTGTTTGATACTGACATCCACATCTGTTCCTACACTGAATAGTAACCCTACTACTATAATTGTGTAAAAAATAGTATTCATACCTATTCTCTATGGCATGCAGTCTAAGAGCTTTCCTCAAGATAGTGACATTGCTGAACTTAAGCCTATTAACAAGAACAACAGGCTTACTGAAGTCAGATTTCTCATTAAACCAAGGACTGTTGTCCTCTTCATCTGATGAACCATCCAAGCTCCTTAGTTTATCTGATTCTCCCTTAATTTCTTCTTGCACTTGAACCTCACTCACATCCAAGTTCCCTGTCAACCTTGACCTATGATCCTTGGCAACCCCCTGATCATGTACATCAAACTGCTTCCCAAGAATTCTTGTTACCTTCTCCAAAATCTCTTCAGAATTCTGGACAAACCACCTCTCATACCCACTGTCATACTCCTCTTCTCCAGGCTCCCAAGTTATGTCAATCTCACTCCCATTAGTAGAAGAATACTCATCCTCACTCCCAGCCTCACTGCCCTCACTACTATCCTCAAAAACCAATCCTTTAACTACAGATTTCTTTTTTCCCTTCCCCTTATCCAACACCTTCCCACTACCAGAAACCCTTTCAAGCTTAGCTTTACCTTTACCTTTCCCCTTATCCAACTACCAAAAACCCTTTCACACTTAGCTTTACCTTTCCCTTTATCCAACAACTTCCCTCTACCAGAAACCCCCTCACTCTTAGCAGAAACCCCTTCACTCCTTCCTATCCCCTTAACCTTTTCCTGTCTAGATCTAGGTTTAGGAGAATCTTCCCTTTCACTGACATCAGGGTCAGTTTTGTTAAATCTTGGGTTCTTCCTAACTGGAACAGTCTTTCCTGAACTTTTCTTCCCCTTTCTCTCAGCCTTTTCTGGAGTGGACTGGGTCTGGACCTCATGTATGGGCCTTAAAGGTTCATTTGCAGTCACAAAAACTTCAACAGACCCTTCCCCATTGACTGTCTCTAACAGCCCCTTCACTTCCTCTTCATTTACTATTTCCCTTCTTGTGTTAAGGTCCTACCTCTTTGTTTATATCACAGTCTGTAGTTTGGAGGGACATGGACATTATAATGCACAAACCCATGCACAGAACCTTCCCTCAAATAATGTACATCTATCTTATCCACTACCACATCCCTCCTCCAATAACATAACCCACCACACCAGTAAAGCAAATGTTTTGATTTTGACACTCTTTTGGGAACAAAAGCACCCCCAACCCTGAATACTATATCAATTAATCCTTCTTGGTTGTTGGCCATTTATCTACCCAATAATCAGATGCAAAGCAAGTCAACAAAAGCCAACATATCTTACCCCATTACACAGTCAAACACACTACTTTAATCAACAAAAGCAAACATTTTTAAACCAAAACAAGGACAAACCAGTCAACAGGTCACCAAAATCAATGAATTAAAGTAATAATTAACCAATTACACCAATTCCTACTTAAATTAATCACATTTTTCTTTAATTACAAGTTCGCATAGTACACAAACTAAATCACACCCAATTTTACTGGTTTTAGGGTTCCTACGTTTTTTCCCAAATTACCCTACATTCCCCACAAAAATGGCATAATGCACATCATCAGTTGCTAAAAACTACTTTAAAAGGTTCGAAAGGTACCTGTTTTGGAATCTTACTGCTGTTGTTGTCACAATCCACGAAAAAATCCAAGCTTTTTTTATGTTGAAAATGGCTCATGAAGTCTCGCTAAGTTGTTTCGTTCCAATACTGACACCTCCCCTTGCAATTCAATTTCTCAACCACACAGTACAAATCACTCTAGGGTTTGATTGTGGACAGTAATTTTGGTTGCTGAATATTAACAGACAGAATTTAATGAAGGAGGAGTAGTTGGGTAATGAATGGGAGGAGAGATAATCGAATTGAAGAGGATGAAATTTGGAGGGTAAACTAATTTGTGGGCTACACACACATTTTTCGTCACAGATTCTGTCATCTGGTGGTGAAACCATATTTTAATTTTTTAGCAGGTGTTATAATAAAAATTTGAAATGTTTAGGTTTTATAATCAAAATATGGTGTTTTATTAGGTGTTACTTTCTAATTTGGCCTATTATTTATGGATCCCCAAAAACCCTAGAATTAAACGACTCACACATAATTAAATTTAAACTAATCAAAGCAATTAAAGAAGACATAATAAAATCAAGGAATAAAATTACTTAGAAATAAAAGGGAAGAAATATTTACCAAAATAAAGGAAATATATGAATTGCATAAACCAAAGTGTAAACAATCTTGAGAGAACAATCTACTAGAAAATCTTAAACTAAAATTTTGGAATTAAGCTAATGAATCGCGTCTTAATATCACTTAACAAAAGCGTATTTATACTTAAAACAAAACTTCCTAGAATAAAAGGAAATAAAACAAGCTTCAAAAGCTTTGAAGAAACGCGCGCCCGGCTAGGCGCGCCTCTAGAATATTGCTGCTAATATCTTGCCCAGCTGAGTGAGCCTTTGGGCAATCCTTGCTCTTTTCTGGCCTGGACGGGCGAGCTCACCGAGCATATCTAAGTCTCCTCGATTTAGGCTTAGCTTGGGCCATTTCGAGCTCTTCCTTATACCTCTATAATTTCGGTTCACTACCTCGGTTCTTCTTCTTCGCCGAGCCCTTAATCACCGGGCTTGATTACTCTAGCACGGCCCTGGGCTTTGGAAAGTGGTCATATGAGTACGCTTCATGTCCAACGATCATAGTGACTAAATAGTCCCGGGAAATGCCTCAAAATCCGCAATTTCCTAAATAATACCAAAGCTACGAAGACACTAGAAAACGCATATTAGTAATAAAAATTGCTCCGAAGAGCCAAAAATACTCCTAAACATGACCAAGGGACGGGGGTAAAACACTATATAAAATAGACCTATCACTGAGTAACAAATACAAATTAGTTTTAATTGCATAAGAGTAATAAAAAAAAATCAAAGGAAGGTTTTAATAAAACATAGAAAATATATGAAAGGCTAAGATATAAAGGCATACTATATATTTGATCTATAGTAAAATTCAAATTTAATTATAAGATCAAGGAGTTGCTAATTGTTGACAAACTTTCATAAATTATGCTCTTCATAAGCGTATATGCCTTTTCTCATTTACACCAAAGAATATATATAGATATCTCTGTACTAACAAGTCAACTAACATACAAAACCTATATACCTATATGCAATAGAGAATGCAATTGCATATCCACTTTCATATCTAAGCACAAACTCATCTTAAATTTATACAACTACTATATGATTAAACCAAAGTAGACAAGGAGCCACATATGATTATAGGAAGCAACATCGAAGGATTATCAAAAGCAATCCACAATGACAAAGCAATGGAATAATATAGAGGGCCTAAATCAAATTATGTACTTATAACATTTGAAATAATTTCGATTCAAAGACGATCCTAGATTTAGCTAATGCATTTATTAGTGACTCCCTGATTCGGGATCACCAAATGTATACCAATCCTATTTCTAATGAAATAAATTAGAAAATTAAAATAACTATATTCATTCACACAAAGAGTTCCTTAAAATGAATAATTTAGATGCATTCAATTGGAAATAAGTAAAATCATAAAAATAAAAAAAAAATGAAATAATCTTAAACAAAATATTTTCCTCAATAAAAGAAGCACAAACAAATATACTATAGGATTCAAGTCATCAAGTGTAGCTGTGTGGTTTTAGGTAACATTTCTAAAATCAAGAAATTACCTCACAAATCACAATACACTAATATCTTCAAATTATACTCTTAAGATATGCTCAAGTTTATGTTCCTAAATATATGCCTTAATATTTAGTTGACACGTTCAAGCTAAGTTAGGCACACATCTTAAGGAGAAGAGAGAGAATGTTAAAGCAAGTGGGGGTACACTAAAAAAATAAGATATTAAACTTACCCAAAAAGGAAACGTGTCAACTAAAAATAAATTTCCTAAAAAGAAATGCGTGTCAACTAAAAAAAACGGAGATAAGTATATCTTAACAATTTTTTTAAGCAAACAAAAGAATGTATATACTCCTTGGAAGGCCCAAATTCAAGCATAGACCAAATTCATATATCTCCAAAAAAACTGGCTATTTAAAATTCTTACTAATGTAGACCGAAATCTTTCATACCCAAGAACAAACAAAAGGCTAAAAGTGAAGAAGGAAAATTTCACTAAATGCATTATAACACAAGAACTCCTCAAGGATCAATTCCTTTTGCTCTATCCATTGCATGCAACGACTCTCTATTCCAATTCAAAAATATTTATTCTTATAAGAATTAATCTAATAGATAAATGAAAAAAAGAGGTAATCTAAAAACCTAGGTTATTAAATTAAAATAATATCTCTATCAATTCAAGAACCCCATAATTCATATAACCTATTTTAATTAAGGAAAAATTATAAATAATAATTCCAACTTTGCTGTATTTTCTTTTAATAATCTCAATTTTGGATTATTTTGGAATAATTCGAATTTTGGGGGCTGTTTACTTTCTTCAATCCCAATTACCGGTGACCGGTTGAATTAATTAATTTTTTTTTATTTTTTTTAAAGTGACACGTGTCACAAGTTAATTGGTTAAAAAAATTTTATAAACAAAAAAAATTAAAAACAAAAAAAAAAAAAGAAAAAAAAAACCAGCCAAGCCCTTGACACCGGCCAGCTTCTGCCACCCCTTGACGCCGACTGGCCGCCCTAACTACGTTGGTTTCCCCCTCCCCTCGCCAGACTGTCATTCACCCTTTCCCCTCCTCCAATCGGCCAATTGCCCCCAACCACGAAACACCTTTTTATTTTCTCTCTCCTCTCAATTGCCCCCAGCCACGAAATTTGGCCACCTATACGCCGGTCGGCCGTCCGTCCCCATTCTCCCGGTGCTGCGCCGGTATCCTCTCTCCCCTCGCGCTGGTACTACAACTCAACCCCCACCGGTTTCCTTCCCAAACCCAGCCCCTCCTTTTCTGGTTCTACTCCATTGTTGAAAGCCCCAACCTCAAACCCACTCGTGAAACTCCCTTAAAACCCCTCCCCTACTCCCGAAATCACCTAATTGCCCCTCCCCCACCATTGAAAACCCCAGCCATTAGGGTTTGGGGTGGGGGAGGAGCGATATAGGGGTTTTGGCAGTAGGGAGGGGTTTTATTGGTGGTTTTGTGAGGGAATGGGAGGTTGTTTCGGGGAGGGAAGAAAACGCCTACGCCAGGGGGTGGAGGAGATGCGGTGGGCCGGCAAGAGAGGGGCGGCAAGCTGGGCAGTGGGGTGGAGGTTAGGTGGGCTAGTAGGGGGAGGGGAGGTTGACTGGTGGTTTTGTGATATTTGGGTTTTTTTGTTTTTTTTTTTTATTATTTTTTTGGACCATTCAGGACTTGACACGTGTCAAGTGACCTAATATATAGGTCATTGACCGGATGGGGTTGAAGAAAGTAAACAACATTCACAGCTCGAATTATTAAAGAATAATGCAAAGTTGGGATTATTAAAAGAAAATACAGCAAAGTTGGGATTATTATTTTCAATTTTTCCTTTAATTAACATGCACCAAGATTTACCAATTTAGGACATGCTTGGATTGAGTGAGATGTAAACTAGGGTAATAAAAGTCAACCTAAACAAAATGAAAGTGAATCGGGAAGAAGGAGATAGTGATGGTGTGCTTGTAAGAAAAATTATGTAGTGATGGTGTGATATGAGGTGAAGAAAGAGGCTCATTTTGGGGGTAATAATTACACTAGGGGGAGGGTGTGTGACTATTACCCTCATTATGAGTGTAAAAATTCCTCCATCTCTCTCTTTTCCTCATGGAATAACTACCTTATTTCATTTGTAAATACCTTACCTCTTACACCACCTCCTCTAATTACTTATTTTTTTTCAAGTTTGACTTTTACCCTTTTAATACATTACCCCCAATCCAAGCATGACCTTAAGTAGAAACAATGAAAGCAAAATTTAACCCTTATTAAAACAATTTAGAAAACCTTTCATATCAAATCCTTTACACAAGTTTAGAAACTTAAATATGTAGATCTAGCTAGTAGTTCAAATCAATTCAATAAACAAGTCAAGGAAGAGGAGGATAAAATTACATACCTTTAATAATTTTTATCCCTGGTTGCTTATATGGAAGAAAAGAGATGGAGAGATATGAGTGACAATAGCCACAAGCCCACAACTAGAATAGCAAAGGAGTTTGGAGAGAGAAACAAAAGTGACAGAAATAAGAGGGAAACGAAAACAAAGCAGCGTTAATGTTAATATTTGAAGGGTAGAAACGTAAATTCACTTGAAAATTCATGTAGAAAGTGTAACTCACCGAGGGGGTACAAGGCGAGAAATTCCTTTACCGTACCGCTATTGTTATTTCCTGTCATTGCCTACATTTTACCAATTGCAAGGCAACCAAACAACCCATCAAAATTGAAATTCATGGGATTTGATTTTCATTGAACATGGGAATTTGTGGTAACCAAACAAGCTCTTAGTATTTATAGTACTTTTCACTATTAATAATACATTTCACATTTTAGTGGTACCAATGTTAATTTATAAAATATTCACGAATTTGCCATGTTATGTACCAAATGCTTCATCCGTTTTTTTTTAAAGTTGCAACACACACTTTATTACGATATTTAAGAAAAGTTGACCTCACATGATATAATACACTTAGCATAGGGTTTAGAGATTATTAGGAGTATAATCACGTGGGTCATAAGGTTTAAATAAACGTAATATTATAATTTTCACTATAAAAATCTTTCTTTTATAGTGTATTGCAACTACTCTGTATTGTGACATTTTCATTTTATGAAAGTATTGACGGAGGAAATATATAAAAACACTGCATAACTCCCTTTGTGTTTTAATTTTACCTTTTTTTTTTTGGCAAAAAACTATATTTTAATATTATATATCTCTTTCCTCTCATGAACTCCACCCAAACCTACAACTACTTTCTAATTAAATCTTTCCTCTCATATTCATTACTTTTCAATAAATTATTAACCTCACTATCTTTGTTTTACTATTTTTTAATACTCCAACTACCCCACCTACCTCTTATTTTACTTAATTAAATTGCCTAAAATTATGTGTCGGTCAAATTATAACATGTACATAAATCTTTATATGTGGCTGACCACACTGTGTGGTCGGGGTTACTCGGTCAGGGGTTACTCGCTCAGGGGTTACTTCATCAGGGGTTACTCGAGGGGTTAATCGGCCTGGGGTTACTTGGTCAGCAGTAACTCAAGTAACCCCTGACTAAGTAACCCCTCGGGTAACCCCTAACTGAGTAATCGTTCGAGTAACCCCGACCATATGGTGTGGCCAGCCATACTGAAAAATCCTTATAACACTTATTAAATCACGGAGGGATTATTATGACATGTGATGCTAAGGCCCAGCCCGGCCCAAATTTTGATTCAACGAAAAAGGGCGTAAATCGTTAACAACGAGGCACGATCTTGATCATCAGCAATTCCACCTAATCCGTTTCAATTGAACTCTACAAAATCACTACACAATTTACCGAAATAAATTTCCATAATTTACATGATACTCTTATACAAATGGAAATCGCACTACACTCATCATCTTCTTCAATTTTCCAGTTAACTCCATCTTTTTCCTCGTATAATCACCTCAAATCTTCTATTATTTCATTTAGAATTTCAAATTTCTCCAAATCCTCCATTTCTTGCTCCGCATCTTCAAAGGTTCGTCTTCTTTTAATCTTCTAATTATGAGATTTGGAATTATATATTTTTGATTGCAACATAAATGACCTTAAACAATGTGTTTTTGTATTTTAATTTGTGAAATTTGATTCATATTGGGGTATCAAGATTCATATTGTTGTACATTACTAATCTAATTGATCATTGAAAACTCGCCGTTTAATGTGTTAATCGATTTATAGAGCAATTGATATGGTATTAAGATTGCTTGTGCTATTTGGCAGGTAGTTTCATGCTCAGCAAGTGACAGAGAACGGCGAATTAATAGTGTAGAATCTCATTATTGTTATGATAAAGCTATTCCTGAACAGATAATTGAGAAGCCGGTTGGGTTATCGGTAATTGAGAAAGAAATAGGCAATCAACCTCGGTGTGATGATTGCCAAACTAAAGGTGCCGTGCTTTGTTCAACCTGTGGTGGTTCCGGCTTGTACGTTGATTCCATATTAGAGTGTCAAGGAATCATGCTTAAAGTTCGATGCCTAGGTAACACTCTTCTATTGTTTGACACATTAATTTAATTGTTTCGAAAGGGTGAATTGCTGAATGCAGTGCGTTTCCGGGTTGCCAATGAAATATATCTAAAGCGTGTAATGTTGATTGTTTGTAACTAATAAAGCATGGTAGTTGACTAATTGTAATCCATATCTTGTCATCGATGTCAAAATGTCAGTTCATGAGAAGTTTGATATATTTTCAATTGTGTATATGAGCAAGGCTTATAATTTCTAGTAAAGGATATGTGAGTGCAGGTCCATAATCCGTCGTAATTCTTGTTTGTTTGGGTGGCAAGGTAAAAATGGGGTTGCATTGCTTATCAATTATTTTGATGATACTTGATATATTGGTTTCCTGGTTTTTACGAAGATATCTACTAAGGACAACACTTACAGGAAAAAAATAAAATGAAGTCATCGTTTTATTTTATCAAACTGTTGCCTTGCCCCTCTCTCTAAAGAGTAAAGGGACAACTTCCTGATGAGCTGTTTGCTTTGTAGGTTGTGGAGGTACAGGCAGTATCCTGTGCTCTGAATGTGGTGGCAGAGGCCATTTATAAGCTGCTAGCTACATCAGTATTGGTGTCTGATTGATTTGGTTCTGTAAAATTGTATCAGGTCTGTTGTGGCTATTTTAAATTCCCTAAATGTTAGTTGTGACAAAATTTCTGATAATTTAATATAAAGTATTTATTTTCCTGTCCACCTTCTTTGTTTTCGATTATTTTGTGGTTTTAATTTCTATTCAAATGCTTTCAGATAAACTTTAGTTGTGCTGTTTATGAATTGTCTTTCCTGTGTATTCATGACATCATTGCTCTATAACTCTATACATGCAAATGGTTGAACTGACCATCTTTACACTGCACCAGTCTAGTAGCAAAAATGCAAGTGCTTGATTTAAGATACAACAATTTCCACTTTTTCATTTAATTTTACAAAAGAATACCTGCTGTTTCAGAATCTGACCTTAAGCTTTTTGACATGTTTACATTATAATCTGGCTCTTTTACCTCTGTATCAAGTATCAACTGTGTGTACATAGTGTGGAAAACAGAGCTTATAAGATAAATGAAAATCTATCACTGAATTACACTTGATTTCTGTCACATATCCTTTATGTCTTTAACAGTATGTTTGGGAACCGGGCTTTATTGAGGAAATAGGAGTGGAAAGTAAATAAATGTTAGAGAGTAGAATTCTTTAGTGTTACAATGTTTGGTTGTTGAAAAGGAAAGGTATGGTTGTATAGGAAAGTGAAATGATTAAATGTGGGTAAAATTTCTAATTATGTCTATTATTTTTTTATTTTTATTTTCATAGTTTTACTTTCAAAATTGATGTAAACGCAGGATAAATAAGCAGATTAGAAATTTAACTTTAGTACCGTCATACGGAGTACTTTATTTTCCATAGATTTCCTTTATACGGAGTAATAAACAAGTAAACATCAAATATTATAATATGTTTTTGTTGTTTACATTTTAACAAATTTCTATATATTTACTTTTTCCTCATATTTCTGACTTAAATTGGTTCCCAAGCTTGAAATAGTTTATTGTTCCCAAATATGAATATGCTATTTGATGGGTGCTAGAATGGTCGCACATTCCACGCTCATTCAAACACAGTTATAAACAAACATCTTACAAACCAAGCACAATGATAGGTAAGAGTTCGATCCACAAGGAACGGGATATAATTGCTAATGATCTTAACACGCAAGCTAGTTCGAAGATTTTGGTTGATTGGGGGTTCGTCAATTAGACAAACAAGTTATTGTTTCTAAATCAAGTAATTAAAAGCAGGGAATGAGATCCACTCAACCATGGTAACCAAACATATTGGGAGCAAATAAAGATAAGAGATAGTAAGGACCACATGTAAGACCAACCTCATGCAATTAAGAATACAACTCAAACTCCTAAACTTAGATCCCTCATTAGTTTAGCAATAGGAGATAAATAATCAATGTTGCAATAAGAAATGACAAATTTGATTCACATTCCTATGTCAAACTAAGGATATCATGTCATCAAGCCCAAAATCAAGGGTAGCTACTCCTATCAAGATGAACTAACAAGCAATCTCATATAATCAATTTAATCAAATCAATACCAATACTTCTCCCAAATTCACTTAATTAACCATGAGGTTGAGTTTCACCCAACCCCTAGAAAGAGGACTACTCACAACTCATGGTAACATGCAAAGTAACAAGTTATGGTTCTAAGTAGCTCTAAAATTTGGGAATAGTGATTTACTAAAGATAAAACTAACATGTAACAACAAATTAACAAGATCAAGAGAGATTCAAAAAGCTTGCAATAACAAAATAAAATCAGAAAATGAATAGAGAAAAGTGAAAGAAGTTACTAAGTTGAAGCTTCAATGTTGAGTACAATTGCTGAAAATTAGAGAATAAACCTTGAATTTACTTCCACAATGA
This sequence comes from Chenopodium quinoa, assembly GCF_001683475.1. NCBI lineage: Eukaryota > Viridiplantae > Streptophyta > Magnoliopsida > Caryophyllales > Amaranthaceae > Chenopodium > Chenopodium quinoa. The sequence goes on from NW_018743252.1 coordinate 2,724,868, forward strand.
TTGAGAGTTTCTACACTAAATTATCAAATAATTTAATGAACTAAGTTGCTAACTAAGAGAAATGTTGCTGAAATCTATTCTAAAACTGTTGTCTCTAAAATGAACAATTGAGGTAGTATTTATATTCCCTGAATTACATAGGTTAATCCGTAAAAAAATAGCTGGTTTCCGGTTAGGAGCGCCCGCTCTAAAAACAAGAGCGCCCGCTCCAGATAAATTGCGTGCCCGCTAGTCTGTGTCTTCAAATGGTGGCAGATTCAGCACAAGGGAGGAGCGCCCGCACTTAGGAAGGTGCGCGCTCGCTCCTCCCTATTTTAGAGAGGATTAGATTGTAGGAGCATATGTACGAGCACCCACTCCCTCGTGAGTGCGCGCCCGCTCCCTCGTTAGTGCGCGCCCGCTCCTAGTAAAATCAGCAAAAGACAGATTGTGGTGCAGAGCGGCCGCTCCTAAGAAGGTGCACGCCCGCTCCTGGTAAAATAACAAGATGGCAGATTGTATTGCCTCTCTTGCAGGGACGCCCGCTCCTCCAGGAGTGGCCTCTCCTTTCATTCTTTGCTGGCTCTAGAGTTATTCCATGAACTTTCTTTGCTTGTCAAAACTTCATCTATACCTGCAATCATGTACTCAAACACACAAGGAGGCGACAAAGCCAAAATGCAACATTTATATACAAAAGGGGTTAGAAAGAGGGGCAAAGTAGGAGAAAAGATTTCAAAATCGGGTTAAAATCACCACAATATGTGGTCAAATAAACCACTTATCAAATCCCCCCAAGCTAGCCAATTGCTTGTCCCCAAGCAATCCACATAGCTCAAACGAAACCGATGGATTAGTCCGCTCAAAGAAAAGCACATGCATAGATAAAAGAATCCTTAAGCAATAAAACTTGGGCATGAGGTACATGCCTAAGATCAACCACGGTCATGACTAGCCAAGGCCTAGCTAACCTTCCCTGAAATACTCAACTTAGGCCTATTCAACAAATCTTACCGCGTCCCCATCACAAAGTTCAAATTCTCCCTAATGGTAGTGTCTCATGATTCCTCGAAGGAGCCGGAAAAACATAGATAAAGCGGGTTTTAAACACTCGACATCTCAATGAAAAGTACTCTCTCCATATGCTTGTGAACCAACTTCCTCCACCGACGATGGCTCCAACTACTCTGACTGACAATACACTAAAATTTGAAGATTTCGACACTAAGTTAAGGCATAGAAGAAAACTAAAAGAGCTTGTATTTGATTCCAAGCTAAGATGTAAACCATTAGGAGCAACCCTAAGTAGGGCTCTAACTTTGACTTCAAATACTAACCATGATTATACTCAAAGCAAAAAAAAAAATGCACCCCCAAGCTTGTTTATTTGCTAGGGCTTTTTTTTTTTTTAATCTTTCTTTCTTTCTTCCGTTTTTTCTTTTTGCCCTTCTTTTTTTTTGTTTTAGAGAAACTTTTATATACAAAACCAACTACTATTTACAATGAACAAGAAAATTAAACTTAAGAAAACTAAAAACCGGATGCCTTAACTTGCGATTATGCATATACGCCTTATGAAACAACCTTCATTAACGATAAGAGTAGTTTAGGCCGCGATCTTGGGAGTTAGAGCTCAAGTTTTCGACCTAGGTACTAAATCAAAGAAGATCATTGCCACTCATTCAAAAATGTAGATGGCTTAAAAAATATAAAACCTTACTTTTTAGGACAATGTGGGATCAAATACTACCTTTCGGGGTTCAAATTCCTTCGAGACGGGCGACACCTTCTTACCACAAACCTAGACTTTAAGTCTTGCACATTCGGTAAGGTTATTCTCACACTAGCCTAGACTAGCCAATTCTATATTTAACCAAAGGCATCTAAACCATGCTCGAAATTTTATTACCAAAAGAAAGCGAGTATCTACCATATGCAATCTAATATCATCATTGCGAACCAATCAAAAGCAAAAATAAAATTTCATTTTAAAATCTCATTTTTCAATTTATTTTATTTATTTATTTAATTTTTTTTTAAGGGAGGAGAAAAGGAAACTAGTTAAAGAATTTGGATATTAGGGCTTTGGATTTTCAAGGGAAGAGAAAAGGAGAGATAGAAAAGAATTTGGATATTAGGGCTTTGAATTGTTAGGGAAAAGAATCATCAACTCATCATCATCATCATAAACATCATCATCAATCAAAAAGACCAACAAACCAATCATACATTGCATTCAACCAACAAGTCAACCAACCTCAAAATAAACCAAAGCTATTGTAGATGAAAGACGCTCTAATGCACACATATGATAGAGAAGTAAGGCAAACACATCAACATGCAATCGTTCTAGCCTAGGCGTTCCATATAATCATGAAAAGAACAACAACCAACCTAAAATAGACACGCACAATCTAGAACATATTACAACATAAAACCCACCACAACTCCCAAAGGCTAAACTAAGCCTCACATGCTAAACACTCCACATCTAGGTTAAACTTCTCAATACATGCACAAAAATAGCGTCATACATAAGCACATACACTAAATCGAAAACCACCCCTATGAAAAAGGACCACAAGAAACCCCAAGCTAGACATTTGTTTAGCGTTCCCCTACTAAATTGTATACAATGAGAAACATCATTCACCCCCCCACTAGAAATCGACATCGGCCTCGATGTTACAAATGTTGGGAGGGAATAGGGAACGGTAAATACAAATGTCTACATATAACCCCCATCATCCCTTCTCGGCGACGATGGCATGTAGTTATAATTTAGGTCTACATCGCCGGAATAAGAAGGGTGATCGACATAAGGAGGAAGATCATAGTTGGGACGATTTCGGTAGTGGTCGAAATCCAGCACACTACCCTCGCCCCAACCCTTCAGGGGTGGTCATCAATGTCCTCGGGAGTCATATTACCATAAGTCTCGAGGACGTGGTAATAAGAAGGGTCCCCACAATAGTCACAACCCCCGAGTTGTGAATAATCATAGGGTGGATAGGATCATAACTCCGAAATGGAGCTACGAGGCCCTTGCCAATAGGCATAGGTGGGTTGGTTATTACTTCAACCCGGAACTGCCCCTTCTTCAACAAGGCGGTTAGGATACTTGACATAGGGAAGAAAGTCTCCCATTTCAACTTGGTTTTGATAGGTCATTTCGGAAACATTGCTTTGGTATTCATTTTCTTGCAAGATTCTTTGGTTGGTGAAATTAAGTTGGTTAAACGCAGTTTCTAGGTCAAAGGAAGAAGAGGAACCGGCCATGAATCGGGGGATGGTGGAAATGCTATGGCGGCCGATTGAGATGGTTAGTCAAGGTCGTGAACTCCCACGGGGAGTGGTTCAATTGGCACTTGCCAAGTGTTCCCCACGGTGTTCATTACCGCCGCATTGGGAAGCATGCAACGGTGCTTGCTCTTCACTAACTAACTGTATCAGGTGACATAGCCTTGGACCGCATTGATGAAATTCCACTAATATCAAGCACATTAAAGCCGTTTACCGGCACCATTTGATCAAGGAATTTCCCGTACCCCAACGCCCTCGCGATGATTGTGATCATACCCCACATTTGATTTCTCCACTCAACTCCGTACTCTTCCTAATTTCTATGCACCTCTTCACAAACAAATATCCCATTTTTATATTCCCCTCATGATCCCCCTTAATTTGGGAAGCTACAAAAAGGCATTTAATATCCTCTTTAGTGAGCTTCCCCGGGTCTTGCTTCGAAAAACAAGCATACTCCATAATTCTCATAAATAAAAGGAGTACGGGGTGGATAATGTGGCTAGCATGGCTAGACCGGGTAGTAAAATTGGGATATCCCGCTATAGTGTTCCACAAACTTGCTCTTCATATTTTGTGGAGTGGAAACTATCAGGATTATAGATTTGGTTTTGAGTAGGCCATGTGAAAATTACATTGAGTCGTGTTAAAGTTAGGGTCTTTTTTAGTGTTGAAAAGCCTAAATTTAATTTCACACTCAAGGTCCTCCCATTCACCACTAATTCGGCGCATAGAAATTGATGAAAGGAATTCGAGTGTGATCGATTTGTAGGTTTTTTTCTTTTTATAAAGGAAGTCTAACTATCCGAAATTGTTTGCCAACGTCGAACCCCTTCATCGACCCTTAATAAACGGCAAGCCTCTTGATCATAAAAGCGAGTTGGATTATTTGGTATAATGATTGAGAATTGTTTATTCTTTTGAAAATTAAGGTTTTTGTGGATTGAATATTGTTGTGTGATGGTTGAAAATTTTGGATTGGTTGTGAAATTTGTGTGTTGGAAAATATTTGATTGTTGAAATGGGTACTTGGATTAATTTGGGGGTTTGAAGTAAAGGTGATTGTAGTGTGGTCTGGTGATTGTGATGTAGTTTGAGCCTTCTTCATCTATTCCTTTCTTTTGTCAAAATGTTTTGGAGATTGTTTGGAGGAGGGAAGAAAAGAAAGACATAAAAAACCGCCATTCACATTAACGAAAACCAATCAAATGAAAGCCAAAGCCAAAACCAAAATCCACCTCCACCCCCTATTAGAATCCCAAACAAACACAACAAAACACATAGTGAGCTCTTAAAAAGAAAAATTCTTCCAACTCGCTTTTAAGACCAAGGGGCTTGCCGTTTATTAGGGGTCGATGAAGGAGTTCGACGAGTGGTAAACAATTTCGGATGGTTAGACTTCTTTTTTAAAAAGGAAGAAACCTACGAATCGATCACACTCAAATTCTTTTCATCAATTTCTATGCGCCAAATTAGTGGTGAAGGGGAGGACCTTGAGTGTGAAATTAAATTTAGGCTTTTAAGACCCTAACTTTAACACGACACAATGAGATTATCACATGGCCTACCAAAACCAAATCAATGACCCCAATAGTTTCCACTCCACAAAATATAAAGAGCAAGTTTGTGGAACACTATAGCGGGATATCCCAATTTTGCTACCCAGTCTAGCCATGTTAGCCACATTATTCACCCTGCATTCCGTATTTTCATGAAAATTATGGGGTATGCTTGCTTTTCGAAGCAAGACCTAGGGAAGCTCACTAAAGAAGAGATTAAATGCCTCTTTATAGCTTCCCGATTTGAGGGGATCTTAAGGGGAATATAAATATGGGATATTTGTTTGTGAAGAGGTGCATAGAAATTAGGAAGAGTACGGAGTTGAGAGGAGAGATCAAATGTAGGGGTATGATCACAATTATCGCAAGGGCGTTGGGGTACGGGATATTCCTTGATCAAATGGTGTTGGTAAACAGCTTCAATGTGCTTGATATTAGTGGACTTTCATCAATGCATTTCCTTGTTGAAGTCCAAGGCCGTGTCACCTAATACAGTTGGTTGGTCAAGAGCAAGCACCGTTGCATGCTTCCCAATGCGGCGGTAATGAACACCGTGGGGAACACTTGGCAAGTGCTAATTAAATCACTCCCCACGGGAGTTCTCGACGAACCACCTCAGCCGCGCCGCCATAGCATTTCCACCATCCCCCGATTCATGGCCGGTTTCTCTTCTTCCTTTGACCTAGAAACTGCATTCAACTAACTTAATTTCACCGACCAAAGAATCTTGCAAGAAAATGTATATCAAAGCTATGTTTCCGAAATGACCTATCAAAACCAAGTTGAAAGGGGAGACTTTCTTCCCTATGTCAAACTATCCTAACCTCGTTCAAGAAAGGCTGGTTCCGGGTTGGAGTGATAACCAATCCACCTATGCCTATTGGCAAGGGCCTCGTAGCTCCATTGCGGAGTTACGATCCTATCTACCCTATGATTATTCACAACCCGAGGTTGTGACTATAGTGGGGACCCTTCTTATTACCACATCCTTAAGACTTGTGGTAATATGACTCCCGAGGACATTGATGACCAACCTTTAAGGAGATTCAGGTTTCCACCCGGGTATGATGGTGGTTGGGGCGAGGGTAGTGCGCCGGATTTCGACCACTACTGAAATTATCCCTACTATGATCTTCCTCCTTATATCGATCACCCTTCTTATTCCGGCGTGTAGACCCAAATTATTACTACATGCCATCGCCGCCAAGAAGAAATGATGGGGGTAATATGTAGACATTTGTATTTACCGTTCCCTATTCCCTCCCAACATTTGTAACACCGAGGCAGGTGTCGATTTCTAGCTTGGCGGGGGGGGGGGTGGTGGGGATGATGTTTCTCATTGTATGCAATTTAGTAGGGGAACGCTAAACAAATGTCTAGTTGGGGGGGTCTTGTGGTCCTTTTTAATAGGGGTGGTTTTCGGTTTTGATAGTATATGTGCTTATGAGTGACGCTATTTTTGTGCATGTATTGAGAAGTTTGAGCCTAGATGTGGAGTATTTGGCATGTGAGGCTTAGTTTAGCCTTTAGGACTTTGGTTGATTTTATACTTTTATGTTGTAAATATGTTCTAGATTTTGCGTGCCAATTTTACGTTGGTTGTTCTTTTCATGATTATATGGCACGCTTAGGCTAGAACGATTGCATGTTCATGGGTTTGCCTTACATCTCTATCATATGTGTGCATTAGAGCGTCTTTCTTCTACAATAGCTTTGGTTTATTTGAAGTTTGTTGACTTGATGGTTGAATGCAATGCATGATTGGTTTGCCCTAGGTCTCTTTGATAAAATGATGATGTTTATGATGATGATTTTGATGATGATGAGTTGATGATTCTTTTCTCTAACAATCCAAAGCCCTAATATCCAAATTCTTTTCTATTTCCCCTTTTCTCTTCCCTTGAAAATCCAAAGCCCTAATATCCAAATTCTTTAACTAATTTCCATTTCTCCTCCCTTAAATAAATAAATAAATAAAATTAGAAAATGAGATAGGAAAATGAAAATTTATTTTTGCTTTTGATTGGTTCGCAATGATGATATTGGATTGCATGTGGTAGATACTCGCTTTCTTTTGGTAATAAAATTTCGAGCATGGTTTAAATGTCCTTTGTAGAACATAGAATTGGCTAGTCTAGGCTAGTGTGAGAATAACCTTACCGAATGTACGAGGCTTAAAGTCTAGGTTTGTGTTAAGAAGGTGTCGTCCATCTCGAAGGAATTTGAATCCCGAAAGGTAGTATTTGATCCAACATTGTCCTGGAAAGTGAGGTTTTATATTTTTCAAGCCATCTACATTTTTGAATGAGTGGCAAGGATCCTCCTTAATTTAGTACCTAGATCGAGAACTTGAGCTCCAACTCCCAAGATCGCGGCCTAAAGTACACTTATCATTAATGAAGGTTGTTTCATATGGCCACTTATCATCATTTGACTTATTTTTACAAAATCTGTAGATTACCTTTTTATAAACTTATGTACCTTACTATTTGCAAATTTTCTACAGCTATTGAGAAAACATATGTTTATGGTGAATTTACAATTGAGAATTAAATGAAAGTCATACTTTAAACAATAAGGGGGCAGTTGGTTAGGGGTAATTAGTAAAGGAAAAGGGAATAAACAATGCTTATTCCCTTTGTTGTATTTTGTAATGCAATTTTAGTCTTTCCTTTTACCCTCTTCATTCCCCCAAAGTTCACTATTTTGATCCCCCAAACCTCCCATGGTGTATTTCCATTCCCTTTCCTTGCCACTCATGCAACTCCACATCCAGTACACCAATGTACCTCCACCTCCACCCCCACCACCGGCCGCCGCCGCCCACCCATCCTCCCAGCCTGTCACAACCTCACCATCATCACCTTAAATAACACCCAAAACCCACTCCTAAACCACCCAATAACCCACTTGAAGCCACCTCGTCTTGAAAAGAAACCACTAGCCACCCAAAACCACCAATATCAACCCAAAAATCCACAATCCTAACAATTCGAAAAATAAGAGAATGAAAAAGAAATTATACCTTTTTTATATCTTTAGATTATGGCTTTTAAAGGTCAAAGTTGAGCATTTAAACTCCAGATTTGGAGTTCTTATGGTTGAATATAACTTTTAAGACTTCAATATAGCCATGGTGGCGGAAAAAAAATTTATGAAGGAAGAGAGTAGGTGTGGCGGTGACGTAGAAATGGTGGTGGCCGGGTGGGTGCGGTGGTGTGGCAGCTAGGAGGGGTGGTGGTCATGATGGCATCAGCCACGAGAGTGATTGTCATTGTGGTGTAGCATGGTGAGAGAAGGAAGAGAGTTTAATACGGAGTACCAAACAACATACTATATCAATGGGAGTTCCTTTCCATTCTCCTCCTTTCCCTCTCTTAAACTCATCACCTTCAATGAAACAAAAGCCCCCTAAGTTTGTTGATGCTTTCCATAATAAGGTTAATCCTCTATTGAAGCCAAAGTTGTCGATTTTGTCATACACAATGAAAACTAAGCTACTAAGTTAATCGTGTATATTTTTATAACGTTGGAGTTTTGAAAAAAAAGAGTGTAAAATGGTTAAACTGGTGTGAATTTTATCAATTGGTAGTGTGGCTCACATAGAATTCCCATGAGGTTTAAATTTGCTGGAATAAATTTCCATAATCATATTTATGGTAATTTCTGAAAGTTTGTTTGGTTAGCAATGGGGAAAGTAACTTCCGTTAGGAATTTTTACTTAACTGGGGAGGAGAGGGGGTGGCGGGGCGGGGTAAGCAAATTCCTGCGTTTTGTGGGAAATGAAATTCCTTGGAAGCTCCACTTCCCTCATTTCATCAAGTTTTTGTCAACCAAACAACTATTACTTATCTTGCACTTCCTCGGAAGCTCCAATATCATTATTTTCTGGAGTCCACCAAACACCTACTAGGTATGGAGTTGCAAAGCTTTGTAACTCATAGATCCTTATATCTTTCAAGGATGCACCTAGATATTGAGCGTGGTTGCTACTTGCCGGCCACTGCAATGAGCAGTAGGAGCAACCTTCTACGTGGATGGATTACTTACGTTGGAAGAAGACAAAAGAACCATTATGGTGGGCTGGAGCAGCAAACCACCTGAGAGGTAGGAGACTAATTACAATAATTTGGTAGGTAGGATCCTTTTGGCAGCTTCTGCCCTTGTGGACGATGTAAATATATAAAGAGGAAGAAAGGGCAAGGATAGGCAGGGAATGAGCTGTGTATGTTCACTAGAGACTGCTGACCTAAGTTACTGTTTTGGAGACGCGTGGAGTGTGGACTCAAGCCACTTCCTTGTAATTTATCAATCTGAAGTAATCAAAAGAAACCTTCCATGTTCCTTGAATTTCTTTCTTAGTAGTTAATACTCTGTTTTCTTCTGGAGTTGCACATTTGAGTAGTATTACAGTCACCTAGCCTTATGAGGACGAAGTTCAAGAACTAATCTAGAGAGGGAAAATTATAGAAAAAGGGGTTCTCATTGATAACTTGATAAGGGCCGTGACTCGTGAGCACTAGAAGCTCTGATAAACTCGCTTGTTACCAATGCCATTTTTGATAAACTCGCTTCTTACCAATGCCTTTCATTTCACATTTCTTTTGTTCTTTGCCTTGTACTTATTTCATCACTTGTTACCTGCAACAATGCAGCTGAACTGTACACATTGATGGATCTATTCATTCGTGTTTTTGGCAAGGATACATTGCCTCGTTTGCTCAAATTGCTTCTACAAAAACTTTACCTTCTGTTTCAATGCTATCAAATGGTGCAATGGACTGGATCTATTTAACGTTGAAAGGAGATTACTCTCTCCTGCCATGCTTCCTAACCTATTTTAGGTGCGCTCACGGTCAATTTGACTGGTACCTACGTGTGGGACATATTTGAGCTCTCCTTACGGCCTTCTTCTTAACTTCTTAGTTCTGAATAATTTATATGGAATATCTCCAGACCAGGTAAGTGTTTACACAATTTTTTCATATCTTGCTATACCCTGAATTTGTGTCCATAGAAACATGGATTTGTGTCCATAGAACAGGTTTATATCCTGAAAAGTTTTGCTATTGTATCTTCTAAGATTTTTAGATCAGCAATGTATATAGTGTTAATTTTGCATTGCCAATGCTCTGTCTTTGAATTACTCGTCTGCGATTTTTGGTTTATTGGTTTTCACCATTTAATTCTTTTACAGTTTGTACTTACAGTCCTTTCCACTGAAAATGCTGAATATGTGGAAGCTTGCGCTTTTCGTTCTTGTTTATCTTAATTTTACTGCATCTGCAGTTGTCATTTCTGTGGCAGTACAATCCATATGTTCTAATTTACCCTGGTGTTTCCGTGTTTGGATTGTTTTCATGCTTACTACTCAATTGTATAGCCCTATGCTCAAAAGACTGGTATTACTTCCTTGGTTCACCCTGGAAGTTAATTAGAACGGCGAGGTGTTGGCAAACTGGCAGTGTCCTTTGGCCACTAGCCCACTACACTCTCTTTGGTGCCTGTATCTATCTGTTGACAATCATACTAATCTTGGTTCTTTGACTAAGATTCTGCGGACATATTTGCTTTTGTCATTGACCTGTTACATAATTATCATTATTTGTCTTCTTAAAATTGCATTGCCACATACATCTCTCGTGCATATTTGAATTTACTTTTTCTTATTAAGACCCAAAGTACTTTGTACTCGTGTAATCCATGGACTGCAGGAGCCTATTCCAATTATTTCTACAGTCTCAAAGGCCACATATTTTGTAGAATTTTGCCCAATTCTTGTGATATTGGGCTATTGTGATAAATCTTGGATCCTTTTTTTTTTCCTAATCCAGCCTTGATTCTGAAATTGGCATTTTTTTTTTTTTTTTTTTTTTTTTTTTTTTTTTTGTTTGTTTGTTTGTTTGTAGATTAGACATTTGATCTCATATGATAATTTTTGGTTAAAAAATTGACATTTTGAGCTACTGGCTTGATTCGATTCCATAGGCAATACCCTCTTCGCATCTAACCCTTTCCAAAAAATTCGATTGAATGGATCCATTTCAAGAATTTTTCTGGGACTATGTTTTTGGGAGGTTTGGGGTTGAAGGTTTATTCTTTTTAGCAGCAAGACTTTATAAGGTCACAGAAGCCTTAAGATGGTAGAAGATGAGGTAAGCATGAGTTGTCGGAAGTTTTTTTTATTTAAAGTTTAATTTTCAGAAGTTATTGCAATAGAAAAAGAGAAGACAACGAGAAGTAGGGGATGAAAGACCGAGGGAGCTGGGAAGGATTAGGAAAAAATAGTGGGAGATTTAAATAAATATTTATTTTGTTCAAGGTAACGTACTAATTACTGTCTTTAAACGAAGTAAGGTTTTTGATTTTATAGTTATGGGTTTTTACTCTATTGTTTCTTGTTTTAAGTTACTCGGAAATGGTTGACATTTGGCCATTTAGTTAAATGCTTATGATTTTCTATACAGTTATGGACCTTATGGTAGTTATTTTCTTAACTAATACTAGTAATTAAGATTTAACATTTTGGCTTGGAAGTACACAAAAATGGCGAGTTCACTACTTCACTGTCAGAAGCGTTTATCACAATGCGCTTCAGTCAAAGAGTGGAGGAGTTGAATCGTCTACAACACTTGAGAAGCAGTGGCTATGAAGGAAAATTTGGAAGGCAAATGCTCCACAGAAGGTTAAAATCTGGTTTGGAGAGCTATTAAGAATGGTCTTCCCACCTTGAACATTCTCAAAAATCATCATGGCTTAAATGTCGATCACTTATGTCCAAGATATGGGGAAGAACCAGAAACCATCAAACATATGGTACTTTCCTGCTGTGATTCTCAACTATTATGACGGCTTTCTTCTCTGCGGCTGGAGCTGGATGAGTGGTCAGGGGGTTTGCTGGAATGGTGTGAGTATTTTGCTAAGAAGTGTGTGGTTAACACAGGTCATGGGAATTGGCTATGATGTTCATATGGCAAATCTGGAATACCTGTAACAAATGGGTGTTTGAGAAAGTGAAAGAGAATCCTTTGAGAGTTTGTGCCAGAACGTTGTGTTTCTTTGCGGAATTCGAAGCTGCTGATGTGCGTGAGTATCCTACACATCAGCCACACAATGCTGGGCCTAGCATGTGGATGCCTCCTGCCCAAGGCCATACGAAACTTAATGTTGATGCTGCTATTAGGGAGGACAGAACTGGGCTGGGCATGGTGGTGAGGGACCATAGTGGTGATGTTCTGATGGCTGCAGGTCGGGCTGTGGAAGGGTTAAGGGTAGGACCTTCAAAAGCTTACATGATATGATAATCCAACACATACCCGACCCAAAATAAGCGGCTTTAGGTAAAAAATTCTTGACCCGTTTAAGTATTTGGGTCGACACGAAATTAAACAGGTTAGTTTTGTGTTGAAATTTTCAACCCAAAATCGACACGCATAACCTGTATATATTAAAAGGTTGAACGTTAACCCAAATCCAACAAGCTTAACATGTCTATTAAAGTGGTTAAAGTAATTAATTTTGATTTTTTATGCCAATGTTATTAACCCTCCTAACTATATAGTTTGGTAGTATAAATTTTTACGTAAAACTTTAAGTGGGCAAAATTTTTTGTTTACGCGGGTAACCCGTTTAATAAGCGGGTTAAGTTTGGGTCAAGGGTGTTCAACCCCCGATTAATAAATGGGTTAGATTTGGATTAAGGGTTTATACCTGACATGACACGACCCGTTTGATAGCCCTAGTCAAGGGCTGCTATACTCGCGGAGGCTTTTCTATGGGCTAAATTCGGCTTTCGAGGTGGGTTTTCATACTATTGAAGTTGAGTCCGACTGCTTAAATCTAGCCTCTTTACTCCACGCCTAGACTATCGAAAAAACGGAGGTGCAGGTGATGGTGAATGATATTTTAAGGTGCAGCAGAGAGGTCACAATATGTGTGTTTAATGTTGTTACTAGAGTGTGTAATAAAGTAAAGTGGCTCATGCCATGGCTATATCAGCAATCCTCTTTGAGGAATTGATTTGGATGGAAGAGTGTCCATCTGATGTACCAGCCTTTCTTAATGAACTTCTGCTAGCTTTTCCCGTCAAAAAAAAAAAAAAGGGTAATTAATTATAAATTTGGATTACTAATCGAGATATTTCGTTAATAGTTACTCCTAATTTTTTAGCAAACATAATTTTGTGTGTGTTTGTTTTTTCTATTTTTTTTTTAAATGGCAGTATGGTTCGATGCAAGACCAACTAGTTATAAGCTTATATACTTTTTGTGTCCATGATTAGTGGTAGATTTCTTTGTGTCCATGACTACAGTGAATCAATAAATTCTAAGGTTTTTTGGGTGATATTCGATTCATACATTATGGAAAAACTGCCCAAAATAATCCAATCTTTGTCTTATTCACCCAAAATAATTCCACCTTTCGATTATTTTTTAATAATCCCACGTTTAACGTCAATCTTCTTTAAATGGTCCCAAGTGACTTGTAACCAGTTGAGTAGATTTTTTTTTTTAAAGTTTAATTTACACGTGTCGCCACTTGATTGGTCAAAAATTCAAAAAAATAAATAAAAAAAAAAAGTCAAAAAAACCACCACCACCACCAAAGCCACACCATTTCAGCCACCACCATCCCCACCACCACCCAAACCCTAGAACCACCATCCCACCCAGACCTGAAACCGCCGCCACCTTGAAATTTACTGTGTCGACCAGAATCCCACCCCAGCCAACCCAACCCCAAAACCCCCTTTGAAAAATCGAAACCCCATTAACCCAAGACCATTAAAAAAACCTACCAAACCAAATCCCAGGAAACGGGTTAGGGAGTTCGACGTGGACAGAATTAGGGGCAGGGGAGGTCAGCACGGTCGGAATCGGGGGACGGGGGAGGTCAGCGCGGCTGGAATTGGGGGACGAGGGAGGTCGGCGAGGCTGGAATCGGGGGACAGGGGATGGGGGAGGTCAGCGAGGCCAGAATCAGGGACGGGGGTGGTCAGCGAGGACGAAATTGATGGACTAGGGAGGTCGGCGCGACCAGATTCGGGGTCAAGGGAGGTTGGCGCAGCCGGGATCGATGGCATGGGAGGTCGGCGCGACAGGGTAGGTGGTTTTAAAATTAATTAATTGATTTTCTTAAAAAAAATTAATTTTATTTTGACCAATTAGGTGCCGACACGTGTCAAGTAACTTGCTGTAATAAGTTAACTAACCGGTTGGGACTAGAGCTGTCAAAAGCTGACCCGACCTGAAATACCGACCCGAACCCGATTATTAACCGACCCGTCTAAACCCGGAAAAATGATGACCCGAACCCGATATGACCCGACCTGAAACCAACTCTAGATCCGAGATAACCCGAGTATTTGAGACCCGAACCTGAACATGAACCGACTTGCAGATGACCCGACTCGAATATAACCCGTAAAATATTGACTTGAACCGAACCCGACATGAACCGAAATTGACCCAAACCCGTTTTAACCAGTCAAAACCCGAATTTAACCCGATCTGAATTCAACCCGACCTATTAATAACCCGACCCGAATATAACCCGACCTATTACTAACCCGACCCGAAATTCAACCCGATTTGTCACTAACCCGACCCGAAATCAACCCGACTTGTTATTGATCCGAAATTAACTAGCAATCTAGGATTACGTCATATCTTTTTTTTTTCCCTAATTCTATGAGTTATTTTCCTATTTAAGCTTATTCAAATATTTTCAATAAAATTCTCTATTATCAAATGTATTACAATTATATGTCTCAAAAAAACCTATAAAAATTTATGAATACCACTACTTTTTGGATGCATGTGCATTCTTTATTTAAATTTAGTAATTACGATTTACGAATACTACTACTTTTTAGGTGCAAGTTCATTCTATATTTCAATTAAGCAATTATGGTTTACGAATACTACTACTTTGTAGGAGCATGTGCATTAATGTAGTCAATTACGATTTACAAATACTATTTGACTTTAGGCTTGTTTGTTTTATCTTATTTTTTTTTTAAAAAAAAAAATTCAAATAAAAAAAAGTTTTAAAAAAAAAAATTCGGATAATGATTGAATTGAACGTGATAATGATTGAATGCGAGCATGAGTATATTATGACAATGACCCAATGATGATCTGACCCAAATAATTTACCTGTACCCGATCATGACTTGACTTGTCTGGAGTCGAGAAAGTGGTGACCCGAACTAGTGCTTTTAAAAGGCTTTTATTTTTCTATTTTTGTTATTCATTTGCCTATTTAATCTTATTTAATGTTTTGAATAATGCCATTTAAATGTTTAAAAAAAACGTGAACTCGGATATGAACTTATAAAAAATGAACAAGTTTAGATAATTTCAAATAAAATAAGTTCAGAAAAAAAAAATATTGTATTTTAACTTATCAAAACTAAACCTATTTTATCAGAATTTATATGAACTTATTGTATTTTATCTAAACATGTCATCTCGAATATGAACTTATCTGAAATTGTTATCCCTAAAATGAGTGGAATCAATGTGAATAGATTAGAATAGGGTTTGAATTTATATTCTAAAAATCTAAACTAAACCTATCTTATTGGAATTAATATAAACTTATTATGTAGACCTTATCTAAACTTATTATAACTTATTACCTCGAATTTAAACTTATCAGAAATTATTTCTCTTACAATAAATGAAGTAATTGATAATGATTAAACGTGAATGTCATTACATGAACTGTTAACAAATTGACCCAAAAAATGTACCCGAACTTGATATGACTTGACCTGAAATCAACCCGATACCCAGATTAACGCAATATTTGAGACCCGATCCCGAACATGACCTGACTTGGAAATGATCCGACCTGATTATAACCTGGAATTTTTTGACTTGAACCAAACCCGACTTGAACCTAAACATGACCCGACTTGTAAATGACCCGACCCGATTGTCCCGCAAATAATTGACTTGAACCGAACCCGACTTGAACCCGAGAATGGCCTGACTTGGAAATGACCTGACCTGATTATAACCCGCAAATTATTGACTTGAACCGAACCCGACTCGAACCCGAAAATGACCTAACCACTTTTAACCCGTGAAAACCCGAATTAAACCCGACCTATTATTCACCCGATCCGAATGTAACCCGACCTAAACCCGACCCAAACCCGATAAGATGTATGACCCGACCTTACCCGACTCAAGCATGACCCAACCCAACCCGACCCGTATAGTTTACGATATTAACCCGAAATGAACCGACCCAAGCTGACCCGACCCACACTTACCCGACCCAAACCCGACCTATTTACCCGAATTGACAACTCTAGTTGGTACCATTTTGAAGAAGATTGGCATTAAACGTCGGATTATTAAAAAATAATTAAAATGTGAGATTATTTTGGGTGGATGAGGCAAATGTTGGATTATTCCGTCAATTTTTCCTACATCAATTATGCTGAGTTTTTATTGGTTATTTTTTGTTTAGGGTAAAAATTACCCTAAACACGTGGCCCAATAGGCCCCTGACACGTGTCATCTCCTTAGTGGTTAGCAAAGGCTCCAATCCCTTTGCGACACGTGTCCATTAAACCCTAAAACTGGGAAATAAAGTTCCCCACTATAAATAGTGGGGGAGACCACATTTATTGCATATACACAAATCGAAACAAAAACCCTGAGCAATAGATAATTGCAGAATTCTCCCAATCAACGAGAAGTATTTACTGTTCCGCACTTATTACATTAGACGTATTCTAACTTAATCGTCGGAGGCGGAACTCCACCCCCCAGCCGGAGTCTTCGTGATTTTGCAGGTACAGACGTCGGACTGCGCATACTAGGAATTGTAACTCTCCCGCAGGACACATAAAAAAACCCCGAAACATCTGGCGCCGTCTGTGGGGAGAGTACTTCCTAGATGACTTATGAGCCTGTACCGCCTGGTGGGAGTAAGCAGCCTCCTGGCGAACCTTAGGTCCATTCGGACCAAGACACAAGTGACAATTATGAGGTTGAAACCTATACTACCCCAGACGGGTCTTTGAGAACTAAGCGCACCCGTCCCAAAGAAAGGAAGGAACGGAGTGAGACGGAGGCTGCTCCTAGCAGCCCGATCGGAAGGCCGCTTGGGTTAACCCAGGCGGCAGGAGCTGCCCCCTGTCTCAAGAGACGAACTCCTTAACCTCATGACGAGTTTCAAAGGGGAGATAAAAAACCTCC
This sequence comes from Chenopodium quinoa, assembly GCF_001683475.1. Lineage (NCBI taxonomy): Eukaryota > Viridiplantae > Streptophyta > Magnoliopsida > Caryophyllales > Amaranthaceae > Chenopodium > Chenopodium quinoa. The sequence continues at coordinate 2,741,927 of NW_018743252.1, forward strand.
TTAAGTCAACCAACCCTCGTAAGGGTCAGGCGGAGGAAAAACTTTGTTCCGGAAAGAAAACGTCCAAGTCGTTGAAAGACCGCATGCCTACGCCTCATCCAAAGACAAAGGTGACGGATAGGATCATCGACATTTCGAAACTTCATTTCCCTACAGAGGGAATAAAGAAGCCCATCTGGCATATACAGCCGGATGGATCAAAAAAGACTTACTCTGACGCTCGAACTTTAATCCAAGAAAAGAGAAGTCACCACATGTCCGCGTCGGCCTCCACGTCGACCTACCCGGACAGTTTCCAGAATGCATCCATGCAGCATTCTGAGACAAACAGAGAAAGTCAGTCGCGCGAGGTTTCCGTGCGTTCTGGCCCAAATATCATCCATCCGGCACCGTATGGATCACCATACATGCCGTATGGATTTCCCTACAAGCAGCCGGCCCTCTTTGGGGGTCAGCCATCACATGTCCAGCCTATGGGCTGGCAGCTCCGCCTGCTAAAGCTTGGGGAACAGCCCACGGCGTTCTCGAAGGATATAACTGAGGCGGCACAGCCTGCCAAAATAAAAAATGTATTGGTTGGTGCCTATGACGGTACCACCAATCCGGAAGATCACCTCATGGCTTACACCAACCTGATGTATTTGCAGGGTTTGGAGGACGCCTCCTGGTGCAGATGCTTCCCGGCTACTTTGAAGGGCATTGCCCAGCGGTGGTTTGGCAATTTGCCAGTCGGATGTATCAACAATTTTAGAACGTTGGCTTACTGGTTCACTTCAAACTTTTCCATGAACATTCCTGCTAAAAAGACAACCCTCGATTTAGGGGAAATACAGCAGGGAGAGAAGGAAGGCCTTGATGGAAGCTAAGGCCTATATACAGGCGATGGAACTCTATGCTGTAAAAATTCCGTCAGAGTACAAAAAAGCTGATAAGAGAGAGAGTCAGCCTACTCAGCTGGCAAAGAAGGAAGAAAGGAAAAGGAAAGAAGTATGGGCGGCGGAACCTGCTGGACAGCCGTCCCAGAAAAAGGAAGGAGATCAGACCCATACGTTCTGAAGTATGAATTTACAAAGGACTGCACCTCCATTCTAAAGGAAGTAAGAGACTGGTTGAAACTTGAGAAGCCGGCAGCAATGAAGAGTCCCGTCAGCAGCCGGGACAAAAGCAAATATTGCCACTTTCATAAGGATGTTAGTCATGATACGGAAGGTTGCTTCAATCTCAGGCGGTTGTTTGACCGATTGGCTGATGAGGGGGCACTGAAATCTTACATACCCAAGTCCAAGGATACCCCCAGGAAGATCAAAGGACAACCGTCAAAAACGCCGGCTGATCATTCTGACACGGATGAGGAAACAATCTTCACCATAGCAGACGGTTTCGCTGGTGGGGGCCCTACCATCCGGGGAGCCAAAGACATTATTAGGAGGCTGGTTAACTCAGTTGACGAGGGCCAGTCGTCTAAAAACACCTTCCCAGAGGTTCTCATCTCTAAAAAAGATCAGGGCCAGGTCAGGCGGCCTTATGATGATCCCATAGTCATTGAATGTAAGATAGCTAATCAGCGAGTAGGCCGGATCCTCATGGATACCGGGAGCTCGTCTGATCTCATAAGTTATTAGTGCTTGACAAAACTCAAGTACAAGCCTGGCAGCATGCATCAAGCTCCTCACCCTTGAGTTGGTTTAGGGGGAGGAGTAGTACATCCGGTGGGTAGGGTTGACCTACCCATCCGGCTGGGTGAAAAGGGGAGCGGACGGCACATGGTTGTCAAATTCCTTGTTGTTGAGGAACTGACGGCCTACAATTTGATCTTGGGACGTCCAACCCTTAATGTTTTCAAAGCGGTCATCATATCGTCTCTCATGTTGATAAAATTTGAGAAGGACGATGGCAAGGTCGGTTCCTTGAGTGGGGACCAAAAGATGGTGAGAGAGTGTTACCTCTCAGACGTCAAACCAACAATGGTCGCAGACGGTCAGGGTGAGGAAGTTGTAGCACTCGACGACTGTGATCAACAAGCACCGGCTCCGAGGGCAGCCGGTAAAAAGAGAAAGGCGGACGAAATGGCACCCGCCATGAAAGAAAAGCTATAGCAATCACTGTCCGGGGAGAGGTCAGACGACCTCCAACCCCAGCCGGTAGGCGAGAGTATAGATATCGTCTTAGATGAAAGCCGGCCGGATAGAACTGTCAAAGTTGGGACGGTTGCTTTTGAAAGGTTGGGAACAAGCTTGCTCCTACTGATAAAAGAATTTAAGGACCTCTTTGCATTTGAAGTGGAAGAGATGCCAGGCGTCAGTGCGGATCTAGCTGTCCACAAACTTCCAACTGTCTTTGCTCTGATGAGCTTCATGGATGCCTACTCAGGTTTCCATCAGACCAAATTGTCTATACCCTCATCAGAGCATGACCCACATTTGAAGATAGACAATTTGGTCGATTCTACAGCCGGTCATGCTCTGATGAGCTTCATGGATGCCTACTCAGGTTTCCATCAGATTCCTCTTTGGAAGAAGGATTAGGAAAAGATGACATTCGTCACTGATCAGAGGTGATAACTGATAAACCCTTAAAATCTAATCAATAGTTAGAAAAATATCGTCTTGTGTATATCAAGATGGGAGATCCATATTTCCTTACAAAATAGATTGCTAGATTAGGATTATATTGTATAAGATAAGAAAGTAAAGAGCGCAGAAAATTATCAAAACAAGGTCTAATTTTATCAACGTATATTGATGACATGATATAGTAAAGTCCAAATTGCAGGCGGATCATCTAGCTAATCTCCGAGAAACCTTCACCACCCTCAGGCGGCATAAGGTTATGCTTAACCCCAAAAAGTGTGTCTTCGGTGTTGAGTCTGGGATGTTTCTCAGATTTTTGATTGATCAAAGGGGCATAGAAGCCAATCCAGATAAGGTGCAAGCGATGATTGACATGCAGTCGCCTAGTACCGTTAGAGAGGCCCAAAAGCTTACCGGTTGTCTGGCAGCGTTGGGAAGATTTCTCAGCCGGTCAGGAGACAAGTGTCTCTACTTCTTCCAGGAAATCAGAAAGAGGTCTAGATTTGAATGGGGAAGAAGCTGAGGTGGAATTTCAAAAACTAAAACATCACTTGCATTCTTTACCAAGATTAGTGAGTCCTCTACCACAAGAGGCTCTCTATATGTACTTAGCCGTCTCAGATCATTCTCTAAGTGTTGTTCTCCTTGCTGATAGAGACGACAAGCAGCTCCCGGTATATTTCATCAGTCATGTGCTTAGAAATGCTGAGCTCCGGTACCCCATGATTGAAAAATTTGGCTTGGCTTTGTATAAGGCGGTCAAGCGGTTGAAGCCCTATTTCTTGGCTCATCCGGTTACCATCTATACTGATCAGCCACTCAAACGGCCAATGACCACTATGGAGTCATCCGGTAGAATGATAAAATGGGTTGTTGAAATTCAAAGTCTGGAAATAACTTTTGAACCAAGACGGGCGGTGAAAGGCCAGGCGTTTGCCGACTTCATTGTCGAAATGACCAGGCCGGTACAATCGAAAAATGCTGATCAGGTCCGGAAGTTGTTTGTAGACGGAAGTTCTACAATGAACGGCTGTGGTGCAGGCGTGATTTGTCATTCTCCTGAAGGGGATAAATATGAATATGCACTACGGTTTAAATTTCAGGCTTCAAAAAATGAAGCTGAGTATGAGGCCCTGCTAGCCGGTATCCGCACGTGTAAGGCGGCAAGGGCAAGGAAAGTTGACGCCTGTTCTGATTCTCAACTAATTGTCAGCCAATACCACGGTGACTATGAAGCCACCCATCCAGAAAATAATTAGGCGAATGCACTTTCAAAATTGGCATCATCTGCCACTTGCGATGTGCTTAGGTCAGTCTTCTGGGAAGTCATGGAAAAAAGAAGTATTGAGCATGATCCCATTGGAGTTCTTGACAGGAGTTCTACTTGGATGGACCCCATCCGGTCTTATCTCGTAAATGGCACCTTGCTGGATCCCTCTTCAGAAGCGGCTGCTCTAAAGAAAAGGGCATTAAGCTTCGTCATGCATAAAGGGGAACTCTTTCGCAAAGGTTACCTACAGCCGTTGCTGAAATGTGTTACCCTGGAAAGGAGAAAAGAAGTATTGGAAGATCTGCATATGGGCTATTGTGCTTCACACATAGGCGGCAGATCATTGGCAAAGAGAATCAGGCGGCAGGGTTATTTTTGGCCCACTCTTGAGGCAGATGCCTTAGACCCGGTGAAGAAGTGTGACAAGTGCCAAAGGTTTGGCCGTCTAATACACCAGCCGGCGACTGACCTAGCGAATATCTACAGCCCGATTCCCTTTGCCAAATGGGGCATGAATATTCTGGGGCCGTATACGCCTGCCACAGGCGGTCGTAGATACATCCTGGTTACTGTGGATTACTTCACCAAATGGGTTGAGGCAGAGGCAGTTAAGGGCATAAAAACGAAGGATGTCATCTCTTTCATTTGGAGAAACATCATCACCCGGTTCAGGGTACCCATGTCAATGGTTTTTTACAATGGCCCTCAATTCGAAATGCCCATACTCAAGAGTTTGTTGCAAGATCAAGGAATCTCACATTATTTTGCATCCGTAGGCCGTCCTCAGGCAAACGGTCAGGTTGAAGCTTTTAACAAGCTCATCTCAGACGGCATTAAAAAGAAAGTTGAAAGAGTTGGCGGTCTATGGGCGGATGAGCTACCTCACGTCCTTTGGTCCATCTGAACAACTGAAAAAGGGGTAACCGGCCAGACCCCATTCCTCATGGCATACGGCACAGAAGCTGTCCTTCCTATTGAGTTATATGAACCAACACTTCGAATCATGCTCTATGATAAGGAAGCAAACTGGGAAGCCATGCGCCTAGCATTGGACACTCTCCCGGAAAGAAGGGGCAATGCTGCCTTACGTCATGAGATTTACTGTCTGAGAATGACGAGAGCTTACAACAAGAGAGTACACAAACGGCCCCTCAAAGTTGGAGACTTTGTGCTACGTAAGCTTGAGGCAATCGGTAGGGCTAATGAACAAGGGAAACTAACTCCCAATTGGGAAAGCCCCTACCGGATTTTTGAAGAAGTTAGAAATGGTACCTACCGTCTAGAAACCCTAGACGGCAGGGAACTTCCACGTACTTGGAATGTAGACAACTTGAAAAAGTACTACTTCTGAGAAATATTATATTTAAGTATTTTTTGTAAATTTGTATATTGAATGAGAAATACAATTATTTCTTTTTTTGCAATTGTATTCGTCCGGTGCAACAAACACCGGAAGATCAATATTATTAATTAATAACGTCTGCTCTAAAAAGAGTAGTCATCCGGCAACACCTATTTGGGTGATTGTTGAAGAGAACAGCTCCCTTCCGTGTGGTACATTGTTCTAGTGATCACCACTCGAACGGCATTAACCGGCTGAGGTTATAGAAAATAAATGGCCATTCGAATGATCCATTGTATCCAAGATACAGCTGGTATTTACTCCTAAGTAGTGCTGACGGCGTGTTTGAAATCTTGGTGAAACCGGTTAGAATGAACCATTTGTACATAAGATAAAAAGTCCTGTGAAACACACAGGCGGCAAATACCTAAATTTGGCAGAAGTATAAACAATAATATTGAACAGTCTATTTTTGACTAAATAGACATCCGCCGACACCTACTTAGGTGAAATCGCCTAGCAGAACAACCCCCATCTGGGTGATACGTTCTAAGTAATCATAAATTTGAATGGCATAAACCGGTTGAGGTTATATAAAGCCGTTCTAAATAGTCTTGGTCAGGGTAACCGGCTTTGCTCAAACGTATAGCATACGGGCCTTACCCAAAAGTAGTACAAACGGTCTAGACTGCTTGAACAGCACAAATGGTCTTTTTTGCAACCTCGTACAGACAGATAGTCAAAGCATATTTACATCAGGAAAAAACGAGAACTCCAAAGGTAGACCCAACCTTTGGTATTATGAATGGCTGCTAGTTTAAGTTGGTAAAAAAACCAACAACCGTTCAGGGGCATATACAATGGCAACATCCGGAAGAATTGAGAATTGCAGTTATAGAACTTGTGAAAATTGCAACAAAATTTCAAAATTAAGCAAACCGACTGTGTCGGTGAATATATATATAAATGGAGAAATGTCAGCCGGACCCTTATCCGGGGAAATTACATTGAAATACACTACTCACAGGCTGGTAAAAGAAAATAAGAGAACTATGTTTGCTCCTGCTGCTGTTGTTCCTGAGCCGGCTCTTCTTGGTTGCCAGCCGCCTGTTCTTGAGGTTGGGCCTGATGCTCGCCCCCTTGCTGGTCCCCTTCTTTGACCAGTCCGGCCCACTCTTCGAAAGGAGCAGGTGAGTTTAGACCAAGTACCTTGGCAGCGTATACCTCTGAGGCATACTTATACCTATGGTCGAAGAATTCATAGTCGAAGTTCGGGTGAATGAGCCCCCAGGCGAGCTTCATGCGCTCCTCGCAGTCGGCCTCATTCTCAGCAATCAGGCGGCGTTGTTCCTTGTCTAGCTCCTCTTTGTGAGCCGCCTGGCTGGAAGCAAGCTCATTTTTGCGCCGGTTGACCTCCAAGCAAAGGTCGGTGTTCTCCTTGTCAACTCCCTCTAATGCCTTGAGATCGGCTTGGAGGTCTTTGACTTGAAGCGCCAGCTCATCTGCCTTCAATTTTGCCACCTCAGCAGCAGCAACCGTTTCTTTGAAAAGCTCCTCCTGTTTCAACTCCCTCCGTTTAGTTTCCATTTCATATCTAATGGCATTGAATTGGGAAACATCAATGAGGTGAGATGCCCGTCTTTGGGCATCCCTTACCTCCTCTTGCTTCTTGCGCAAGGGAACTTGGAGCCCATCAACTCTTAGCATCACCTGAGATGTCAACCGGTCATGAAATGTTAGAAAAAATTCAATAGCCCAAACAGCAAAACAAAGAAATTACCAAAAAAAAATGCAACCGGTCAATTACCTCAGCCAGAAGGGTAATGATGCGGTCGAGGTTCACTTGGTGCACAGCCGACACCGCCTCCTTCTCGGACCGAGTGAGGGTCCGGATCATTCTCTTATCATATTGTTGGTAGTTAGGTCGGCTAGAGGAAGCATCTGCAATCAGAGATTGATCTGTCAGGTGTTGGGCATACACTGCGCCAATATTCAGACGGCTTCCAGAAGAATCCCCGGATTGGCAAGCTTGGGTCTTGACCCTCATAGGCCCAAGCGGCCAGGGGGGATCAAAGGCGAAAGTCGTACCTTTATCGGACTGTGGGGTAAGATCACCCCCAGCCGCATTGGAGCCAGTGCCCAAAAAGGTCTGGCCAGCCGGTGTCTCCGGCTCCTTTGATTCCTCGACCACCATTTCAGAAGTCGGGACAATGCCTCGCAGGCTCTTGCCTGCAGAAGTAGGCCTGTCTCCCGCAGCCGGCGGTTTAGTTGGGGAGTTGGTGAAGAAACGGCGTAAAATTTGCTCTTCCAACTGCTCCATTTGGACGGTTTGTCCAAAGTCATCATGTATTCCGGGTGCGTGGTTAGAGTATACCACGCATTCCATCCACCCGGTGCCCAGCTGAGATAGTGCATATGTACGAAAGCTTCCCAGCTGCGCTTAACCTCCTGCATCTCGCAGGCGGCAATATATCCAAGAATGTTGACCCATGAGTTGGGGGTCAACTGCCAAACACCCAGATCATACCCCCATAAAATAGCTTTTATGCAATGGTGGAGGGGAAACCGGAGGCCGGCTTTGAATGCCGCCTCATAGCAGCAGAAGTATTTGTCGGCATGCTCAATGTCGTCTTCCCAGACAACAGTTGCCTCTACAGGCGGTACTACTATTTCCCATTCGACCCTAACCGGCTTCTTCTCCAAAAAAGCAGGGAATGTGGCATTTAAAGTGACCACATCCCTGGCGGTCATGCTGAACTCGGTTAGGTTGCTTGCAGGCGGCCACTTATAGGCTTCCTCATTAATGGGAGCGGCAGCCTCTGAAGACTCAGAGCTGGACTCTTCGCCGGATTCCTCGTCGGCTGAGTCAGTATCATAAAGGATGCTGTCATCCGGGGTACTAGGGGCACCCGGCGCATCATGAGATGTTCTATCAGACAGCACTTCAGCCTGGTCTTTGTTTAAGGGTACAGCCGGGTCGCGGACTGCGTCATCAGACTTATAGTCAGGATCTGTTGCCGTCCATCTGGTCCGAGCCATTCTGTCCTGCACATGAACAGAGACGGTCGGATTCGAGGTAGATGAAGGGTGATCTAAATACCCCCAGAAGGCATCCCCAGTCCTAGACTCAGCCGTCTCAGGTGACCGGCTGACCACAGTCGTAGGCTGTACCGTGTGTGTTTTGAAAGACCCCATTTACTCTATACAAACTGCATAACCGGGAAATGGGAAGTTTAAAGAACAGCAAAAATGAAAGTTGTACCTTTTTAGTTGGTGGAGACAACCGTAATTGAAAAGAGTGGCTTGACAATGCCTCAAACGGTAGAACCCGGATGTGTTTAAAGCTGAAAAAACAAGATAAAAATCAATCGGTTTTCTATAAACTCGCTCAAAAATACCACAGACGGAATTAACCGCCTGTGGTTGTTTAGAAAGATAAGAGGCAATTTGTGAAGTCCACTCCAAGATACCCCAGACGGTATCCAGTGGATGGGTTCAGAAGTACCCCAGGCGGTCTACAACCGGATGAGGGTCTACGAAAAGAAAATAGCAAATTGTTCTCAAATACCCCAGGCGGTCTACAACCGGATGAGGGTCTATGAAGAAAAATAGCAAACTGCTCAAATACCCTAGGCGGTCTACACCCGACTGTGTATCTATTCAAAGGGCAGTTATAAATTGTTCAGAGGTGTCCCAGACGGTGCAAAACCGGATGGGGGTCTATGGAAAGGAAGTTTAAATTGTCTAGTTATACCCCAGACGGTGCATAACCGGCTGAGGGTAAAGTAAGCAATTGAGATGCAAGATTATTCAGGCGAAATTTCCCCGGCTGAATCACTTGGAAAACAAGCTGAAGGGACCCCAGCTGGTACCTTACCGGTTGGTTTTGTTTTTTGAAAAGCATTGCTATAAAGTGCCCCAGGCGGTGTTTAACCGGTTGTTGTTTACAAAGCATAAAAGAGAAAGAGGGGTCATCCGGTACCTTGGTAAGATGATCCAGGAGATGCCCAGCCGGTAGCCGGATGCAGTTGATTTTCAGTAGCCGGATGCAGAAAATTTCTTGGAAATAAGAGTCAGCCGGGGTCAGAGCTCTCAAGAAATTTTTTGAAAAATTATGTAAAGTATTGAAAGAAAGAGGGTTTGTTCCCTATTTATAGGATAATAGCAGAAGGTGAATAGACGCCTTCTGCCCTAGAATTCAAAATTCGAAATTCAAAAAAAAAAAAGGGAAGCGGGAAAGTAGACCAACCGTCACTTACCCAAGCGTCTGACGCCTGTCACAGGTGACACGTGGCAAGGCCACGTCCCACCTGTGAGGGGCAGATGTTTAGGGTAAAAATTACCCTAGACACGTGGCCCAATAGGCCCCTGACACGTGTCATCTCCTTAGTGGTTAGCAAAGGCTCCAATCCCTTTGCGACACGTGTCCATTGAACCCTAAAACTGGGAAATAAAGTTCCCCACTATAAATAGTGGGGGAGACCACATTTATTGCATATACACAAATCGAAAGAAAAACCCCGAGCAATAGATAATTGCAGAATTCTCCCAATCAGCGAGAAGTATTTACTGTTCCACACTTATTACATAAGACGTATTCTAACTTAATCGTCGGAGGCGGAACTCCACCCCCAGCCGGAGCCTGCGTGATTTTGCAGGTACAGACGTCGGACTGCGCATACTAGAAATTGTAACTCTTCTACAGGACACATCAAAAAAACCCCGAAACATTTTTGATTCCTAAAATTAGCAAAAACTTCATTTTACTATTTACACAAGTACATATACATACCACACTCTTTCACCATGACATTTATTTATACAATAAAAGACAAAAAAAAATACACTCGCCAATTAAATAGTCGCATTAGGTTTATTTTTATATCAAAAGCAAATTAATCTTACAAAAAACGTGATTGATCGGACTTAATTCTTTCAAAGATTCACCAATTATTGGCTTTTTTCTTTGGTGGTTGACCTGAAGATGAGATTAGATTAGCTGGAGAACCTTCCTCAATTAGTTTTTCTGATAAGTCACTCTTGGAAGGCTTAGCATTTCTGTAGATAGCGTAGAGGACTAGCTGTAAAACTCCAAGAAAACATCCAATTCCATTTGGCACCTGTTGAATTACAAAAATTTTTTTCAAAAAATAATGAGTTATCACTCAATGTGATGTATGTGTTGACTTCATGCAACTTACTAATTTGAAAAGACTAGCTAGCCATAATGAAATGTTCAGAACTCTTATACTTGGCTTATTCGACAGTACTTTTGAGTAACTGTTAGGTATTAAAACTCTTAATACCAAGACTTATTCCACAGTAGCTTTTGAGTAACTATTAGGTATTGAATAGCTTGAGTGTTTAGTCATAGATTTGTCTCAATTTATAATTTCTTCACATCAAATTTTTGTATATTTTGCTTAATAAAAAATAGAAATAAGTGATTGATATTTTCCATTGACAAGCATAAAATGAGAAATGTTACTAGGAAAAAAATAAAAGGGGAGTAGATAGTAGCAAATGATCTAATAGCATGTACTTCTTGAAAGAGAGATAATAGTACATAGGCTTACCATAAGGTAAAAATCCCGTCGAAGCACAGCATAGAATGTCCAAGTTGCTCCATTCAAGAAGAGGAAGAATGATAGAAGGAATGGCATGTACTCCACACTTTTGGTTGTCACCACTGTTTTCTAAACAAATCACAACAGAAATGAGCTTTCTTGCATAAAACGGTACTAAAATAAACATCCAATATGTAAGAGGGTGTTAATCTACTTCTCAATATATATATATATATATATATATATATATATATATATATATATATATATATATATATATATATTATATTTTTTTTAATTATTTTATTTTTTTTTATTATCACATTATCAATAACTAGTAAAAGGTTTTCCTTTTATAGAAAAAGTACACCGATGCTAATGGTTTAAGGTATAATCATTAAAAAAAAAATTAAAAAAAAAAAACTAGTGGTTAACTTGGTTATCCTATATTCCTATCTCAGAGAAGAAAATATCCGTATAAATTATCTCTGTTGACTTAAAAACAATAAAAATGTATGATTTATTGTAAGACATAAAATATTTCTTTACAGTAAATAATAAAAAATAAAAGTAGTAAATAAAGTTTTAAGAAATTTAATACGAAGTATAAGACTTTGTCATTGCTACTTACCTTAAGAAAAATTAAAAATCCAATATTGCCCACCAAACCAATCAAACCAAATTGACTGATTACATATAAGTATTTATATTTAGGTAATGCTACTTTTTCTCTCCCTACAATACTTCAATCTTATTAATCATTGAACATTTCTATCTCTTGGAGTGTTGTGCACACGTTGGGTTACAACCCAATGACAGAAAAATTCGGATAAGAACAAAATCTGACAGCTGCAATGCCAATTTTTATATTATATACGTGATACATGTGAATATGTGATTATGTGAATGATTAATTAAGAAAGAAAGAAGTACAAAGTAATAGAAATAATAAATTAAAAATGAATTAACAAATTAATTAAATTAGGGATTGAACCAAAACCTACCAAGTACCAACCACAAGCTAAGTAAATGAATTTCTTACATAATGTTATTAAACCAACTCAGCCACCTAAAAAATCTATAATTTGGCATAACTGTAATTTTTAACTAATAGAGAATAAGAAAATTTACAATAAAACACTTGTAAATTAGTGTAATAAATACCTATTATTTGTATGTTAAAGGTTTTTTTTTTCTTTTTTTTAGCTAGATTTTTCGTTCTACATGTATAATTTTCTTTCAAATTTCTTACTTACTGTACATGTTAATATATTTTACAATGCTAAATTTTTTTTACCAATTGCTCTAAAAATTACACATACCGATCACACCTTTGTTTCCTATCATTGACATTTCTATTTTACAATGTTTCATAATATATAAAGGATTTATTGAGTAAAAACAAATGGAGTTATATACTATCTTCGTTTCAGATTATGTGTAACAGTTGGATTTTTTTTTTTTTTTTTTCTCTCAAATACAAAAAAATCAATTATTGTACTACCTTTGTTTTTGTTATGTGCAATAAAAAAGGGTGTTACTTTTAAGACATAAAATATTCCTTTATTGTGTATTATAAGAAACAGATATAGTACATAATATGAAACAAGTTTAAATTGATGCGCATTTGCACTATAAAAACATGAAATAACGAGTGATATACGTACCATTGCAGCAAGAGGAGAGCCGTACATGACGACATTGAGGCCCGCACATAAAAAACCTAAAGCATCAATTTGATATTTCTGTTGTAACGCCAACTTTGGTACTATTATTGCTGCTGCCAAAAATCCCAAATCTAATAGGCCCACTAGTATCCAAGTCTTTACCTGCAAGTATTAATTATAATTCAATTTATATTAAATTACGCACGCACCATAATTTAAATGCCTATTGTTCATGATAATGACATTCATGAACCATTTTCATCATACAAATAATAAAAATCTAGCAAGTTATCACAAATCAAATTGCAAATGTTGGGGCCAATATTTTCTTTTCACATCGAATTGTTCTTAAGCAACACAACAATTATTATAATGTGTGGCTTACTATCTCCAATGGATAATATGTGGTGCTAAATCTTTGTTGTCAAACCTTTTTTTTTTAAAAAAAAACAACTTTGGTTGTTGCAATGTCATTATGTAATATATTTCTATTACTCGTCGTATTGCTACATTTACATTTTTCTCTACTCATTTCTAGGTTTATGTATCTAGAATACATGCAAAGAACATTACAGATGTAAGGGTAGTTGGAAATTCGGGTTTTTGAAATTATTATACATGATGAGAATGTTAACCATTCCCAATTTGACGCACATACAAATACACGTAATTAGTGTCTATGCCAATAGATTTCAATCATCCGATCCATAAACTTTCAAGACAGTGCTTATAGATAACAATCCAAGTTTCATAAAATTTATAAAAAAAAAAAATACAATTGAAAAATAGAGCGGCAACTTTCCTAACTTATTCCCACTAAAATGAACGAAACACAAATCCTTTTACCACATGATTCACGAAGCAAAATAAATATAAATTATTAGTATCTACTTTTATTAAGCAATTATGAAATCTAACAAAAAGAAATCAACATTACTCGAGAATTAGAGATATTATAACAGAGTCGAAATGTTTTGTTAAACATAATCTAATTTGATCTAATTTATTACATCATTAGTAATATATATTTTCAAAAAGGTGCTAAAAATAATGTATTGAATAAACTAAATTAGAAAACAAAATGAAAAGTCAATGGAAATCGGAAAACAAAAGCAGGTTTTTAACTATATGATAAGCAAAATAAGATGACAATGGTGGCATATTTATTAAATTAAATATATATAAATATACATAGATCAAACTATTAAAACAATATCATAGCATTTTGTGCGTATAAATTTAAAACTCCCTTTATTCACTAAGATTTCCATCAATTCCATCAATTGACTTGATAAACTCTTACAAAAAATAATTAAATGAGACAATCTTAGTGCAACGGAGTGAGTATGTTTAGATAGCTTCCTACCTTCAATCTGCGAGGGGCAAAAACAAGGAACACAATGACGTAGATGATCTCGACAACGACTCCGAACCCGTTAATGGTAGATACAAGATATTCAGGCTTGATAAGACCATAGTAAGTCCATAAAGATGCATTCAAAAGTGTACATATATATGGAATACTCTCAAAGTTTTCTGTGGATCGATGCTCTATGATCCTCTTGAACGTTGACCTGCATGAAGTTAAATTAATCCCAATAATTTTCATCAATATATATCTCTATTTATTATTTATGATCAAATAATATAATCAAGCAATAATATATGATAATCTAAAAGACTTACACTGGAGAAAGAAACATGAGTAATGAAATTACATTGCCTGCAAGAAAATAAAAATATAAATGTTAGTTATGAATATAATTGAAAATTATTACAAATTTTTTAGGACTAAGCTAATTGCTATATTATTACCAATGACTCCAACGTAAAAGCTTAAATCTGCCATTTTCACTTATTTTCTATTTTTTATTTTTTTGTTTTTGGGAAAAAAATGTTGAAATAATTTGGTAGAACTATGGTTTGGACTTTGGAAGATGGGGATGATGATCAGGTAAAAAGAGAAAGAAAAAGAGAAAGGGATTGTTTTAATTAAAGGGGAAAAAACAACTAGGCTTTGTGTTTGTATAATAAAATTATTCATAAAAGTATTGTAGTATAATACTTATAACTTTAATGTGGATCTCACCATATAAAAATAGCGTTAATAAAATGGAACGTAGCTTTCGTGCAGAATTTTTTTGTGTTGTTTTATTACTTATGCTTGACCAAGTTGATTTTTGTTATTATTTTAGTTATTTGATTTTGGTGGATAGATAGACGGTGAGCATTTATCCTAATTTATGGGTTTTTTTTTTAATTATTTTTTTTTATAGATATATGTACATATATAAAATTTAATAAGATTTTCCCACTGTCCTACATGTTACAATTGGTGGATAGCATGATTTTTTTTCTACTAGAGTGAAACTAGTTATGGACGGGGTTTAAGAATAGTTCTAACATAATATATATATAAAACAACAAAAAGAAAAAAAAAATATTACTCCCTCCATCCTAGAATACATGAGACGTTGGACTTTTTTCACTATTCATGCATCTTTGACCATAATTTTTACTAACATAATAAAAACATATTTTATTATAAAATATGTTGTTAAATAGGTATTATTATAATGTTTCATAATATAATTTTTTTAAGAAAGTTCATATATAAAAATAAAGTCAAATTAGTGCATTGACATGTGTGCAATGTTGATTGTGTCATGAATTCTGAGACAGAGGGAGAATATTTATAGGAAGTCGATTTTTCAAAAATTGCTCCATTCAAGGTTTGGAAAGTTGGTAAAAATTAACAAAGTCAGTCCTAAATTATTGTACTTCAAATAATTAGATTTTTAATTTTGGGTGACACGCTAAACTAAGACTATGTTTAATAAGGTCTAATCAAGTCTAATAATAAGGTCCAAAAAGTTTTAATAAGTTCAATCAGGTCTAATAAGTTCCAATAAATTCAATCAGCTCTAATAAGTTGGAAATATTGCCCGGAATAATCCCACCTTTGGGGTCTCCACTAAAAATAATCTCACCTTTGGGTTATTTTTAAATAATCAGACCTTTATACACAATCTGCTCAAATTGGTCTCAACCGTTCATATAACTTATAACAAGTTACCAGACACGTGGCGGCCTATGATTGGTACAAAAAAAAATTACAATAAATAATAATTTCAAATATATAAAATAAACAAAAAAATGTTATAAAATAAAGAGAAAATATGAGAGATGGAGAGAGAATTCATCAGCTTATTATTCCATAGAGTACGGATATATATATATAATATAACTAGGGTTTGCTTAGATAACAATAAACCCTAGATCTAGAATATTCCGGAATGATACAAGGAGGATAATGGATATCCACAAATATTTCATAACACTCCCCCTTGGATGTCCATTATTGAAGAGTGCGTGTGCCTCGTTAAAACCTTATTAGGAAAAACCCTGTGGGATAAAAAAAACCTAATGAAGGAAAAAGAGTACAACGTTCTTCTTAATACGCTCGAGATGCCGCCTCATTAAAAACCTTACCAGGAAAACCCAATTTGGGACAAAACCATGGTCAAGGGAAAAAGAGTGCAGCGCATATTTTTCTCCCCCTGATGAATACATAGCTTGAGATCTTCTAGCGCCGCAACAATGAATCCAATATGATTGGATATTTTCTAATATGTAGTCAAATATCATTCTTAGTCTTCGATCCTCCTAAACTGAAAGTGCATCTCCAAGTCTTCAAGAGAACATGTGAAGTGTCTTCATTTCACCATACATGTATTTATCTCTATATCATTCCAAACCTCTGTTTCAATAAAGTTACTTTAAAAATTAAACTTATGCGGTTAGGCCTTCTTCTGGAGGTCGTGAATACTAAAAATCGATGATCATTATTTGATCAAATATTCATTAATAATAATTTGATAACAAAACTTGATATTATTAATGTCGTTCTTCAATTTCATATGAATTATAATATAACACATGTATTTAGATACGCTAATCATGGTTCTTCTGGACCATAAGCAAAAATTCTCACTTATAAGTATTCCATTGATATTCCTTGGACGTTTCATAATTGACACGATAGCTCTCTTGCAAATATAAAAGCAAATCTCACTAACTTTCATATGCTCAAACTTCAGGTTGAGAAATCAATGATGTAGTCACATAGACTTTTCAAGAGTTTGATAATAATTGCAATATTCAAGATATAATATTTGTAGGGCTATACATACATTGCATATAAGTTCTTCGAGAACTTCTCTTACATGATTCATAAATAATATTAATTAGATCAACGTCGTATATAATTTTATCATAATTATAAGTCTGTTGGAATATAAATATGTCTTACTATACTTTGAATGAGCATGCACATACACTAGAAATATTGTATAGAAACTAATGCATGCAATATGAGATATATAAAACATGATAACATATTAAGCAAAAATACAATAAGTAATGCATCTAACAACTACTGACATATGTAATGAACAATCCGTTAACCTATGACTTATACACGCATATAAACATACATATGACTCAAAATAATGCAAGACACTGTACAGTGTGGATTTAAAAATCCATATTTCATTGGACTAATGGTCCATAATAAACTTTTGATCATTATATGTCGACATCAAAATGGACATATATTCAAGATCCCTTATTCACTAGTCCATTCTATCATGCATATGCATTATTTGTCGGTTCCATCATATACCGGTATCATCATATAATTTCTCAGGGTAAAATTTTAATTTGCATGCTATTTCGACAATGATATCTTAATACATTTTTCATTGGTACCATCATAATTTTTTCGTACATCATATGCCATCTATTGTAATAATTCAGATATCTATACCAATTTTGGGTATTTATACACTATGGTATTTATATACTATTACACTATTAAAAGTGTTAACTGCACTATCTTGCCACATATCATATCTTTATTTTGGAACCGATCATACAGCCTACACTTCAAGTGTAGTGATTCAAGTATAATTAGCAAGATTTTATCCCAATGTATACAAATAATATGATAAAAAAGTATCTCCAACGCTATGCAACATGAGTCATAACTAGATACAAATCAAATCATAAATGTGCAACATATCTTGATAATATATAGGCAAAATTTGGCATATAACTTTTCAAACTTCCTTTATAGGAATCATCAATTATATATTTTTCGATTTTTCCAACTTTTGCTAATTTTTCTCCCCCTAAGTTGGTAAAATATCTCATTTATAGAGGCGTTTAATTTTATACCAACTTAGTATACAAATTTGCATTAAAATTCATTTCATTGGGAGGATCACAATAAAAATAATCTCTTAAAAAATTTTATTAAACAAGATTTATCTCTTCTAGAGAACAATTTCAATGAAGAATCATTAACTTTACACATCATGTGTATTTATTATTACATTTTCCATAATATTTTCTCTTCCGGAGATCAATGTCAATGAGGAGACATGTGTTGTGCAGTTGTACGTTTTTTTTTCTTCTCCTATTTCTTATGTGCTGACATATAATAGCCCCAATCAAAAGAATTGGTATACAAGCATAAATTACTTGCTTGTAATTCTACTAGGTGGTGATCTTCTAGATATTTGAAGACTTAAATAGTGTATTTAGTGAGCTTCTGATCACCTAATACTTGACAATAATATATAAGTTATTCTGGTGAACTTCTGGTCACCTATTACTCTTTCGTATATATGAAAATCAAAACCTATTAGCTCTTAAAATTTTCATCAAACAAAAATTATTATAGCTCAATCCCAATGTTATGTCTTGCCATTCAATTCATTTCATATATCTAACATTGAGAGAGTGTCAGCACATTATCAAATGAAACTTCAGGTTTTCATAACGGGTATTTATTGAACCCGGATGACCTAATATAATTATCACATCCAATCGTTTATCTAAATTTAAATTATGGTTAGTTTTCCAACACTGGTAATCACTTTATGAGACATAATTTATGCATGGCCATGAATATGATGTGATATTAGAACACCAACATGTGTTTCTTTATATATGGCAAGACAATCAACTAATACTTGATCCAATAATTTATACTCTGCTGGAGTTTAGACTATAATCTTGATACATGCTAAGCTTGTTGGATAATTCTATACTCTTCTAGAGTACTCTATATAATCATGGTACAAATTCCTTTTAATAAAATAATCTCTTATAAAGATCTATCAAAATGTATCACTATTTGCCCTTTTCCTGATTCAAGATTCTTATATTTTATTTTAGAACCTATTGAAATACCACGCTTCAGGCGTGCTTTAGGTTCATTAAAAATTGATGTTTGTTGTCCTTCTAGGACATTAGTTTTAATTGGACCATTTACATTTGATATAGAGTCAATGTCATTTATTCATATCCACTTCAGGATGGTGTCATTAAATATTTAATAATTATGTGGTCAACTTTATTAAATAAATCATTGATATTTAAGCTAATGTATGTAACAAATTGACTATAATGTATCTTATTATTTATGTGCAAGGATTACATAAAATAATGAAATAAATACAATCTCCCCCTAATCCTTGCATATGGGGCACGAAATGAATTCCAACAACCTTTAAATCTCTTGCACCTTTTATGACATAAATTCTTTTAGCAATGCATGTATCAAGCACAATAGAACTATTCTTATAAACTCTTACTTGTAACTCTTGCTCAATTATATAATCTCTATAAGTATGGGCATAATAAATATAATTTTACAACTAAGTTTCCCACAATGTCATCTATCTCTTGCTCATATAAAAATTGTGCAATCATGTTTAATTTGCAAATCGTATAATTTTGCATGAATTATATTAATCACGAAAACATGCATGTATCATCTTAATCAAGAATCTAGCTAGTAATCTGTGAATCATTAATACTCACCCAAAGTATGGTATCTAAAATAACCACCAAATTAAAAGACATTATGTCAACTTTATTTTCTAAACTTTTGTATTATTCTTAAGGGTTTTGGGCATTATAAGTTTAAGAAACTTTAAGTCTATGTGTGTGAGTTCTCTTTATAAATCTAGAAAACTTCAGGTCCGCACATCATGGTTTTGCAATTCTTATTTAATGAATCATAATTAAGAAAACATCATGCAATCATATTTGTTATCCTTTCAATCCCAATTTCTCATTTACTTCAGGGAGTGAGTAAATCTAGTAATTTATGATTTACCGACTCACATCCACCCAGAGTTCGGTGTCGTCTAGAATACTATTCAAAGTCTAGCCTTTTATATATTCTTTCTCATGGCGTTAAGGAGAGAATAAACTTATAATAATAGTCTTGCTCATATGTAACAAATATTAGTCGTACTCATATGTATAGACTCTCATCTCATTTATAAAACCAAACCAAATGAATGTATGGACATCAAACAAGTTAAGACGAGAGCGTTTAATTAACAATTAGTTACTCCGGTTCAAACAAGAGGATCAAATAGGTTTCATGCATGTCCCATATTTTGCAAAATTGCAACAAATATGTATTATGACTATTATCTATACGTGGATATAATGTGAACTATTAAAAGGTGAAGAAAATATAGAAATGTTCCAATCCAAGACTAATATCACATATCAGCTTGTATGTGCTAGTATATAAAAGCATCATGTTAACAAAGAAGTATTATCATTATCGCATGTCAATAAATATGTATTATCATTATCACAAGAAAGCATCATGTTATTTGGTGAGAGTTATAGTAGAGTACATACTATATATATACTACCATACATAATATAAATAGATATAGAATATCCTAGCTCTTAGAAACGAAACTTAATGCAAAAAAAAATGTAGGTGTATCTGCCTTGATCTATTAGCCTAAAAATTGTGTAAAATCTTATTATTTGATAAGTAAAGTTAAATAATAATCCAATGTAGTTAACCAATGTTGGGATAATGATAATCATCAAATAAACAATTAAATTATCAATGTGATAATATATTGTAATCCGAATAAGCATCGATTACCTTAATAGCGAATTGGTGGAACATAAGGTATACTTGTATCATATTGTATTACATAGGCATCATACTATTGTAGTTCACATTCTAGGATTTATAAAAGGCTACATAATAGACAAATCACACAAAGTGAATATAGCTACCACTACTTAAACAAAATTAGAATATAAAGTTTCAAGATTAAAAATAAACAGATCAAAATTATTTGATAGAGTATTACTCCGTAGTCCATACAATATCAAAATTAAACCGATGCAGTAAGGCAATGGCAATGGAGTTAATGCATAATTAGAGGTACTCGCACATGTTTAATTTCCAAAAATCACCAAACAACTTATTAGGAGTTATTACCTTAAATCCACCTTAAACTCTGTAATTAATTTGATTGGGTGTTGAAATTACAAGATTAGCTACCTCTTTAACAAAACTATTCACAAAAACTGAACATCAAATTGGTTGTAAACTCATAATTGTTGCTCAAAACAGAAAATCCTATCCAAACAGTTTACGTTCCTCTAACGGCCCCGCGCCTTGTTAATCCAAAAAATGAATTAACTCCACTTACAATACAACTCACAGAAGTACACTATCTCAACGCATCAAATCAATACAAACACGACAACCGATTACAACAAACATTTTCTACATACAGAAAACTTGTTAATTCAGTTACATCCTCAGAAATATAGCATTAATCTTAAGACACTTGATATTAATCCAATAAAAAGTATCATATATTTCAGCGGTAAAATACCAAAATCAAGCACCCATCTCATCAATCAACAGAAGAGAAACACAGCAAAGATTTATCAATTGCAAGAGATTGAAATTAAAATTAAGAAAATCTGCATAAACAAAATTAAACAATAAAACAAAAACTAAAAAAAAAAAAAATCATAAGAACAAACCTCACTCAATTTATCCAAAGTAGCAACAGCACTCGTTGTAACCTCCTTGGGTTTGCCGAAAATCCTCATAAACATGATTAATTAATGGGGTTTGATCCGTAAAAATCAACAAAGAAAACCCAGATAAAGGAGAACAAGATTTAGAGCGGGAGGAAACCGCGTAAATTGGGAAAACGGGGTTTGATAACAAAAATTGATTGATTTGATCAATTAAGCAAATATCTCTGATAATATGAATCTTGAAATGGTAGCAAAAGATATTTGAAGAGAAGGTTTGAGAGGAATTTCAATGGAGGAAAGTGGTATACACATAATTATGTATATGTATAGGAATCAAAAGATTTATTAATTATTTAGAGCTTTGGTGCTGATAACATGTTATAAAATAAAGAGAAAATACGAGAGATGGAGAGAGAATTCATCAGCTTATTATTGCATAGAGTACGGATATATATATACAATATAACTAGGGTTTGTTTAGATAACAATAAACCCTAGATTTAGAATATTTCGGAATGATACAAGGAGGATAATGGATATCCACAAATATTTCATAACAAAAAACTAATTTTTTTTTTTGAAAAATCCAAAAAGCCCAACCACCACCCACTAGCCACCCCCTTCTCCCCATACCAGCGGCTGTCGACCGGCGATCACCTCCCTCTCCTGTTGCCAGCGACCCAATTCCCTACCTTTCCCCATTCCCGTCCCTAAACGCAACCCCCAAACCCTAAACCCAAACCCGGAAAACCACCTAATTAAACGACACTCAAACTCGTTTTTGATAGTTTTGGGGGTTAGGTTTAGGGTTTAGGGGTGACGAATCTGGGTGTAAAGGGGGAGGAGAGTCGATTCAGGTGGGGGACGGGGGAGGAGGACGGGGGGAAATGGGAAAATGGGTGGTGTCAGAGTAGTGGGAGGGGAAACCGGAAATGGCTAAAAGGGAGGGGTAGAGTGTCGTGGTTAGGTGAAAGTGTGGGGAGTGGGTTCACCTGGCCGAGGGATGGAGGTGGTCGCTGGCGCTGGGGATGGAGGTGATCACCGGTGTCGGCCGCTGGCAGGGGCTGGCACTGGTTGTGGGGAAGGGGGGTGGCTGGGCTTTTTTTTTTTTTTTTTTAATAATTTGTTTATTTAATATAATTATAGTTAAATACTTAATTTTTTAATTTTGGAAAAATCAAGTTGTGATACGAAAAAAAAAAATCATCTCTTTAACCGGTTACTAGTCACTTGGGACCTTTTTGAGCGGATTGAGTATAAAGGTCGGATTATTTAAAAATAACGAAATGTGGGATTTTTTTGGGCGGACGCCCCAAAAAGGTGGGATTATTCCGGGAAATATTTCCTAAAAAGTTTAATAAGTCTAATACATTCAAATAAATTCAAGTTTAGATAAGTTCAAATCAAATAAGTTAAGGTCCAACTAAGTGAAGAGAACACACCCCAAATAATAATATTTAATAAAATTAATTTAAGTTCTGTAAAGATAATTTTTACTTCAATAAAATAAGCTCAGTTTAGGAAAAATAATTTAGATATAGTAAAACTCCTTTTTAGTTTGTAACTTTAAAGAATAAATATTATCAGGATCCAGTAAAAAAAAGTTTTCTTTGATAAAAAAGAATAATTTAAGTTTAGCAAATATGATTTCATTTCATCAATAAAGTTAATTTTAGTTTAGCTTTAATAGGTGAAGAGAATAGGGCCAACAAAGAATTAAAACTTTGGATTTTTTTTTTTATAAAATTACATCAATTAAAATTGAAAACCATTCATGGATTCTATGAAAGGGACAAATGCAATCACGAATATTAATCCATGAAGGTTACACCCCATTCACAATCCATGAGATTGCAAACTCCATATGGTCATCGAACCACGACTGGAGGATCGGGATGAAGGTACAAAATTGAGTCAAGGAGACAATTTTGCCCATATTAGCCTCTACTTGATTCTTATTATTATTTTGCAATTTAAAAGACATACAATCAAAACTCATTTCGCTCCAAAATAATATAACTAAGTTGGTTGAATATTAATGCACATATAATTCAAAATATTTTAATCACTTATTATTAAGTCAAAAAGATTAAAAGGGACCTAAACCAGTTGCCAAATTATCTTATTATGCATGATTTTCAATTACATATTCTTGATTAAACACGCAAAAAGGGTGATCAAAATAAATAAAATAATGCAACAACAATATTGGAAGTAACATCATATAATTATTGATTAACAATTAAAGCATTCAAATAAATCTAATAAATCATGATACTAGCAAAATATAATAAAACTAGTTATTGGCCTAGGCGATGCTTCGAGATTATGTGATGTGAATCAAGAGGCTAATTCTTTTGAAGGGTCCAAGACACTTTTAAAAGGTTCAAATAGCTCCATTACAAGCTGCCCAAACAAGGAAATAAGAAAGGAAGGGTTCGCTAGTTCAATAGAGAAAGAAGGAAGCACGAATTGCAAAGAAGAAGGATTTGCGCAGTTCACTTCCGGCAAGGATGAAGGCGGCCACGCACCGAGATTGGGGCCACGCGCCACCTACCAGGACCCACCTTGAACCCATATACAACATGGGCCGGCACGTGAGGCTAGTGCAGGCGTGTGAGGTGTTTATCCGGTGGCAGTACGAAAAGAAAGATTTTCTGTACTTAGTTTTTTTCTAGAGTTTTTGCTTGCAAGTTTTTACCTTTCACTTGAAAGGGTTTTTCTTGGTTTAAGCAATTAGGATTCTTCTTAATTTCTGTTATTTTAGTTTAAAATAATTTCTAAGTCAATTAGGAATTGTTTTAAGAAGTTTTAGGTTAATTAGAACTAGTCTTATTACTAGTTTTCCTAGTTCCATTAGAATTGGTTTTCCTATTCTATCTAGGATACTTGGGGATCAAGGCTAGGGTTTTTTCCTAGTTCGAATAGACTTAGGAATAGTTAGTTTTAGTCTATAAATAAGGGATTTTTCGTGTCTTTGTACACACAACCAGAAAATTCAATACAAGTTTATTGTTTGTTTTGCTTAATTGCTTACAAATTCTTTTGCTAATTTTCAATTCAAGGAGTTGTTTTGATAATTAGAACGTTCAATACTTAGTTCTAGGAGTAGTCTAAGTTTTGTTCATCAAAGTACTTAGTTCCAGGAGTGGTCTAGGTAATTTGAGAGGTGTTGAATTCGTTCCAGGAGTGGTCGTTTTCAAAGTCATATCCGGTTCGTTATTCTTAAGTTGTTTGATTTTCTTAGGAAATTCGAAGGGCTTGTGTTACTTGTGTGATTTTAGATTCTTTATTAAGTTAAGGGGTTTAAATCCACATCATTATGTAATTATTAATTTCTCAATTATATGCTTATGGGGTGATAAACTACAAAATCTGACGTGGGTGCGAACTTGGTGGAGGAAGCTGAAGAAGTGTCCCGTGTTGTGACACGTAGCCGTGCTAAACTCCTTGGTGGTCAACTCGATACTCGAGTGACTTTTTGATTGATTAGAATAAAGCTCCAAGGATTCAATGTGTTAGCCAAGAGAGAAAACTTGTTTATGTATTACTCAACTTCAATCAACCATATTTTTTTATTTACAAAGAATTTTCAAGTGATTCAAACTGGAGTTGAAAGTAGAGTCCGAGAGCTTTCCAACGATAGTTCATATGTAGATTTGAGCAAGAAACAAAAAAGTTATAACGTTTGAAGTTGAGCAGGCCCGCTCCCCCTATAAGGAGCGCCTGCTCCTCACAGTGGAGCTCCCGCTCCTAAGGACGTCGATTGAGTTTTTAGTGTTGAGGAGCGCCACTCCTACCCTTTAGAGCGGCCGCTCTAGAGGCCCTGTTTCGAGCGGACAACTTCATTTCTTTTGTGCTTATTTTTGCTATCTTTTAATCTTGGCCGCCTTTCATTTGTAATCTAAGGGGTGTAATTTAAGAACATTAGGGTTTGTTTATAAAACCTTTAAATAGGGCTATGCTTGCTTTTGGGACAACTTTTGCTTAATTTTGAATCTCATGAGACTTTCTCTCTCTACCCATAATCTTTGTGATTATTTGCTATCTTTGTGATTGCTACTTTGTAATATTTGTGGTTACACCTTAATCCTAGCTTTACTTTGTGTTGGCTTTGATTAAGAACCCCTATTTCAATTCGTAGATCTTGGTGATTGTTGAGATAGGCTTATCTGGTTTTGTTGATTTGAAATTGTTGTTAGTTGATTTTTCCCCTCTTTTCTTGGTTTTATTGGTTATGTCATATCAAAATCAATAGGAGTATAATGTTGCATTAGTGGAAAAAAGTTATTTGCAGCGCGCCCAAACCCCCTCTTTTATAGTGTTAGTTTTCGTGTGCTGTATATGTGGCCAATGCTATAACTATATATTATTTGCAACGCATAAAAACGCTACAAAAAATGATTATTTGCAGCCTGCCTAACCCCATGCGCTGCAAAAAAGTTGGATTATTTGCAGCATGCCCAAGCTAGGTGTGTTGCAAATAGTCTAAATAATTTACAAAATAATTGGACTATTTGCAGCGCACCCTACCTAAGAGCACTTCAAATAGTTTGATTTTTTGCAGCGCACTGTACCTAAGCGCGCTGTAAATATTTTTTATTTTTTATTTTTTTACTTCTCCTTAAGTTACAAAGTAACGCAAAACAAATAGAAATAATTTTGATGATTTTAACAAAGCCAAATATCAAGGTCATTATAAAAAAATACATGCAAATCATGGGGTACTCCATCCTCTAACCAAACATGAAAACCATTAAAATTTCAACTCAACTTTGCTAAGCTATGAGCAACTTGATTCCCTGATCTTTTGACGAACAAGACTGAAAAGCTTTGACATCTTTCAGTGAGCTTGAGTATATCCTTTACCACATTACCAAAAGCTGTTGCAGAAGACTGATTGAACTAGATAATTCCGTCTTAGCATAATACAGATTAGTCTAAACTTGCTTCAGCCGCTGCTGCAGAAGCGAGATAACTCCCACAAAATTATAGACCAGATCACGCAGCCTCGGCCCAACCTCGTATGGAATTAACAACATAGCTAACTCATCTTCAAGCTGTACTAGGTATCATTTTTGTAGCATAACTTCTTTCTGGGACAGCAATGTATGACTGGGATTGTCACTGCTCGGGATATTGAATACACAGCTGCTAACGTGGGTGTTGCCTGAAATTATGACAATTCAAGCCACCAACGTTTTAGTTTTCATGATGCATGCCTTGGGGTAATCATTTTGTTGCATTAAAAGTTTATAATGATGAGATTTTTGCCTTCTCAATCAAACCCAAAACCCCAGGTTTTGAAGGTGTTTAACATTTCCCCCTTTCTGTTTGGATAACATCAGCACCTCCGAGCTGCAGGAACTCTGCTAGCCTGGCCAAACACACATTAATGCAGAATAATGTTCAACCAACACAAGATTGCTGTTCCACCTAAAGAAAAAATAATTCTAAATTAATCAGTAAATTACATAATTCAGTAGATAGTCTTTGCAAATTGCACCCTATCAGTTGGTTCTTTCCTAGAATAACAATTACAGATTGACTAAGGTTGTAACCTGTGCAAGAAACTACTAAGTTAGAACTCGTGAAAGATAGTATCGCAAATTTTTTCCATTGGATAACTTCACAACACTGCCTTATTTCCACTAGCAATAGTAAATTATCCCATCACTTGAAATATCATCACTAAGAAATAATAAAATAAAGCAGAAAAAACTTAATAATTTGGCAGCTCACCAGAGATATGCTCTACAAAAATTCTACAACATTCCCACATGCTTTTCACTGACTGATTGTTGAGCACTCCAGTAAGTTTAATTAAGCTAGTAAGAAAAATACGTACACAACAACTGCATGAACAAAAGATCAGCCTAGGATGTGGAGTAAAGAAGAATAGACCTCAATTCGGATACCACAACCTCGTAACAGAACAAGATTAGCAATGCTCTTTCCCTCTGCTACTAATAAATTAAATGGTTGACCTTCGTTGACTAACCACTATTTGCAGCGGTTTTTTCCACCAGTCTATGTGGTCATTTATTAGCCAAATACTTTCTTTTTCTATCGAAAATATATATAAACACAAAATCATTCTAATTTAAATTATTTTAACTATATATAATGAAAAACAGTGAATTCATTGAAATGATGACTTCATACCCATATTAAACCATCCAATTTAAATACAACATAAAAATAAAAGATTATAACAATCAAGTATTACTGAGATTTTTTCCTCAAAGCCTCAAGATTGTCTAAGCCTCAAGATTGTCTATAGAGGAGAGACATTGAAAAACATTATTTAAATTGTTTACAACCGTAAATCATATTGATATACTCTCATAATATATTATTCAAATTTACATTTGTGATTTGACTGTTTAATTTCCCTCTTCATCAGCGTCAATCTTGCATACTAAAGTACGCATAAAAAATAATCATAAATTAAAAAATTATTGTTCCGAATGTAACCCGATAACCCGTATTCAGATTCCGTGAAGACCCTATCGTCCAGGTAAGCACCTACATAGACAATGAGGATTAGCTAACCCCGGGGTGAGAACCACTCCGATGATAAAGTTAGAAAGTGTTTAAGAAGAAGAGAAGATCTTGAGAGAGAAGGAGAGAGAGAGAGCATTTATTGTTACCTTTTAACGAAGGATTAACTTGCTTATTTATAGAAGATTCACCTGACATGTGGCTACATGCCATGCAAATGACACACATGCCAAGTGTTGGTTGCCTCACGCCACGTGGTATACACAAGACGGCCTTAATCTATGCCGTTATAAGCAATTACCGACATGGTCATTATGACCAGCAGTAGTAATCCAAGTGTTCTCTAAAAGGGGTGATATCGGCACTGATATGATCTTTATCGGTATCTCCCCATACAACTAGCCCCCCTAAGTGAGGACGTCTGTGCAACTGATGTTCTCACTTGTCCTTGCTTTCATTGTTAAAGCGTTGATACCCTTTTAAGTGTCCCATCACTTTAACCTATGGGAGTCTGAGTTTTTACTCATTCTCAATCATTTTGACTTTAGGAGACTGAGTTCTAACTTGAATTAAATCATTTCAACTTTAGGAGACTGAGTTCTCACTTGAATTATATCATTTCAACTTTTGGCGATTGAGTTCTTATTTGAACTCAATCATTTAACTTTTGGAGTCTGGGAGCAAAAAAATTTCGGCCCCCCAAGTGAGCTTGTCTGCTGATAGCAGATAAGCGCTACTTTATATTTAGGCTTAGAGCAAAAAAATCTCCGATTTGCCCCCCAAGTGAGCTTGTGGCTGAGCTCTACTTAATATGCAAGCTGGGAGCAAAAAATCTCCGAATTGCCTCCTAAGTGAGCTTGTTTGCTGATAGCAGATAAGCTCTACTTTATATACAGGCTGGGAGCAACAAATATCCGATTTGCACCCCAAGTGAGCTTGTCTGCTGATAGCAGATAAGCTTTACTTTATATGTAGGCTGAGAGCAAAAAATCTCTAATTTGCCCCCTAAGTGAGCTTGTTTGCTGATAGTAGATAAGCTCTACTTTATATGCAGGCTGGGAGCAAATGCCCCCTAAGTGAGCTTGTATGCTGATGGTAGATAAGCTCTACTTTATATTTAGGCTGGCAGCAAAAAATCTCCGATTTGCCCCCCAAGTGAGCTTGTCTGCTAATGGCAGATAAGCTCTAATTTATATTTTGGCTGGGTGCAAAAAGTCTCCGATTTGCCTCCCAAGTGAGCTTGTCTGCTGATAGTAGATAAGCTCTACTTCAAATGTAGGCTGGGAGCAAAAATTCTCCGATTTGCCCCCCAAGTTGATACTTTTCGTGTCTGTTTGGTTGTTGTTTATTAGTTGTTTTGGAGTTGCTAAGGGCAACTGTTATTGTCGTTATTTGGGAGTGGTGGCTGTGAAGTTGGGGTTGTTACTAGGGGATTAGTGGTTGCTCTATGTGCGAATTTGGAAGTGGAACTGGTGGTTGATTGGGGCCGAGTTGAGCAAGACATTGATGTTGTGGGTGCGTGTATGGTGGTGTTCGGTTGGGCTGTTGTTGGTGGGTGAAGGTGGGGAGCAAAAAACTAACGGGAAAGGGGGTTGGTGGCTTCTCCAATGGGAAAGGGGAGTGGGGCTGCTCCAGCAACGAAGGTGTAGGCAGGGGGACTGTTTTAGATGGTGGCCGGGAAGGGGATTTAGGTGGTGGCCGGGGAGGGGAAGGGGAGAAAGGGGCATGGTTGATTTTTTTATTTTTTTTATAAGTATTATTTTTGTTATTGTTTTCTAAAAAAAGTTAAGACCAATCATAAGGGGACACATGACAAGTCACCTTCTAACACAGGTTACCAATTTCACAAACCGATCAAAGGACTATTATGAGCAGATGAGGATAAAAGGTGGGATTGTATTTAGGATTCGCAAAAGTGGGATTATTTTGAACAGAAATGACAAAGGTGGAATTATTCGTTTTAATTTAACCTTTTCTAGATATAAATTGAGCTTCCAACATTATATTCTCTCAGAAGAATTCAAAGCATGTTTCTCTTTTATCTCCCTTCCCAAATTTTTATATATTTTGTGTTTGTTCTGTTTTTTTTTCCTCTTTTTTGTCATGAAAATTTTTGAGTATTTTTTTTCTTAAAGATTATTTATGAGTTGGTGTTTTTATTTGAAGATAATCTGTGTTTCTTTTTATTTGTCAAGAAAAAATATTTATGGATCTATGTTTTTCTTTTTAAAGAATTTTTCTGCGTCTTATTTTTCTT
This sequence comes from Chenopodium quinoa, assembly GCF_001683475.1. Classification (NCBI taxonomy): domain Eukaryota; kingdom Viridiplantae; phylum Streptophyta; class Magnoliopsida; order Caryophyllales; family Amaranthaceae; genus Chenopodium; species Chenopodium quinoa. The sequence goes on from NW_018743252.1 coordinate 2,771,996, forward strand.
ACCAAACTTTGAATTTTTTTCTTATCTTTCTTTTTTTTTTCCGAATACCTTCAATTAGAAACATTTGAACATTGACTTTTTTTTTTTTTTACAACATTGGAATCTTCAACTGTTGAACACGTATTTAAATCTTTTTTCAAACAATATCTGAACAAAATATCTTCAACTTTTTCACCCAAATTGTCACCCAAGTTGTGCAACATATGCACACAACAACTCCCTCACCTCACTAACTAATAGCTCCCCTAAGCCAAGCTTGGGACTATTAATGAATAGGGCTCATAAGGCTTGTAATGCAGCAAAATTAATAATAATAATAAATAAAAAAAAAAAAAAACCAGGCAACAACATAGGTCGCAAGGAAGGATCAAATGTATCTAAAATAATCTTAAAGCTTCCTAAGAGAACAAATGGTTTCGACCTTCTCAATGTGCCTATATATGAGCCATACAAGATTATTAATAGTCGCAAACCAAAATTCAAATTCAATGACCTACCGGCAACTAACACACAATTCCTAACCAAATCAAGTAGTTAAGCATCATATTCACATGTATTTGGACAAAATTGACGCATATCAGGGCTTCAAAGTAATAAACATCAAATCATGGCTTATAAATCCTCAATATTCATCATTAGTTACCAAGAATCAAAATTATAACAATTTTCATTAAGGGGCACAGAAAAGCATGATTCATAATTCATTGGAAATGTATATTAAGATTCTTTTTATTTTTTATTTATTTATTTTATTTATTATGTTTTTTTTCCTTTTATTAAAAGTATTTCCTATGAAAGCTGTGAAATATATTCTAAAAGTAATAAATCTTTCCTAAGCTAATAAAGCATAAAATCTAAACTAAGCATACTTAAGAAAATAAAAAGAAAAGGAGAGAACAAAATCTCTATAAACAAGAAATCCCCCCAAACGAAGACAACGTCCTCATTGGTTTGAAGGGAAGTTAGTAGTCTAGATGAATACCCCTCATCAACAAACCCGTAGCCACTACTATCTCAAGTATTGCAATGCATCACTTTGGTACCATTTTGGTTAAGAATAAAACAAAGTTTTAGTGAGCAAAAGATCAAAATTGAGTCATGTAAACTGTTTCGCGGGGATGGCAGTGGGTCGGGGCAAATGGGACGGGGATGGAGGGAGGTTTGGCGGGTAATGGGGTGGGGATGGATATAAAAAGTGTAGCCGCCATGGGTATGAGTTTTAGAGTAAAGCTGTCCCTTCTCCGCCTTGCCCTATTTCCCACCTCTGTCTTTTCCCCCCTTCTACAGCCAAGGAAATAGGATGTCAAGTTAGTTACCAAGTCGTGGATTTGGCACACTGCTCCTAAATTGGTGTCACACTCTAATCTTCTATCAAGTTTAAGATTTCAAAAGCTATTGAGGCCATCAAAGATGCAAGTCATGCAACAATACAATAATCAAACAGAAAATTTATATTCATAATTAAAATCACTAACTTGCTAATGGAGCCACGATAGACCTCTGCATTGCATCATATTCAAGAATCTGGATATACAATAAAGCATCGAGCTCAACGAGTATCCAGCGAGAAATAGCTAACAATCAAATATTAGTCCGATTTTTCAAATCCTAGTCAAGAATAAACAAAGGCATGATTCAGGGAGTAAAATGTACAAGCATAAGGATGTTTTCCTAAGACACTTCATGCTAGGGTTTCAATGGTAATACATAAAGGAGCTCGTCAACATCTATAACATAGCGCCATGGTGTCACAGATCTTCATCTAATAGCATCACCCTCAAAGGAAATCCTTGGCATCATCAACCAGATTTGAATAGCAATACAGCCTTCTGATCCAGATAGAAGTAAATAAAATGGTTTGTCTCATGAGTAACATATGAACCTGTTTCAAAAGTAAAGGACAGAAACATTACAAAACTGATAGAAGATAAACAGTGAAAATTTTGTAGCAAAATCCCATGTTTCCAAACAATATCACTATGCTAGTTGGTACATGCCAATCATCACCAGATTCACCACCCTCCCCTTTTCCAGAGTGATATCTTAATAAGAGCTCCATCACTCTAGAACTGCTTATTTAATGAGAAATAGTTTGCAGATATCAGAAAATAACACCATAATACAGTAATACTCATCAAAGTGATCAAACTGATTTGCACAAGGAAAGAGTGCAATTTATCTTTATAAATTGTAGAATAACCACAATTTCTGTTCATTGCAGGATTTCTCCTAAAATTTTACCATAAAATTTGACAAGACAGTAGGTTCCAGGACACCCCAGGAAAGTGTGATTAAAATTCACGTTTCAGACTTAGTGTGGATTATCAGAGGCTGTAAACTAGAGTCAGACCTACAGCCAGCAATGTTACCGCAAGTCCTTAAGGCTTATAGATATCCAACAAAATACTTCCCCCCCCCCCCCCCAAAACCCAACTCTAACCCCAACAGAGAAGAATAAAAATAAAAAATAAAAAAAATAACAAACAGCAGTAATTCAACCACCATTGTTGCTTGCCTTTGTTTCCCTCATCTTAGTCCTGTTGTACTTGCAAAATTTAAACCAGACTAGACAAAATTCAGACCAGAAATAAAAATAAAAAAAAACAAACCAGAATTTCAAAATTTCAGACCAGGACACCTTAAATAAAGTGAAGAGAATAAAGCCTTTGTACTAAAGTAAACACAAGGTGAGAGAGCCACAAAAGTCACCAAATGGCCAGATTTTGACCTATAAATAAGTCTTTTCTTCATTCAGCATGCGAACCCACTCGTGAGGCTCACAAAATGGAAGCAAGATGTTCCTCAACTACTAGTTTAGAAACACTTATGCTAGAGGAATTTGCGTACTTTTGCTGCCTTCCTATTGTAACAATACTCACAGTTCTCAAACTGCAATGGACGATGCTCCTTAAAAGTTGCACATTAAGATGATGAGATCATTAAAAGGAAGCAACAAAGACCCTAAAATATAGATGATATCCGCTATCTTGCATCATCGAAAGCCCTTTCAGCCAATTACAAAGCATAAATTTTGACAATTCACAGCACCAGAAAAAAAAATGCAGCAGTCCTATCTATCTTCCCATCCAAAAAGAAAAGAGAAAATAAGAGAAAAAGAAACTGATAAAAGGGGGAGTAAGGATGAAGTAAAAAAAAAAAAAACATTATGTAGTTTCCGCTAAACAAGAAGTAATGTTTAATTCAAGCAGAATGCTCACAAAAGTTCGAAGCAAAGTATGAGTTGCAGTAAAGTCTTCTAGGTTGCAATTTTCCTTTCTGTGATTATGCGATCTAATATTCTTGTTGATATTTATTTTTCTTTAATACAGTTCAAGAGCTGAAATGATACATTTGTAGAGTAATGCAAGAGATAGCTTTTCATCATCCCACTGTAACACCAGTTGGCAGGATGGATATGAATGCTTTATCTCAATTTAAAGCATAATTTCTGTTTAGGGTAAAAATACCCTGAACGCGTGGACCAATGAGGAAGTGACATGTCGCTCTAGGAGTTGTCCCAATGAGACCAATCAGGGCATGACACGTGGCATCCCTCATCATTGGGATGATTGGCGGCCTTCAAAGGCCCAAATCCCCGTGCGCCGTAAAATGGCGCGGCCCAAACTCCTAGGTTAAAGTGACCTAAGGAAGGGCACGTTCCCCATGCCCTATAAGTAGGGATATTTACTACCATTGGGGGACACAATCTTTATTACAATCATACAGTCATTTTCAGACACTATTCACCTGTTCTAACAACAGTGAAATCACCTAGATCTCAGGATCCGAGAAGAACTACTTTACTTTCCGCATTTATTTCTCTCCGTTCGGTACTACCTAGATCGTCGGAGGCTTCTATTTGTTGCACGTACAGGCACCAGCAGATCCAGTCTTGGAGTTGTAACTCTCCCGCAGGACACAATAGGAAACCCCGAAACAATTTCCTAATTCCATTCTATCTAGAATACCAATGAGATAAAATATAGCCAAATGCTATTTTATATTATGAGGAGTACACATACACAAAGCATGATTGCCTCTTTAACTGGCCAAATGGAACAACGATGATTTCAAGAAAGTAAATAATTATAAATTGAAAGTTTGAAATTAAAATTGTTTAAGCAGAGTTTATACTCTGCAACATAGACAAGTAAAGCATGTTAAAACCTAGTATGATGACTTGACAAAAACAATTTGACTTGAAATCTGTTTAGGCTACCAAAAAACTGTAGCACAATGCTTCTCAATGTCCCTCATCACCTCATTTGATTCTGTCAATGACTCTAAATGGTGTGTTGTACCACGATTCTGTCTAGAATTTAGAAAGGCACAAAATTTCATGTTTTTATTCTCAATATCGTCATGCAAGAATCCATAAGCATGAAGATATATGCATCTTTCAGGTTCCTTTTTAGAAAAGAAAACTAGAGATGCAATTGGCAAGAAGAAAATATGGAGTCAGATATCACCATTGTAGTACAGTCAAATTAATTCTTGGCTTCATATGGTGATGATGAGACAATAAGCAAGCTCTCAATGACTGAACTACTATCGAAATAAGATATTGAAACATTTTCCATCCCAGTTCTATATCTGTCCATTTTATAGCTCCCATGATTGATGACTAAAAATTAAACATATTTTACCAAAAGAGCATCTAAATTGAATAATCCCAATTAATAACATGGCAAGAGCTAAGAACTAGATAGGATGTGTCCATGTCTAAACTAGACTATGATTACCCAAACTTGGGTTAAAGATTGTCATTGCTCAGACTTGTTAATTTCAGGGATGTCATATAGATATCATTAAACCTAAAGTTATTAAAAGGTATACCAAAGAATGAATCCAGGACCGATACTTGGTTGGAATGAAGAATTTTAGTAACACAGCTCACCACATGTCCCAAAGAATACCAGAAGCCAACAATGCCCATTTCAAAGACCACCATATTAAGCCAGCCACTTTAGTCCAACATGGGTAGACATACTAAATCACAGCCATATGAGTGTTATAATCTTTAATTATTCCTCCAACACAAAAGGCCAGAGAATAGTTTGCTAAAATTAAATCTTGGTCCCTAACTGTGCACCTTAAACCAAAAAAAAAAAAGAAGAGAAAATCCCGATCAAATGTTTGAAACATAACCCAGTATAATAAACTCATGGTTTATTATAGATTTAGAGATATTGTACACACTAAATCATGGATTATTAAAATTTAGAGATATTGTACACCTATGAACCTAGCAGTTTCAGAAAGCAAATTGAAGAAAGTTCAATATATGTCTCCACACCAGATTAATTGTTTAATATCATTCCCCCATCTTATTTTGCGCACTCCTATTTACCAAGCATATCTAAGGCTGAGTTGAGAACATCCGGTCAACTGATAGTGTAATTGGCGTGGCACAAAATTGGTAGTCAGGAGAAAAGGCAGTTCAGAAAGCCAGTCTACTGCACACTAAAATAAAAGATTAAATTTCACCAGAGTAGTAGTCAGGTAAATAATGGATTTATCTAACTGAAAAAAGGAAGGGTGGGGAAGGGATAAGCCATCATTGTTGGAACCTGAAGGTGACCAACACCTCACAATCTATGTTTTCAGATTATGAGCAAGGATAGAATACTGCATACACAGTTCTGAAGATCAAATGCAGCCATTTCCAAGGATTCTCAATGTACCTTATAAGTTAAAGCGTTGAGCATTTCAAATGCAAGACAACAATTTTAATATTTTAGGGTTGTGAATGCACAGCGGAAACAAAGATGTAAATATTGAGAAGAATTAATTGGGAATAAATGAGACAACTCAAACTAGAGAAGTGATCAAGGACACACAATTTAATGTGGGAAAATCCTCAAATTAAGGCCAAAAACCCACGGATGACAAGCACTCGAAAATCCACTATATGAAAAATTGCAGAGAACATGAACCCCAAAATATCAGGGTAAGTACACTAATAACTCTCACTGTTGTAAAAATAATCTTATGAAGATGAAGTACAAAGAAAGAATAGTGGACTGGTAAAATACGTGGATTGTATACAAGGGCTAAAATGAAGGAAGGCTCGTAGTTTTGGTTTCCTGTGTTCAAGATCGTAGTGTGTGTGTATATATATAGTATCACTTACATCAGCATTCTTACAGCTATAATATTGAAGAAATCTCAGGAGTCATTGCTTCCGATATTAAGTAACCTCTAGAAAGTTCTAGCTTGCATGGTACAAGATAGATAATTTTAGAGAGCTTGAGTGATAGCTTTTAAGATTACATACGCTGCACAAGGCATTAGGCCTAGAAAATTTGGGCCATACCTAACAGTCTAAAACTTGGACAAAATTTCATGTGTACTCGTCAAATGAAACCCCAAAATATTTGCCACTTTTTTCATAATTTTATGAACACCTTTGAAGACTTTAAGTACTCCACCTGAGTCAAAATATTTGCAACTTTTTAAATCAAGAGTACTGAAAGGAATGATGGTCTGCTTCAAATCAAAAACAAGTCCTGATTTTAACATCATGTGTCTTGATCCGAATGAAAACAATGCCATGACCTTAGCAACATGACTCATTGCCCATTGAGTAAATCTCATCTCTACAGACGCATAATTAATAAGCAATCCTTTTGAGAATAAATATGGAAAATCATATTCTATGTCACCAAAATAATTTTCTACAGTTCTCTTACATGTCTTCTCGTTTTCTTCAATTTTAAGCAATCGGGAACAATATGCATTTGTTCCCATGCCTGTTACAATATTTGCATAAATATTTTGATCAATTCCATTAGATATGATGTTATGAACCAAATTTTGGCAGTTCTTTTATCGTTTGATCTCCCTACTACATTTAATCCTTCACCTTTATAATTGGAATGAACTTTAAGGTCAAATTTTTCTTTTGAAAGTGAGTATGATTTAACATACTTAAACAAATAAAGAATCATTAAGCATAATTTCCTTTAAATGTTTATAGGAGATGGTAGGGAGCCAATTAATAACTTGGCTCTACCCTCATCATCATCTAAGTTTTCAAGGTATATAATAATAAAATTGAATTCATTGAGATGATTTTGAGTAGAGATACCTTTGGCTATCTGAATTGTATAAAGCCTTTCCTTGAGAAGGGGTTTGTTAGTGTATGCTTTTAGTTTTAGTCATGTAGGGACACCCCCTCCCATAACTAAGCAGAAGTTTTCTCATGTATAATCTCACATAAAACCTATAACCTCCTTAGTTAAACATATTTTGTTTGTAGAAAGTGCTTTCTCATCCAACACTTCTCATTGCTCATCAACCATCATAGTTCATGACTATTTCTCCTTAACATCAAGTGCTAGGTTTAATCTTTAATGCGAGATTAACCTTCATTTGGACTTTACCTAAATTGATCTTGCATCAAACTTATCAATCTCAAACTTCTCCAACAAAGATGTCTTTAATAATGTAAACACTCTAACCATCCTTAGCTCAGATCCCACTTGTTAGGGTTATAAGTGTGTAGCAGAAGCAAAAGATGTAGAGATTGAAAAGAATTATTTGTAATTATTCAATTAATGAGGCAAGAAAAGTAATAAAAAAAGAACACAAAAATTTATTGTGGATGACATCCTCATATGAATGCAAAAAACCCACGCTGTGAATCCATTACATGAAAAATAGGAGAGTAAATGAACCGTAAATTATTAAGGGTGAATAAAACAATTAGAACTCTCACTATTATAAGAGTAAACTCACTAGTACAACGAGGAATAGTGAATAACAAGATTATGTGTGGTAGAGACACTTATAAAAACTGGATCATTATGGTGGATTACTCCAAATGATGCCCGATATCTTATATTTTAATTTGATGTATGATGGTGGATAAAGTGTGTAGAAAAATATACACACATGCTTTTTAATTTGCCACATAACTCTAGAAGTCTCATAAGCATACACTAAAAGTCTCATAAACATACAACCTTTGAAGTAGCTTCCCCGATTTAGAAATATCCAACAACATTAAAATAATTAATTAGTCTTAATGAAATTTGAACCACACTATCCTAACAATGGTATGGCCAAAATTTTATAGGCTTGTCTAGGTAGAGTTTGTGTTCTATAAATCAAAGCAAGATTAGTGATTGCACCTAATTTCTCAAAAAATATCTACAAGCTTGTAATATGCAAGCTTCTTGATCTTTCTAGTGATTACTTACATTGGAAGCAACTAGAATCAACGGCTCATGAGATTTCTAGAACATCATTTCTACAAGAATGATGAAAGTAATTCAAATAATTTTCTAGCTAATTTTTTCTACACCATCTACAACTTTAGATAATGGTGTTTGACTTTCAATCACAAGAATGCACACAAGAAGCCATACTTATACTACTAGTCACCCTACATATTAGCCCGCCCTCCTTGTGTAGTTTTCACCTCATTTACTCGTCCACTATTCTTTCTTTATACTTAACCTAGGTGAGTTTAATGATGAGAGTATTACTCACCTTAAAATTTTAAGGTTCTTGTACTCTACTAATTTACCTCTCTTTGTGGATTTTTTCCACAATAAATTGATCAATTCACTTACCTCATTTATCCTCAATTAATTCTCTCGATCTTTATCTTGTTGCTTCTACTACACTCACAACCATAATGTTGTATTATTAAAGATGTCTTTGATGAAGAATCTTAAGATAGAAAACTTTAATGACATGATAAGTTTAGTAAAACCAAAACGGACACTAGATGGCGAAAATGAATGTCATGTATGATGGATTCATCATTCAACCTGGATTTGGCGTTACATCCTCGTTAAAAGAGTTTAAGTCACTTTTTTTAACCCCAAATATTGAGAGGCTTGCAACCGTAAGTTTCATATGACGAATACATAAGGAATTTATCTCAAGGTGTAAATTACTAAAACAGTGTGACTAAGTGCACAAAAGGACTTATCTCCGCGGGTTTATTTAATTAAGCCGGCTTTCATCTAAGAGAAGCCTCGAACGAACCAATCACAAACCAAAACAAGGCCAATACGTGAAGAGTTCAATGATCGGATTCTTTTGTCGGCATAGCCTCTTTCACAGGATAAAGCTTTGTAGGAACAAGATTGAGGTTAGGAAGAAGGGGTCTCCTCGTAATGAATGAGGTAAAAAAGAAAGAGTCGTAAGATAATTCTAGCATGGTAACAAAAAGTTGGAAAGCTACCGAGAATGATGTACGCCCATGAGACTTCCTAAGTGATGCAACAACTTAAAGAGCGTGTGTAGATTTTTTTTATACATTTTATACACCGCCATGCATCAACTACATAAATGAGATGTTGGGCATCGTTTGAGAATCATACACACCCCTCTAGTGTTTATACTACACACAATCTCCCTTTCCATTTTTTCTCTGTGAGTTTAGTCATAGTTCTTACAATAATGCAAATTATAATTGTAGTATTAACCCCTAATAATTTAGGGTTCTTAAACTCTCCTATTTATGGAATAATGGATATACATAGCTTGTCGTCCTTCCATTTTTTGCCTTTTATCTAAGAATACCTCCTACATCAAATAGTGCTATTCTTGCTCACTTTTCTTCTCTTAGTTATTTCCAATTAATTATCTCAATATCTACATATGGTCCTCGACTACGCACTCACAAACAGAACAAAGAATATAATGAAGAAAAAGATTAATTTGCTCTTTAAAAGCAATTTAAACCTCAAAGTAATAATTTTAGGTGGTATATTGTGATGTGTTGGGTGCATGAAATATTGCAACTTCACCTATGAATTTTTTTTTTTTTTGGGAAATTTATGGTGGCTATTAGTTTTAACATTTTATATTAGGTGGAACTTTTTTTACCATAATATACAATGACCTCCTAGTTTGCTTTTATGTTTTTTTTTTTTTTTTTGGAAATTTATGGTGGCTATTAGATTTAACATTTTATATTAGGTGGAACTTTTTTTACCATAATATACAATGACCTCCTAGTTTGCTTAACTCTACTCCGCATAGAATAAAAATGCGGTATTGATCGCAATCGCGGTAACGGTAACGGAACCGATGCGTTCATTGCGGATCGAGTTGCGGTTATCACGGTAGAATTTTTTTTTAAGAGCTATCAAAGAAAAAATATTTTTAGATAATTTGTTTAAAATTTTAAATAGATATTTTCTTATCCAATAGATTTAGATTGAACTTATCATAAAAAAATCAATATATGTCGCTAGTAATTATAGTCCATAACAGCTTCAACTTTCTCAAATCAAAATATTAAAAGTAAAAAAGAGGTTGAGTGGTCAAAAAGTCAAAAAAAATCTATTAACTATTACTAAAACAAAACGTTGCTGACGTTATCACTGTCCACATGTCACTCTCATAATAAAAATTTTCTCGCCTAAATGCAAGGATGACTTATCTTTTTTCTTTTTTTTGGTTTTTTTTTTTGGTTTTTTTTTTTTATGGAGCTATCATATTTAATAATTTTTAAATTTGAATATTAGAAGCTTCAACATTACAACTACAACCTATTAACTTATCCTTAAAAAATAAAATAATTTTAAGTAGCACACTAATAAATAGACTCCTACATTGAAATATATATTAGGCGAGGTATTATATCATAATTTTAATGAAAATCTAAAATTTTAAAAGTACAGATACTTTTGCACAAGGTGCATAATTCTTATTTATATTAATCTATTTTTTAAAAAATGTACAAATTATAAAAATAGATTTTATAAAAACCGTGCAACGCACGGATTCTAACTAGAGGTGATCATTGGGCGGGCCGGGCTGAAGCTAAAAAATTATGCTCACTTCTCGGGCCGGGCCAAGCTTCGGGCAGGAATTTTTGTGCCCAAACCCGCCCAAAATGGTCGGGCCGTGCGGGCTTTTCGAGCCATTTTTGGGCCGGGCCTAAAGAAATCAACTAAATATACATAAAAACGCATTCCCAAACCCGCCCAAAAATAATAAATTTTCGGGCCGAGCAGGGCCTTACCCGATTTCGGGCCAAAAAATTCTGCCCAAAATCGGTCGGGCTAACTTTGATCACCTCTAGTTCTAACCTAATACTAAAATATAACCAAAGTGAAAACCATCACACAACTGTCCACCTTTATTTGATTAATAACAGTTGTCCCACTTACCACATATTTACCTCGTTCCTATCACCCCTCAGCCTTTCACTTTCTTCTTCATTCTCTCTCTATTTATCTCATGCATTCATGCGGTTGCTACGACTTGCTACACGCCGGAATCAATGGAGTCCGCATAAAACTCTGACCAACTCACAGATTCAGCTTTTTTTTCGGGCGTTCAACTGTGTAACAGTCGTATCGGTCGAAAATGCGGGGTTTTTTAAAACTCTGTTACAAACGGTAAATCTCGTAACGGCAGTCTTCAAATCCGTTACATCTCGGCCGCATCGCGATGTAAAGGGTGAGTTTTTATTCTATGCTACTCAGGGGGCGTTTGGTTCATTAAAAGGTAAGAAAATAAGTTTAAAAAAAAAAGAAGGAAATGAAGGAGAATGGAAGTAACTTCCTTTGATATGTGGTGTCCTCAACCCCCCTCCCTAGGGTAGCACCCGCCCACTTCCTACCACCACCCCGATGCCCCACTTCCGACCACCGCACTTCCATCCTCCTTTTTCATCCTCTTAACTATTTTACCCCACTAGTGCTATATTTGAGGTTTTAAGGTCATAATTTACCATTAAAATTCCAAATCTGGAGATTTTATGGTTGAATTTAACCATCTAAAACCATAATTAATGATAAGAAAAAGGTATGTTTTCATTTTTACTTTTGATTTTTTTTCTTTACAAATTTTTATTTTGTGGGCTTTTGGATAAATGATGTTCGTTATGTGTGGGTATGGGTGGGTTTCCAAAGAGATAGGGTGATTTATGGGTGGGTAAGAGTGGATTCTGGTGGATGGGGAAGGTTTTGGGTGGGTGGGAATTTTCATTTCGGGGTAGGTAAGGGTATTTTTCTTATTGGGTAGAAGCGGCAGTGGTGGAACACGTCAGGGGTAGTTCCAGTGAGGGAATCGATGGTCAAGCATTGACGGTGTAAGTGGCAGTGGTGGGGTGATAAGTGTCATTTATGTCGCTATTTTTAGGAGTTTTCTAGTTAGTTTTTCATAGTTTTTCTATCTTTTTACTTGGTTTTAATAACGTTTTACTACATTTGTCATGTTTATGTGTGAAATGTCGTTATTGCTCAATTTTGGCTTTTCTTGCATATTTTGGTGGCTTATGACATTAGATTAAACTTTATTGGTTTACTCTTATGTTTAGGAACACTTGGATAAGTTCATTGCTCAAGATTGAAGAAATATAAAGCATAAAAGAACAAGTAATGAAGAAATGTGCACTTGATTTGCAAAGATCATACTTCAAACGCCTATATCTTTTGATCTACAAAACATTTTGGGGCGATTCCAATCGGAGATGAAAGCTTATCTTGAGAGCTTTCCAACGACAGGTCATATGCTCAATTCCGATGTAAAACGTGGGAGATATGCTCATTTGAAGCTGAGCAGTTTGCCCAGTCCGCAGCCAGGAGCGCCCGCTCCTCAAGGCCGCACGCCCGCTCCTCACAGGGTGTGCAATTTTGAAGTTTGGCAGAAGGTTTGGAGCGCCCGCTCCTGAGGGGTGCACGCCCGCTCCTCTACGCGCTGCTCGACTTTTTGCGGAGCTTCCTAGGCAATTCAGTAAGGGCTATAAATAGATTTTTTGCTCATTTTAGAGGAGAAAATTCATATTTTCAGTAGTTTTAGGTTAGTTTTAGGTTTTTAGAGAGAGAAACTCTCAAATTTTGGAGAGAGAAAGTGAGAGAAACAATGGTTTTCATGGATTTTGGATAATCAAAGGAGGAATTTGATGATTTGAAGATCTCCATTTTATATCAATGAGCATTTCTTACTCTCATCTCTCTTTATGCTTTATTAATTTCTTTGTTAATCATGTTTGAGTAGATTTCCTTCTACTAGGTGTTGAGTGAAGCTTTGTTATGGTTAATTGAGTTATTTGAGATAAATTTGATGATAATTGTGTGATTAAATTGATTGAATTGATGATGGCATGTTGTTTGTTTTAGATTGGATTGATCTCCCAAGATAGCAAACTTAATTGCATGTTAGTTCTAGTTTGACAAGGGATTGTGAATTAGAATTTATATATTTGATTGCATTTTGGGTAAATTTCTTCTATGCACCTAGTCAATGAGGGATCTAGGCTAGGAATTTGAGAGATTGCTCTTGATGGTAATTAATTCCCATTTTAATTCTTTCTTTGCATGATTGATTATCAAATCGATTCCCATTAACTTGTTAATTGTTCAAAGTGGATCTTTGCCCCTAGTAGACTTTGTAATATCTTGATCTTTATATGTGTGTTAGTGTAGTTGTAGTGTCCACTATCCATAAACCGACTTCGGCGTAGCTTAAGCATTAGATCGAGAACAATCCAACATTACCGTTCCTTGTGGTTCGACTCCGAACTTACCACTAGACTTGTTTAGGGGTTAGTTTAGGATTATAATAAATTTTGTTTGGCCGTGAGGAGGTTAGTCAACGACATAATTTCCCCGCGCTCATGGGGCCATTTTGGTGAGTAGTAATAATGGAGTAATGGTGGTGTGGTGGTACATTGGTGACACAATGAAAGGGAATGGAAATACCATAGTGGGGGTTGGGGAATCAAAGTAGAAGTATTTGGGGGAAAGAATAAGGTAAATGGAATGATTAAAATGTGCAAACAAACAACAACAAAGGGAATAAGCCTGGTTCATTCCCTTTACCTTTTTCTTATTACCACATATCTAACACCCGCTTAATCCGCTATTCATTAAAATGGCTAATTCACGCTTTTATGGCTCATTGTTCAACCTTAATGGATGCAATTACTAGCCCACCCTTTAGTTAAGGGTCATAACACCACACCACCACCTACCCCTAACCACCTAGGCCATCAAAACCACCCCATTGTTGACTCGTGGAGCCACCATCACCATTGTCTAGACGACACCACCCCCTTCGGCCGAAACCCATCCCACCACCCTCAAAACCACCTCCTTCCCCATAAACCATGCCCAAACCACCCCCTTTCACCCAAAAACAATCGTAACACTGTGAATGACAATAGGATCAAGGCAATAATGATGTTTAGAATGGCAGGGCCATAGAGATTCGTCGATCACGCTCTTTCTATGATGAATAGCTCTTGTTAAACTTCAATTTGAAGAGAGAGAATTGATGATAGGCATTTAAGAGGTCTTTATCGTTGTTGTGGACTTGCCGAATGATGATGTCTTCATCAACAATAGTTTAGACTAACTAGAGAGAGAAAGGGGTGGTTGCTTAAGGGAGGATAAAGAGGTTTTTTAAGGGTAGGTTAGTCTTTTTAATCATTAAAGTTAGATAGAAGCATGAGTTAGCCCTTTAAATGACAATCAGTGCACTAAGTAGATTTAAAAATAATTAGGGGGTTACTGTATTATTTCACTAAACAAAAATTGCAAAAACTAAGGGGGCCACCTTGTAGAATTTCTTATTATTTTTTCTTTTAAAAGGCTTGGAAGTTAAAAGTCATCATTTCGTAAGGAAGGAACCAAGGAAAAGATCCCAATGAGATTATTAGTAAAATGAAAACTCAACTACCTTAGCATATGTAGATTTTGCAAAGATGAGAGCAAATTAATCACCTCCTTGTTTTTTGTTCTTTCTTTATAACAATTGACTTTTTCCATGGTTCAAACTTTAGCTCCAAAGACTAAATGTATGCCATTTAAAAAAAGATAGAAAAAAGTTAAAAGATCTCATGTGAGAATTTCCCATGTATAGGATGATAGGCAGTCATGGTTTCTAAAAATCATATTGGTATACGCACATTTTTTTCTTCTCATTTCCACAAATCATATCTGTTGGGCATTAGTTAGAGCTTGGGTCATTAAATTTACCAAATTTGACCATGATCCTTGGCCAAAATTCATCAATGATTACATATTTCAGGTTATTGATATGAATAAGCCTCTCTATCTTGGGACCAACTAAAACTAGGGAACCAATTTGCTTAAGCTACCAATTTTGAGGAAAATACTCTCATGAACATGCATCTCACAAGTTTACATGTCTTTATGATAACTCAAAACTCAATTTACTCTACTAAAAATAAATTGTTACATTTCAACCTAAGTCCCCTTTTATATAGGCAATATAAATTCTAGAATAATCTAACAAAGAATCCTAATTAACATTAAAAATAAACTGCTAATTAGACTAAGACTCCTAATAATAATACAATATAATTTTTTTGCTACTCGTAAAATTCAATCCTTAAGAGACTAGTATAATCGTGTAGCACTCCTAGTAAAACATCATAAAGATATGTCTTATCCTAATTGGACTAAGATTAAGCCTAGAAGCTTCCTTGCATGTCAAGCGTCCTTTACCATCCAAACCTTCGTATCAAAATAGCCCATAACCAACCCAAAATAACAACAAATAGATAACTCAATGATAATCCTCACATTATTTATTTAATATGCAGTTTCAAGTCAGGTTTTTGCTTTAGGTCTTCCTATTGTCTTCCATTTGGTCAATTATTCAGAAATTAAACTTCATAAAGCTGTTTAATCAGTTTCTATTCCAATTATAGACCAATAGAGCACAGCACCATACTAGACCTTCAAAAGGTCAAACTGTCAAAAATCCCAAGAGGCATAAAGATTGAAGGACTGGGATAGGTCAGCAAATAAAGCACAGTAACTTGTATACTATCAATTTTTACGCCAAGAGGATAGAAATGCACTAGGAAAGAAAACACAATCACAGCCTTCTTTAAGACAACTAAACAAGGCAGCATTCTGACCACAGATAGTAACCACCTTCATACATTTTGAGAACATCCGTATCTAATAGCCATATTAATTTCACATAATTTATGTACACAAGGATCAATATGTACCACAATTTGAGATGCCCATTTACATGCCAACCATCTATTACGCCCAATCACCCCGACCCAGCCCCTCAAATTATTGCTCTAGTGACAACGCACCAAACAGCATCATGTAACCAACCTCTAATTGGGTGATGTGAGTAAACAATTGTCAATTACCACCAATCCACCACTATTAGATTGACAACATTTGATCTAGTTGAAAAATCAAAGGTAGTAAAGACATACAATACTCTCATCTATAATGTGAATATCGTTACGAGGTCTCCTACAATCAAAATCTAACCATAAACCCAGACAATCATGTTCAAAAGCTTGCAATCATATCAAAAAAGAAAATAATAATAATAATAATAATAATAATAATAATAATAATAATAATAATAATAATAATAATAATAATAATAATAATAAATAAATAAATAAATAAATAAGGCTAAACAAGAGAAATTTACCAAAATTGCGACCAACAATGCAGTGCCAAGTAGGACCATGTTTCTTATCAAACTCCTTCTTGATACTCTCCGCTACATCTTTCTCAACATTAACCTTCTCAAATGCCTACAAATCAAAATCAAAATCACAGTAAACAAAAGCTCCATAAAATTCAAAATTACCAACTTAAAATTATCAAGACCTAAAGCAAAAAAGAGCAAATCAACACAAAATTCCACAAAATTTGCTCATCATAGTGCAAAGATCGGAACCAACATTATACAAAAAACACAAATTCCAACAGAGGAGAGTGAGATAGTACAGCAATTGCAATGTCGATAGCTTCTTTCTGCATGTCATCAGCCATATCCGCGTTTTTAATAATGATCCGCTTACCAGCTCCCATCAATGGCGGTTTCCGATCTTCGGCGCCGGGTTTTGCAGCGTCTATTGGTGGTTTAGTTTCCTCACTCATTTATTTTTTCGAAAGTGAATAATTGAATTAAGTTGTGGAATGAATTGTGATTGTAAATTGTTGAATGTTGATGGTTGTTGAAGAAGAAGGTTGTTTTGTTTGTTGGTTGTAGAGTGATTTTCAAGGTTGGGAAAATGTGAAGTAGAAGAGAAGAGGAAGGGAGAAAACACAGCACAGTCCCTCTTCTTCTTTCTCCAGTTCAAGCGTGGTCAGTGGTCTGATTGGACTCTGACTGGAAATTTACTTCGGTTTTTCTACTGCAAATGCTTCTCTCTCCTCTATTTTTGTGAGGATTTATTTTAGGGAAAACTAGCTTATTTAAAAAGTTCTCCTTACGGTTTTTTACTCCGTCCGGTCTTTTTAAGGGTTACACTTTAACCGTTAAATAATTATAGACAATTTATTTTAAAAATAATTATACAATTTAATTAACTTAAATTTAATAATGTATAATTAGGGTATTTGGAGTATTAAAATATTGTACAAAAAAGAAAAAAAATTGTGGGGTTAATAGTTTACTCCCTCCATTTCGTAATAATCACAATAGTAGGGCATGCACAAAGTTTAAGAAAAATTATAAGGTGGGACTGAAAGAAATCTAATATCATATCATATCATATTACTAATAAATAAAGCCGGTCTCGCAGCTAGGCCACGAGGCAGCGACACTTGGCATTCCAGTTTTTCGCCAAGTGTCGCGCCACGTTGGAGATAAATAGGTATTATTGTGACACATATGATGCTAAATAAGGATTTTTGGATAGATTTTTTAATATAAAATTGTTGTATAGTGTTTTATTATTGATAGAAATTCTAATATTTTATATATATACAAAATTAATTTTAACTTTAAATAAATATCCTATAACTCAATTCTATTTCTATTATCAAATTCGTTTTAAAAGGTTCTTTAAAATAAGATCCTTATATAATATATTTAATCACAAACTTTTATACGTAGTTGGCCAACTCGTGTCACATTGTCACCAACTATTACAAGAGTTACTTCGTTAGTGCTATAGGGGTTACTTGGTTAGTGTTATAGTAGTTACTCAATCAGTGGTATAGACAGGGGTTACTTAGTCAGTGTTAAAGGTTAATCAATTAATATTACAAGGGTTATTTGGTCAGTTGTATAGGGGTTACTTTGTCCGACCAGATGGTGTGGCTAGCCGCATTCAAAATGCATAGTTATTCAATTTATTTAAAAAAAATATTAGAGAATCAGTAAAAATAATTTCAGCTTACTAAAAATACTTTCAGTTCAATGAAAATAATTTAAATTCAATAAAAATAATTTCAAGTCAATAATAACATAGATATATATTTACAAACAAAACTACAAAAAGTACACTATTATATAAATATAAGTCATATGATATCGTATGTCTAAATATCCTACATTATCAGATCGAACGAATTATTTGACTGTATTAAACATTCAAGTAAAAATGTTATCTTAAAATTTTATCAATCATTTGGGCATCGGTCGGGCACAAAATTATATAAAGGGTAGTTTTTTCCCGAGTTCTTAGAGCGCCACCTAGGATTTTATTTTTAAAAAAATAATTAGAGCCCCACTTAGGATTAATATTTTTAAAACGCTACAATCAAATTATGCCACGTAAGATTAGTTTTTTTAAAGCGCTACATAGGATTATAATAAAAAAAGCACCACGTAAGATTAATAATTTTAAAACGCTACAATAGGATTATGCCATGTAAGATTAATTTTAAAGCGTCACATAGGAAAATGTTATATTTTAACCAATGAAAAAAAAGAATTGTTAATTTATTTTAGATCAAAAATTTTATATTAATTATAAAAATTAAATCAGCGTGTTTTTTTTTTGTGGTTGGTCATATCATGTGGTCGGATGAGACACACTCAAACACTGACCGAATAACCCCTAATCGAATGAGTAACCCTTGATCAACCGAGTAACTCCTGACCAAGTAATCTCGGCCACACTGTGTGACCAGCCACATACAAAACTTTGTAAAATAAAATATTATCTATTTATATTACGAATTTTATCTAAATATGAGAAAAAGAAAAAAAAAAGTTAATAATTTATTTTATAATAAAAAATTCAAGTAGTAAGCAAGCGGATATCACAATGTTTATTAGATAAATATATATTTAGTAAAATATTTAATTTTAAAAAATACAAACAAACCGTGCATCACCCGGGCTTCATCTACTTTTTTGTAATATAAAGTATAGTTAGTAAGAGAGAGAAATAATAATTAAAAAAAAAGTTGTGTAAGTTGGGTTGGTAGGAAAGAGAAATAATAAAATATGTGCGAAAGTGGGGTTAGTAAGAAAGAGAAACAATAAAACAGTAGTGGATTCTTATAAATAAGGCGTTACAATTATTTTAAAACGGACATAAAAGGAAATTATTGCGATTATAACGAAACAGAGGGAGTATAAGTTAAGTATAAAAATAAGATTACCTTTTGGAATTTTCGCATTTTGGGACATGCCAATTTTTTTCCTCCTTTGGGATTATTGGACTCAACAATCCAACCATTTAACACAATATTAACCCACCAGAGCAAATGTTAGTCCCATGCAATTACTTGTACATTACATTTTCCAAAAACATAGGTCCTTATATTGAATTTTAAAAACTTAGCCTTTTGCAAACAATATGAAAAAAGTCAAATTTAATTTAAGGAAAGTACAATCCATCTAAGGGAGGTGCTCTCTCCTTTTACAAAAAAATGACACGGTTTGACCAACACAGAGTTTTAGGAGGTTTTATTGATTTCAAAATGTTAGTGAAGTAAGCAGGATAATTTTAAATAAAATGAGAAATATATTTTATCTTTTTTCTCTTTAGTAAATTGTAAAAAAAAAAAAAAAAAAAAAAAAAAAAAAAAAAAAAAAAAAAAAGTTAATCACTAATTATTGGTTATTATTAAGGAAATGGTGACATTAAGTACACTTTTTAATAAACCTTTAACCATGGTTAAGCTTATGTGGAGAAATGACATAATTACCCCCATTACTTTCCCACACCCACTTACGCCTAATCAAAATACACAATAACCTTTCATCTACCTCTTCCAACTTTTGAATTCACCTTTAATTCGGAATTAAGTTCTTCACAATCTAGAAAGCGAAAAAAAAAAAGAGTTTTCATTTGATTGATGGGATTTTAGAGAGATTTTGAGGAAATGTCTGGGGAATTTCCGAAGGAATTTTCTTGGGGTTTCTAATTTACTTAAACTTAACATGGGGTTGCAACCATTAAAGGACCTTCAAAGGAAAGAAAAAACTAGGGAATAACAATGGCAACAAGGCGGATGTGGGGTTTTTGAGATTTTCTTTTTGAAGATTTAGTATTCCAAACCATGTCTACAAGCTTGACAAGGCCCTCTATGGACTGAAACAAGCTCCAAGAGCATGGAATGAAAGATTTTCCAAGTTGCTATTGATAAATGACTTTAAACGAGGAAAAATTGACAAAACTTTGTTTTAAAAATAAAAAAGAACATACTTTTTAGTTGTACAAATTTATGTTGATGATATTCTATTTGGTGCAACTAACGAATCTTTGTGTAAGTATTTTACTAATCTTATGAGTGATGAGTTTGAAATAAGTATGATGGGAGAGTTGAATTTCTGCCTTGGTTTGCAAATCAATTAATCAAACAAACCAAAGAAGGGATAATGATACACCTATAGAAATACATTAAGGAACTTAAATACAAGCTGGAAAATCCAAAACCAATCACACCCCGATGGGAACAAAAACTAGATTGGATGAAGACCTAATGGGAACTAGCATAGACCAGACTATGTATCGAATATACCTAACTACTAGTATACCTGACATATCTTTAAGTGTAGATTTGTATGCCAGGTTCCAAGCAAATCCAACGAAGGGATCACACTTAACAACTATGAAGAAAATCCTTTGGTACTTGAAAGGAACTGATGACTTGGGTCTCTTCTGTCCTAAGAGTGACTCATTTGATCTAGTTAGGTACACTGATGCTTATTATGCAGGTGATTTGGTTAACAGGAAAAGCACACCAGGTATAGCATAATTTTTAGGACCATGTTTAGTGTCTTGGGGTATCAAGAAGCAAACACCGTTGCTTTGTCCACAACTTAAGCCAAATATGTAGTTGCAACAGCTTGTTGTTATCAAATCTTGTGGATAAAGCAACATGTTAGGGATTTTGGTATTATTTTTGAATGTGTTCCTATTTGCTGTGATAACACAAGTTCTATATGTATTTCTAAAGATCCAGTTCAACACTCAAAAGTCAAGCACATCCACATTAGACATCACTTCTTGAAAGATAATGTGGAACAGGGCAATATAAAGTTAGAATTTTGTCAAACTGATAATCAAATTGCAAATATACTAACTAAGCCCTTAAATAGAGAAAGATTCAAGAAATTGAGCCTTGAACTTGGGAGGTCAAGCTGAATTGATTGTTGTTGAAGTTTCAAGATATGGCAAATAAAAAATAATGCAAAAGAAGTAAAAAGGACATCTAGCACAAATTTGGTGTGCTAAACAAAGCTGGAGTGTCACCGTTGGTGAATTCCTCAAGGTTAGTTCACATAACACTTGATAACATGTATAATTAGTATTGTACATTGTATGTGTGTATAAAGCGTGTTCCAAACACATTTGATTTGAAAAGTTTATCTTTTGAAAATAAAAGGAATTTGAAAAGAAAAGATAATTTTTAGACCTGATCAAGTTTGGCCCGGCCCGGGTTAGGGCAGCAAGTTTAGGCCCGAAATTTGGGTTTGGGCAAGCAAATGTAGGCCCAAATATTTTTTGGGCAAGTTTGGCCGATGGGAAGGCCCGGCCTGGCCCGACCCAAAATTGGACATGTGTACAACATTAAAATAAACTACCAATATCAATCGATTCTTAAAATCTGATCAATAGGGTAGGCTAATACACACCGAAACAAAATTCAAAGTTATCAGCAAATTTAAGGGAAAAGTGTAGTATATTGGGATCCACAATAAATCTCGTATCTCTGTGAATAGATATTACAAATTGTATACTTGTATGAGGTGGCTTATCATGAAGATGATGACATCATCATCATCATTAACATGTGAAATGTCAGGCTCAACAAACGCTTTACAAAACAATGTGACAGAAGCTATTTTTGTAGTTAGAATAACCATTTAATTGATAATTACTAAGTGATGATGATGGTGGTGGAAATTTGGGGTATAATTTCAGGTTTGTCATTGTTGTCTCACAAATATTTAAACACTTTGATTCTATTCGGGCTTGCATTTGCTACTCCATACAAAGTAACTGATAGAAAAAAAATGCTAATTATAAAAATATGGACCAGGCCCGAATGTCACAAAAAGCCCGACAAGCCCGAATGGGACGGGTTTGGGCAGCAGCTTATTGGCCCAATGTCTGGTCCGGCCCAACCCGACACGCATACATGGGCAGAAAAAAGCTGTATCAGCCCAGCCTGAACCCGGCCTAACTTGAGGTTTGATCAGTCTAATAATTTTATCAAAAACCATCCGGATTAAAAGATTTGAAAAGATAAAATTTAATTGTTTCAATTAATGACTAAATAGTAACTTGTACATATCCCTCACACCACTTCAATAATTATAAAAGGCATCTTCCACCCATCTTATTTACTTCACTGTTAAACCACAAAACTCCTTCAGTAAAAGCCATCAACAAGTTCAAAACCCTTAAGCATGGCAGACGAAACCACCAAAACCTCAAGTGAGAAAAATCCATCACCACAAACCTCTGAACCTGAAGAAATCCCCTCTAGCCATGGTGATCTACGATCCTAAAGAAGAACCCGAACAAGTTCCTGAAGCAGAATCTCCTGATTCCCCAACCGAAGAAAAAATCTAATCGAAGTTGAAGCATCACCCTCAACACATGTCTTCACAAAAATTGATAGAATGGAAAAGGAAAAAGGCGGAGCAGAAATCTATAGAAGAACAGATGAAAGAAGTAGACGCATTTGCTGAGGGGGAATAGGAATTAGAGAAGAAAAATAATCTGATGGAGGAGGATGAAGATCAGAAAGCTCTAGAAAAGAAAGCAGGGAGGTATGTAGTTGGTTACAGACTTGATTTAACTTGGTGTAGAAAATCTAGGTTTTTGAAATTTCTTGATTTAATTAGGTTTCAAGGATGGGAACACATGTTAACTAAAGCATCAAACAATCTATTATATCCTTTAGCCATGGATGAATTTTGCAAGGAATTTAAAGTGAAAGGAGTAATTTCTAGCAAAATTAATGATGTAGAAATAGATTTTGATGTGGATAGACTAGGAATCCTGTTGAAAGTTCCTACTGAAGGTCATGAGTCATATTTTAAAGGACAATCCATTGTTAAAGTTCAAAAATTATCTAGGTGGTGATATAGTGGAGTATCAGGGAGAAAAAAAGAGGAATCGATATAATGAATCATAATAATCTAAGTCCTTTGAACAAGTTGTTGTTTAAATTGGTGAGGAAGAGTATTTTACCAAGGACGCGGAAGAAAAATAAGGCAAGCCTGCTAGATATGTCCATTTTTCCGTTCAGCTAAGAAAATCAAAGTCAATTTCCCTTCTCTAATGATTCAACATTTAGCTCACCGCGTTCCTATAGGGAATATCAAAGTAGGCTATGGGGTTATACTGTTAACCGTGTTTGAGAAGTTGAGAGTGAAACTAGATGGTAACTATGGAGGCCTAAAAGAAATAGCTGAAAATATCGTCAATGAAGAGACCTTGAGTAGGTTAAGCTTGACAGTGGTGAATGGAAATTGTGAAAAACTAGAGGAGAAGAAGGGGGAAGCAAGTGAGAAGATGTAACACCCTAGAAATTCCCTTCCTTTAAAATACCTATTTTACCCTTTTAAAATACAAAATATGGAATAACTAGGGCATTACCACCACCATGTTAACGACTAAGGCATTTCTTAAAGACACACAACGAAAGACTCTTTTCAAAACCTTTCAAAACAAGTCAAAGTCCAACAGTCCAACCAAACAATTATAAAGTCAAGTCAAAGTCAAATGATGTCAAACCTACAACTTGGAAACATTGTAGGCCCTTTTCAAACAAAAGGTATTTAAAATCAACGCGTTAGTATCATCAATCAATAATAATAAACCAATAAACAATAATAATCACATATTCGAAATGAAACTAGAATAACATTCGCTCTTCACTCAAACCCCAACATGAATATGCCGCATCACCTGAAATGCTTCTTTTTAACTGTCTCTACTACTGACCATAAGGAATGGGTCGTTGTAGGGCCAAGGTAAAGACAAGGCCAACATAAACACAAAACACAACAATCAGCAATGCCGAGTACATAAGCTTAAAAGGAAACACACCAACATGGTAACATCCTAACAATAACAACAAAGCTTACCTTTTCTCAGAGTTCAACCTACACACAATAGACACAACATGGACTCATTACTTTATTTACTTTGATTACGCATCGAACGGAATTCCAACCAAATACTTGCCCCAAAGAATTGGGGTAAACTACTCCGGGAGCTAACCGGGTAGGCGTAGATGTCACATGAAAGTGATGGACGTCCTGAGCATAATAAAAATAACATGAAAATATAGCGTCCTGTACTCCCAGTAGAATCTATGGTTAAAATAAAACCCCATAACTCCCCCCATATGTTCATACTCGAGGTATATACGTTCCAAGAGTTTTGGTGCGTAATCTCTTTCACTTTATGTTATTTTACATATTTTTAGACTTGATGATGACTCTCAATTCACAACAACAATCAATAAACATGAATCATTCAAATAATCAAGCAATCCAATTTGCACTTATATCCCACTCATAAGTGTTTTCAGTAAGCCAATTGTAGTAGTTCCAAGCATCTTCCAAAGGTAGTGCTCGAAACTCTCCATTATGCATACTCTCAACCACATCTAGAGTGTAGCCATTCAATCCGGCATAAATCACTTCCTCTCCAAGATCTTGCTCTAAGAGTTGATTGGAAGAGATTCTTGCACCCTATTGAGATACCTCCAAAATTACTCATTCTCAACTTGAGGGATAAAGATAGTAGCCATTTGGAAAATGAAAATCAAGAATTCTTACCTTGCAAAACCAAAACCAAAACCAAGCCCAAGTAAAGAGTTAGCAATGACAATGAAAAACAAAATGAAAAAAAGAGAAAAATGAAAGCAAAAACTCAAATAGCAAATATAACTCAAAAACAATTCCAAACAAGCCGTACTTCCCCGGCAACGGCGCTAAGATTTGATCAGGTCCCTAGGTGTCGTGGTCTAAGGAACCTAGTTAAATTATACCCTAACCTTTACACTAAAGAGTTGTATAGCGGAGTAGGGAACGTATCCACAAGGAAGTAGGTGAAAAGAATTCGTTAAAGTCAATTTTTCTTATCAAGGGTCTAGTTTTTTTTTTTTTTTTTTTTTTTTTGGGGGGGGGGTGTTTGTGTACTAAAGACAACTACAACCTATAAACTAGCAAACAAAACACTAAAGAGGAAGATAAAACAAGAAGTGAAGACACTAGGGAAAGGGGATCAAGGGAATTAACGAGATGAGCGCAAACATAACGATATAATTGAGCATTCTCAGTTAATTAGAGGGGGTGTATCCTAACCATCTAGGTCTCTCCCAAGCACACTACACAATCAAGCACCCAACCCTGGCCAAAGACACGTGCATCAACTCAAGGAATCTCACATCTACCTTATTAGTTCTAATAAGGGTAGCAATTGGATCATGTATTCAACTAGCCGAAAAGAAAGCAAGCAATAAGCACACCTCAATGAGTACATCTAATTTACTAAGAAATACCCAAATACACCATTACATAAGCACAAATCAATCGCAAACAAACAAACATCAATAATCTAATTGATCAAGTCAATAGAATGAAGAGATTGTTCAACAACCTAGGTCACTTCCGAATAAACTCAAGGTAGTCCAACTCTCGACCCTGCCTATAATGTCGTGGTCAACTAAACGATGAAATTCTTCTACTAAACTAGCTTACTTCCGCACAACTAGCATATAGCAATCAAATCATTAAATCAATTGGCTAGAAATAAATCAAGCATTAAAAACATCATCCTTAGTTCAATCTATCAACAACCTCAATTAAATCATCAATAAAAAGTTCATTTTGCATCATTAATCACCCATCATCCCTAACCCTAGCTATCAATCTACTCAAGCATGATTAAATTAACTAATGAACACAAGAATAAAGAGAAGAAACTAAATAACAAAATAATAACAATGAACCAAAACTAATCTAGAACATGAAGCAAAAATAATTATTCTAAATAAATCAATAATTGCAAGCAATAAATAAAGCAATAAATAGAGGGGAGAGAGAGTAAGAAATGCTCAATATTGGATGAATCTTTCTTCAAATTAGTTATGTCACTAAATAATTGCCAAAGTTTCAATCTTTCTTGATTTTCCTCACTTTCTCTCTCTAAAAAAATATAAGAACCCTAAGCTAAACTAATCCTAAGAGAGAGAAAAATAGAAGAGAGTCTTAATCTAATTAATTGAGGAATAAAAGTTGTTAAGTAATAAACCTAAAAGAGGGTGTTCATACTGTAAGCTTATGAAATTTAAAATAAAGAAAAGAAAGGAATAGAAAATTAAAGAAATAAAAAATGAAAAAGGAAAAATGAAAGAAATTGAAAACAAAAACCTACGAAAATCCCCCCAAAAACAATCAGACCCCCACCCTACTTTCTTCTTCAATTTCGCTGCTCTCATCTTCACCATTCACCTAGCATCTTCATCATTCAACATCCAAGATCAAATCTCAGCCGTTGAATTCAAAAGCCTTAAGCATACACTAGCAAATCACATGAATTTTAATGGAAATGAGGAGCGACCGCACAACCCCATCGGAGCGACCGCTCTAAGCTTTCTGCCTCAAATTGAATTAATTGATTTGTTGAGCGTCCGCTTCAAGTAGGTTAGAACGGTCGCTCCTTATTTACTGATTATTTGTCTGAATTCGGGGTCTTTGCGGCTGATTGTGGGCTTAGTTGGTGCGATTAAGGTGTTGGACGGCTGGCCGGTTATAAAGAGCAAGGGAGTTGCTTATACGGTGCTGCTGGTGGCTCTATTTTGCGGCTGCCGTGCTGTGAATGTGGGGCTTTGCTTGTATGGTGTGTTGGGTGATTGCGGAGCTGCTGTGCGTGTGAGGATTGGTGGTGGTGAATTGTTGTTGTTTGGTGGGGAATTGCGAGCAAGGGAGCTGCTATTTTGTGCGGCAAGAAGAAAGGGAAAACAGGGGAGTTATTGGTGGAGAGCAGGGAGAAGAAGTTGGCTAATTAGTTGTAATGTTTCGGACCCAAGACACGGAAAATGACTTTTGTTTAGGGTAAAAAATACCCCAACACGTGGTCCAATCCCATAATGACACGTGACCCAATTAAAGGGCGACATGTGTCCCTATAGGAAGATGACACGTGGCAACCCTAAGAGCACCTGAATGAGAGAAAAAACCTCCTGATATGAGGAGCCCAAATCCCGAGAAAGACATAAAACGGCGCCCCTAAAGGACACATGTCCTTACCAGATTGCGCCGCCAATCAGAGCCCAGCTTTTTAGGGCACTAACCTTAAAGGGGCACATATTCCCACCCCTATAAATACCCCAATCATTCATGATGGGAGGGGTGGATTAAGAAACAACATTCAAGAGTACTAAATAGCTCCAACTTCACTCTACTTAATTTCTCTCTCTACATCTCTTCGTTTCCCGGTTACTAACTTGATCGTCGGAGGCGAATATTCCGTCAACCGAAATATTCGGTTTTTTGCAGGTGTCCGAGTCCATCCGCCCGTGTTCAACACCTGTATCCCGAGGGATTCCAAAATACCCCGAAACATTTGGCGCCGTCTGTGGAGATACACGTCTGAAATGGCTAAAGATGGCCAGACACCCGGTCCTGGTTATGAGGGACATGTAGAGAATCTCATTGCAACAATCAATTCAAGCGATCCTTTGACTGCTTCATTTCATGAGGTCGAGGATCCCCTTGTCACGGCTGCTTCCTTGAAGGCCGCACTAGTAGAAAAATCGAAAAAGCCACCCCCCTTTTGCCACCGGTTCTTAAAAACCGGTGGGAAAAATAGTGGGCTTAATTTTGGATAATCACTTTTGCCACCGGTTCCTGAAAAACCGGTGGCAAATCCTAATTGTTTTTGTTAAAAAAAAAAGGAGGAAAACAGATTTGCCACCGGTTCAACCCAAACCGGTGGGGAAAGGTGTTTTAGCAGCGGTTCGAACAGGTGGCATTTAAAAAAAAAAACCCGCCCTTATACTTCTTTTTCCTTCGTTCAGCACTATTCAATTCAATTCGCATTCCCCATCCCCTGCTTTCCCAATTGCGCTGCTGCTGCTGTTCTTCTCGCCTCCATTACTGCAACTTCATCAATTATTCTTCCTCTCTCGTTCTCGCCTACATACGACCCTCACCATTGTTCTCGTCCTTCCTGTCGTCCTCCATTGAAGCGCATTCTGGTTTCTCACCTCCATTGCCGCGCAACTCTTCTCTTTCTCTCCATAACTCTCCTCCATTGAAGCGCATTCTGTCGAGCTTTCTTACCTCTATTGAAGCGCATTCTGACTTTCCAACTGCATTGTAGGAGGTATTATTGATTAATTTCACAATCTAGGGTTAGTCGTTATTTTGGGTTTTATGCATTATTTGTGGTTTGCTTTAATTTCTTCTTTAATTTCGAGTTGTGCATATTTTCTGCTGATCTGAAAATTGAATGTAGAATATGTTCAACAATGACATGGGTACTTGGGTATGAAATGACTAGCATTAGCAGGAATTGGCTTTAGCTCATAAAGTGTGTTGTTGCTTTTGTTCTATTGGTGCATACGGTTCTTGTCAGTTGTGGAATTTATGAGTGAAGTGCATGCTGCTAGGGATGTGTGGATTGGTGTGTGTTCAGTGCTTAATGGAGATCATGGATAGACTCTAAGGACAACCTCTGTAGTTTCTTGTTGATGAATTTATATTTTAGAGGGTGTTGATGAATTGAAATTAAGGATTTTAGGATTACTTATTCCAATATTTAAAACTCGAAGTGCATATTGTCATGATGCATATGCACTTGCCCACTTGGGTTGGGGGGGATGATTGAAAGACTTTAAACTGAGGTTTATTGATAAAATAGGACTACTGGTTTTTAAAGCTTTTTAAAATCTTCTGTTTGTATATTGAGTCAAGTTGTGCTTTTGGTAAAAGTATTTCATGATTCTACAAAGTAGGTGTAGACTGTGGAGAGCCTGAAATTAGAAAATAGTATCGGGGTTGGGACTCTTAATATTTATGGGCTAACCAGCAGTGTTGCTTCTGCTGCCTATGTTTTAGGTTATTGAATTTGTGCGGTTTAAAGAACGATTGCAACACTCTAATCAATATCTGATTGCACGACTTGAATCATCTATTTTAAAGCTGAAAGAGAAAGCCAATAATATTGAGGAGGAAGAGGTAATATTTATTGCAGGACATGCCCTTAGCCACATGATGATATTTCTTATGTGTCACTGACATGTATTCTTCACAGGGTGTTTTTGAATCCTTGAAATGTGGAACTCAAGCTCTTGAACTTGCTAGTGATACGTTGTGTCAATCATTGACATTCAACGAAGAATTACAATTAAGGCCTTGGTGGACTCCAACTCCAAAAAAGGATTATCTTTTAGGTGAGTGCATCATGCTATTTGGCCAGCAGTGATTTGCAATTTTTTTTTTTGTTTTTTTTTTTCCCTCTCTAATTGACACTTTTTTCGCTTTCATGCAAATTGTAAAACAAAAGTCTGGTTTCCCTAATAGATATATGTCTACAGTATATGTTTCTCCAACTTTTCAGCAACCATAAATATCTTTATGAGCTAGATGCTACTGTTGACTAGGATCTTATAGGTTATCGCTAGATGTGGCTGGGTGGTTTAAGGGTAAAAGGTAGGGCATCAAAGGGAAGGGGAGGGGCGGCTGGGTGTCATGGTGGTTTAATTTGGTGTTGAGGATATAACCATGATTAATCTACTTTAAGTTAATTATTTGAGAATTACCTTAATAAATCTAGATTAAACAAAAGTTATAAATCCAATGGCCTATATGGTATTGGACATTTCATTTGAAATGATGGATTTAGCCCAATTCACATGATTTGGAATACCAGGTATTTACATTTGAATTTGATCAAAATTCTAGCCTTTTTACCTCTTAACATGTCATTTTTACCTAGTTAGAGGCAGCTAAGGCTTGAAATCACATTAAAAGAGCAAGTCAAGTGTTTTAAGACGCAATTTCATTCAAAATGGCCGAAATAAGTCCTATATCCCTACATGTATGCCTATTTTCTATATTTTTGATCAAAATAGCTCATTCTTCCTCTTAAAATGTCATTTTTACCTATTTAGAGGCATCTAAGGCTTGAAATCACATTAAAAGAGCAAGTCAAGTGTTTTAAGACGCAATTTCATTCAAAATGGCCGAAATAAGGTCTATATCACTTCCTGTATGCCTTTTTTCTATGTTTTTGATCAAAATAGCTCATTATTCCTCTTAACATGTCATTATTACCTAGTTAGAGGCATCTAAGGGTTGAAATCACATTAAAAGAGCAAGTCAAGTGTTTTAAGACGCAATTTCATTCAAAATGGCCGAAATAAGGCCTATATCACTACATGTATGCCTATTTTCTATGTTTTTGATCAAAATAGCTCATTCTTCCTCTTAACATGTCATTTTTACCTAGTTAGAGGCAGATAAGGCTTGAAATCACATTAAAAGAGCAAGTCAAGTGTTTTAAGACGCAATTTCATTCAAAATGGCCGATATAAGGCCTATATCACTACATGTATGCCTATTTTCTATGTTTTTGATCAAAATAGCTCATTCTTCCTCTTAACATGTCATTTTTATCTAGTTAGAGGCAGATAAGGCTTGAAATCACATTAAAAGAGCAAGTCAAGTGTTTTAAGACGCAATTTCATTCAAAATGGCCGAAATAAGGCCTATATCACTACATGTATGCCTATTTTCTATGTTTTTGATCAAAATAGCTCATTCTTCCTCTTAACATGTCATTTTTACCTAGTTAGAGGCAGATAAGGCTTGAAATCACATTAAAAGAGCAAGTCAAGTGTTTTAAGACGCAATTTCATTCAAAATGGCCGAAATAAGGCCTATATCACTACATGTATGCCTATTTTCTATGTTTTTGATCAAAATAGCTCATTCTTCCTCTTAACATGTCATTTTTACCTAGTTAGAGGCAGATAAGGCTTGAAATCACATTAAAAGAGCAAGTCAAGTGTTTTAAGACGCAATTTCATTCAAAATGGCCGAAATAAGTCCTATATCCCTACATGTATGCCTATTTTCTATATTTTTGATCAAAATAGCTCATTCTTCCTCTTAACATGTCATTTTTACCTATTTAGAGGCATCTAAGGCTTGAAATCACATTAAAAGAGCAAGTCAAGTGTTTTAAGACGCAATTTCATTCAAAATGGCCGAAATAAGGTCTATATCACTTCCTGTATGCCTTTTTTCTATGTTTTTGATCAAAATAGCTAATTCTTCCTCTTAACATGTCATTATTACCTATTTAGAGGCAGCTAAGGCTTGAAATCACATTAAAAGAGCAAGTCAAGTGTTTTAAGACGCAATTTCATTCAAAATGGCCGAAATAAGGCCAATATCACTACATGTATGCCTATTTTCTAATCCATAGCATTTGAAATCCATTCCCATAGATAGTCATTTCTAATCCAAAATATTGCTCTCCTCGACTCTCTCTCCTCCTCTTAGCCACCATTAAATGCAGAACGCAAGCGTAGCTTGGTAGTGCTTCCTCAAAAATTTAAAAAACTACTGATTAGCAATTGTTAGTTTGGTTAATGATGCGTTATTCTTTAGCAATGTATATGTAGGTATTAATTACTTACTAACTTATGTTTTTTCTTTTTAATTTTTTTATAGATTCATATGTGAATTGAAGCACAAGTTTAGCTTGAAGACTACAAATTTAGCTCAATTGTGGTATGAACTAAAAACTTAGTCTATGTTTCTTTTTCTTGATTCATGATGAAAGTTTTCTCATGCCTTTACAACTTGTGTATTATTTAATGACAAATAAATACCATAATATATAAATGCTTGCATCATCATATGCCTAGATACGCGTTCAAGGCTTTCTCATTAGGAGAAAGTCTTGAATAGTCCCCGGTTGGGACTGTTCTTGAACGTTTGCTCTCACTTAGGTGGTGAATGTATGTCTTCTTTTTTCGATTTTAAGGAACATCTTGGCTTAGCATTTCCTCGATCGCCATGTTCTCTGGGTACATATGTGGGTAAGTTATTACCTACATCGTGTACTTGGAGAAATGGGGGGAAATGCTGCCGGATTTTCCTTAAAATTGGAAAGTCGACATACATTCACTAGTGAGAGTAAACGTTCAAGGATGGGTTAGGTTGGAGCGATAAGGACCCTTTGGAAGCATATATGCATTATTGTATCTATATGAATGTTATATGCATGGTGTGTGTTTGAATTTGATTTACATATATAATAGATGTAGCAATTATACATTATTCGTAATATGTTGCCATGTTTAGAGGCAATTTACTTAATGGAGAAGGATCGTGGCTGGATGTATGGTAGACGTGATACATTGGAATTCTTTGACGGGGTTCAAGAGTTTTGTGAGAGGGCTTCATCTTATCAGCGCAGACTGGGTTTCGATTGCCTCTATTATCCTTGTGTTGATTGTAATAATGTGAAGGTGGTTAATAGTGTTGATATCATTAGAGATCATGTAGTTTGTCGTGGGTTTAGGCTTAAATACCATGTGTGGATTTGGCACGGTGAAGAAGGAGAGTACACTGGGGATGTTATTGGGAATGATGTGTATGATGATAGAAGCAATGATATTCGTGTGGACAAGGAATACAAGAATGAGGAATTTATTGTTGATAATGGTGATGAGGATGGATTTGATGATGATCAGGTGGATGAGGTGGAGGATGAAGGGGTGAATGAAATGATGCGTGGTGTTGAAGGTGACGTGTTTGAGTCGTTATCGGAGGCTTCTAAAAAGCCTTTGTATCCTGGGTGCAAAAAATACTCCAAACTATCAGCTGTGCTAACACTGTTTAACATTAAGTCGAAGCATGGGTGGACGGACAACAGTTTTACGTCTTTGTTGACCGTGTTAAGTGAGATGTTTCCTGACGGGAATGAAATTCCTAAGTCATACTATTATGCAAAGAAGCTCATGTGTCCATTTGGTTTGGAGTATAAGAAGATACATGCATGTCCTAATGATTGTATTCTTTATCGAAATGAATATGAACAATTGGAGGAGTGTCCGCGATGCAAGAAGTCGCGCTACAAGCGCATGAGTTGCAATGCTGGTACAAAGGGACCTCCTGCAAAGGTGTTGTGGTATCTTCCCATCATTCCAAGGTTTAAGCGTCTTTTCTCAACACCAAAAGACGCAAAAAACTTAAGGTGGCATGCAGAGGGAAGAAAGAAAAACAGAATGCTGAAGCATCCAGCCGACTCCCCGCAATGGAAGAACATTGATATGAAGTTTGGTGAATTTGGTGATGAAGTCAGAAATTTAAGGCTTGGGTTGTGCACGGACGGGATGAATCCATTTGGCACTCTTAGTACCCAGCACAACACATGGCCGGTACTTTTAGTGATCTACAATTTGCCTCCTTGGTTGTGCATGAAACGTAAGTATGTAATGCTTTCACTACTAATAACTGGGCCAAGGCAACCTGGAAACGACATAGATGTTTATCTTGCGCCACTTGTTGACGATTTGAGAAAGATGTGGGACGAAGGGGTTTCCGTGTTTGATGCTCATAAGAATGAGATGTTCACCTTGCGTGCAGCTCTTATGTGGACCGTTAATGATTTTCCTGCATATGACAACTTATCTGGGTACAAGAACAAAGGAAATAAAGCATGCCCCATTTGTATTGATGACACCCCAAGCATACACCTTGACAATTGCCACAAAGAGGTGTATCTGCGGACTCGAAGGTTATTAAGGCGCGATCAACCGTACCGTAGGCAGAAAAAGGCTTTCGATGGGAAAGCGGAAGAGGGGACTGCGCCTAGGCCATTGACTGGTGAGGAGGTTTATGCTCGAGTTAAGGGTATACGAACAGTATTTGGGAAAACAGAAAAAGCTGCGGACTCAAATGCTCTCTTTAAAAAAGAATCAATCTTTTGGAAGCTTCCTTACTGGAAAGAACATGATGTTAGGCACTGTCTTGATGTAATGCATATAGAGAAGAATGTGTGTGATGCTCTTGTGGGAACGCTGATGAACATTCAAGGCAAAACAAAGGACGAAAAGGGTGCACGGTTAGATTTGCAAAAGATGGGGGTTCGTCCAGAATTGTGGGCTCAGCAAAAGGTTAGAAAGGGAAAGGAACAGGAAAAGAGAGATGAAACGAGTTCGAAACAAGGAAAGGGGAAGAGCAAGGGAGAAGGAAAGT
This sequence comes from Chenopodium quinoa, assembly GCF_001683475.1. Classification (NCBI taxonomy): domain Eukaryota; kingdom Viridiplantae; phylum Streptophyta; class Magnoliopsida; order Caryophyllales; family Amaranthaceae; genus Chenopodium; species Chenopodium quinoa. Next base: position 2,806,412 of record NW_018743252.1, read on the forward strand.
CCACAGATGCGTTGAAGAAGAATTATGATGGAAAAGCAAAGGATGCCAAGGCTTATTTACCTCCGGTTTGCCACACATTGTCAAGGGTAGAAAAACGGATGTTTTGTGCATGTCTGTACGACATTAAGGTTCCATCAGGGTATGGATCTAACATGAAATGATTTGTATCCTTAAATGGAGAATTGAAGCTGACAAGTATGACAAATATAGCTATCTAGTGTTGATTATCCTTACTTAACTCATTTATTATATTAGTCATACTAATCAAGTTTGAACTTACTTTTCTATAATGCTATGAAGAAGATAAATTGCCGAGCTCCTCAAGGTCCTACATGGATATCACCGATGGTAATGCTACATGATTTTGTGATTTTTATAATAAACGATGCGTAAGATGTTGCTAATTTGTTATGCATGTTTGATTCATTTACTGTGTTCCTATGCTAGTGCGCACAACAAGATAACGGAGTTGATTGTGGACTATACGTGATGAGATTCATGTTCGACATAATGACTCATTGCACAGACTTACAACAGCTTGATGAGGTATGCCATTGACTTAGTTAATTTGCTTTTGTGGTGTGTTTTGATAAGAGAAAACCCTTGAAATTGCGTCTCAAGCCTTATCTGCCTCTAACTAGGTAATAATGACATGTTAAGAGGAAGAATGAGCTATTTTGATCAAAAACATAGAAATTAGGCATACATGTAGTGATATAGGCCTTATTTCGGCCATTTTGAATGAAATTTAGTCCCAAAACCATTCAAATGCTCTTTTAGTGTGATTTCAAGCCTTAGTTGCCTCTAACTAGGTAAAAATGACATGTTAAGAGGAAGAATGAGCTATTTTGATCAAAAATATAGAAAATAGGCATACAAGTAGTGATATAGGCCTTATTTCGGCCATTTTGAATGAAATTGCGTCCCAAATCCATTCAAATGCTCTTTTAATGTGATTTCAAGCCTTAGCTGCCTCTAACTAGGTAAAAATGACATGTTAAGAGGAATAATGAGCTATTTTGATCAAAAACATAGAAAATAGGCATACATGTAGTGATATAAACCTTATTTCGGCCATTTTGAATGAAATTGCGTCCCAAAACCATTCAAATGCTCTTTTAATGTGATTTCAAGCCTTAGCTGCCTCTAACTAGGTAAAAATGACATGTTAAGAGGAAGAATGAGATATTTTGATCAAAAATATAGAAAATAGGCATACAAGTAGTGATATAGGCCTTATTTCGGCCATTTTGAATGAAATTACGTCCCAAAACAATTCAGATGCTCTTTTAATGTGATTTCAAGCCTTAGTTGCCTCTAACTAGGTAAAAATGAAATTTTAAGAAGAAGAATGAGCTACTTTGATCAAAAACATAGAAATTAGGCATACATGTAGTGATATAGGCCTTATTTCGGCCATTTTGAATGAAATTTAGTCCCAAAACCATTCAAATGCTCTTTTAATGTGATTTCAAGCCTTAGTTGCCTCTAACTAGGTAAAAATGACATGTTAAGAAGAAGAATGAGCTATTTTGATAAAAAAACATAGAAAATAGACATACAAGTAGTGATATAGGCCTTATTCGGGCCCTTTTGGTTGAAAATGCGTCTTAAAACACTTGACTTGCTCTTTTAATGTGATTTCAAGCCTTAGCTGCCTCTAACTAGGTAATAATGACATGTTAAGAGGAAGAATTAGCTATTTTGATCAAAAACATAGAAAATAGGCATACATGTAGTGATATAGGGCTTATTTCGGCCATTTTGAATGAAATTGCGTCCCAAAACCATTCAAATGCTCTTTTAATGTGATTTCAAGCCTTAGATGCCTCTAACAAGGTTAAAATGACATGTTAAGAGGAATAATGAGCTATTTTGATCAAAAATATAGAAAATAGGCATACAAGTAGTGATATAGGCCTTATTTCGGCCATTTTGAATGAAATTGCGTCCCAAAACCATTCAAATGCTCTTTTAATGTGATTTCAAGCCTTAGCTGCCTCTAACTAGGTAAAAATGACATGTTAAGAGGAAGAATGAGCTATTTTGATCAAAAACATAGAAAATAGGCATACATGTAGTGATATAGGCCTTATTTCGGCCATTTTGAATGAAATTGCGTCCCAAAACCGTTCAAATGCTCTTTTAATGTGATTTCAAGCCTTAGATGCCTCTAACTATGTAATAATGACATGTTAAGAGGAAGAATGAGCTAATTTGATCAAAAATATAGAAAATAGGCATACAAGTAGTGATATAGGCCTTATTCGGGCCCTTTTGGTTGAAAATGCGTCTTAAAACACTTGACTTGTTCTTTTAATGTGATTTCAAGCTTTAGCTGCCTCTAACTAGGTAATATTGACATGTTATGAGGAAGAGTGAGCTAATTTGATTATAAATGTAGAAAATAGGTGAAGTAGTAGTCATATAGGCCTATGTATTAAATTTTTGCCTAACTTAAATTGTAAATGTATTTTTATATACATAACCTAAGTAATTAATTCTAGCTAACATCATTTTTGTTTAACCAAATTTTGCAAGGTACAGAAAGGAGGTCCATTGACTAGCAAAGAGCTGAATGAAGTTCGAGATATGTTAGCGTCTTTCATCACATATAATTTAATTTGAAGTTGTTAACTTATACATTAATTATTAGTATAGTTTGTAAATATAACACCTTTTAATTAATGAGTTGTAAAAGCTATATGACATTTCATTGTATCGCATTTACGGTTATTAATTAATATTTATGTATTGTTGTTATTATTCCAATGTAAAAATTAGTATATTATTAGTATTTTTAATAATAATAATAATACGGGTAATAATTTGGGGTATTATTACTGTTATTATAATATATTTTAATGGCAGATTTAATTCAGGATGTGCAGGTTTTTAATTAATTTTAATTATAAAAAAAAAATTTAAAAAAAAAAACAGGTTTTGCCACTGGTTTTTTCAATGAACCGGTGCCCAAAATTAATTTAAAATCTGGCGCGCTCACTTTTGCCACCGGTTCACTATGAAAACCGGTGGGGAATGGTGAAGTTTTGCCACCGGTTCAGTTGAAAACCGGTGGCAAAAGTGCTTAGCTTAAACCTAAATCAGCAGCTTTTGCCACCGGTTCACCTCAAAACCGGTGGGGAATGGGGGGTTTGAACCGGCGGGGATTGGGGTTTTTCGTCTAGTGCCGGCTTGGAAAAGCTCAAGAAGGAGCTTGAGGGTAAGATCCCCTCTTCTTCTAGACAACCGTCCAGACGAGAAGGAGAGGGTATCCGAAAGAAACCCCAGGGCAAGATGGCTAACACTGAGGACGCCGGGAATACTCCGTTTAGGAGACATGCAAGGTCACCAAAGGGTCCCCCGGATGAACTGGTCTAAGCTTCTTAAGAAAACACATTCGGCTAGGGGGCAAACCAAGCAGCCTCAGAGGCAGCCGAATGAGCTGTCTCAACGTTGGAAGGATGCTAGAGATTATCTCCGGCATAAGCGGCAGGAGCAGGTACACTACTCGGACACTACTTCCACCCCTACCATGCCGGATGAATTCTCCACTCACTCCCTTTCCATGCATATCAGCTCGACCAGGACCAGTAGGAGTTAAGCTCACCGTACTCCAACAACAGTTCCTTTAATTCAACCACCTCAATTTCAAATGTCCCAAAATTACAGCACAATTTTGCCGCCTACTCCCCCTGTCTCTGGGCAATACGGGCAGTATGGTCAGCCGTACGACCAGGCAGCATACTTGGGCGGACAGACTGCACAACCTCAACCCAATGATTGGCAAATGCGCTTGTTGAATCTTGGTGACAAGCCACCTTTGTTTTCTCAAGTGATTCTTAACTCTCCCCATCCAGCTAAAGTGAAGAGTGTACTTATGGGCACTTATGGAGGTATAAGCAACCCAGAAGAGCACATCAACTCGTACAGAAATTTGATGCACTTGCAAAGCGTAGATGATGCCACCTGGTGCAAATGCTTCCCAGCCACCCTCAAGGGTGTGGCTTAAGACTGGTTTAACAGCTTGCCGGCCGGATGCATCAACTACTTCACAACTCTCAGCTTAATGTTCATTGGGGATATCTCCTACAATATACCACCCCGCAAGACTAGTCTTAACTTGGTGACCATCGTCCAAGGAAAGAAGGAGTGTGTTCGTACGTATAGAGGTTCAATATGGAGAAGGCGCAAATTAAGAATTTGCCTGATGAAATGGCCTACTTGGAGTTCCTTTGAGGATTAAGGCACAATGGTTTCAAATTTGACCTGATTAGAAAAAAGATTCAGACATACGCAAGTGTTCTACGGGAGGCCAAATCATATATTGAGGCAGCTGACTTTTGTTCTCTTACAAAATCAGAATAGCTGGCCAAGGGGGCTAAGAAGAAACAATCTACTCAGTAAGACTCGGCTGACAAAAAGAAGAAGTAAACAACAAAAGAAAAGAAGTCTAGGTGGCCGACTTCCAACACACGAAATCAAAGAAAACTAAGACGTACAAGCCGCAGTACGAGTATAACAAAGATTGTTATTTAATTTTGATGGAAATCAAAGACAAGTTCGAGTTTAAGAAGCCTCATCCTTTGAGAGGGCTGGCCCAGTACAGAAACAAGAACAAGTACCGTCATTACCATATGGGGCATGACACGAATGACTTTAACAATTTGAAAAGGTTGGTAGATAAGCTGGTCGAGAAGGGCATGCTCAACTCATATGTTCTGAAGTCTAAGTTCACATACTCTCGGACAAACAACAAACTCGAGAAAAAGAAAGAAAAAGAAAAAGATGATGATGGAAACAATACGGATTCGGGGTTCGTGGTTGTTATATCAGGCGGCTTTGCTGCAGGTGGCCCGACCATGAAGGGAATCAAGCAGGATTCTAGGAATTTTGAGTATGTGATGCACACCGAAGGGGTAAAGGCTGAGCCCTTTCCAGAAGTAACGGTCTGCGAGGTAGACCGAAGCAAAATCAAGGCTCCTCACAATGACCCTATGATGTTCATCTTAAAAGTTGCCAATTTGATGGTCTGACGAGTGCTAATAGACACAGGCAGCTCGTCCGACATTATCAGTCTAGCTTGTTTGAAGAATCTGAAGTTCCCAGAGGATGCCCTAAAGGATATTTCTCACCCGTTGGTTGGGTTCGGTGGGAGTATTATTCACTCGGTCGAACAGATAGACTTGCCCGTCTGATTTGGGCAGAAGGGAGAAGGAAGGGACATGGTCGTCCGTTTCCTAGTTGTTAAAGAGATCACTGGCTATAATGTTATCATCGGCCGCCCAACTCTAACATCGGCAAAAGGCAGTTTTCGTCCCTCACTTGATGCTGATGAAGTTTGAGTGGTTAGATGGGAAGATAGGTTCCATTCAAGGAAATCAGAAGATGGCAAAAGAATGCAATCAGCTAGCCGTGAAGCCAACAACACTCGGACAAGTGAATAGGTCTGTGCAAAATTCCGAAGAAGGGTCACTCTAAACACACCAGGTCGGCAAAAAGCGCAAGTCGATCAAGAAAGAGCAAGCATAGCAGCTAATGACCGTCGGCCGGCCAGAAGAGTTGAGGCCACAGCCGACCGGCAATCATACAGACATAGTGCTTGACCTAGACTGACCTGATCGAATTGTCAAAGTGGGCACTATGGCTAGAGGTTTTCTTGGAGATGACTTGGTGAATCTATTAAGAGAATTCAGAGATGTGTTTGCATTTGAAGTTCATGAGATGTCGGGTATTAGCCCAGACTTAGCTGTTCACAAGCTGGCTGTGAATCCGGCTGTAAGACCTGTTCGTCAAAAGAAGAGGAACCATGGTGAAGATAGGAATCAAGCGGCCGCAACTGAGGTCAAGAAGCTGCTGGACGCCGGTTTTATTCGGCAATGTTACTACCCTGATTGGGTGGCCAATGTAGTTCTTGTCAAGAAGCCGAATGGAACTTGGAGGATGTGTGTAGACTACACTGATCTTAACAAAGGATGCCTTAAGGATAGCTTTCCCTTGCCTAAATTTGACCGTTTGGTTGATTCAACGGCCGGGCATGCCCTGATGAGCTTTATGGACGCATACTCCGGATTCCACCAAATCCCTTTGTGGGAGGAAGATCAAGAAAAAATAGCATTTGTGACCGAGCAGGGGCTATATTGCTACAAAGTTATGCCATTCGGCCAGAAGAATGACCCAGCTACTTTTCAGAGACTTGTGAATACGGTTTTTTTTTTTTTAGTAATTAAGTAAATTTTATTACCAAGGGAAAAAAGAGTTACAACTTACAAAATACAAGCTGCAACACTTCAAAACTACATAAGCCTATGAATAGGCATGCAACCTTCTAAAACATTCCCTATCCTTCAAAGAGATCACCTTCTAGGAAGGGTGCCTCAAGGAGAAAAGGGAGCAAGCTGGCCTCAAGAAAGTGGCACCTTCTAGGAAGGGTACACCCCTCAAGTACCAGCAGAAACAAACATCAGGCTACATTAAAGCAGAGCTATACACAAAACAAGGCTAAGCATACAAGCATAAGACAGACTAACTACAAACAGAAGCCTATAAACTGTATAGCCACTGACAGTGCTTCCTCTTCCATTTGCAAGTAATCAGTTGTCTGCTCCTTCTTGCAATCTCTGTATAGATCATCTTACATATAGCTCTAGGGTGAATGATGACCTTCAGCTAGAGGGCTTTGTTCCTAGCAAACCAAATCTGGTAGACTACAACAACCAGGGCAGGATAGCAGACCTTCTTCTTAATAGGATCCTGCATCACCTCTCCCCATTGCTTCCAGGAAGTATCAATGTCAAAAAGAGTTATAGGAATGCCCAACCAAGCACTGATACTTGTTATACATTTCCTGCTATAATCACAGTAAAAAAAAGGTGTTTCCTGTCCTCATCAGCATTGCCACACAACAGGCAAGTTCTCTCCTGGCAGATACCTGACAAGCGCACATTAGGGCGCGCTTTAGAGCATATTTTAGGATGATTTTGGATGTATTTGGGGCCGCTTTAGCCGATTATTACCTTGTTATGCTTACGTTCCCCATATTACGTGCTTCAAGGGTTTTCGGTTTGTTTTTTGATGTGTTTTCAGGTAATATCAACCGAGTTTAATCGGATCCCGAGCCCTTGATGCGTAACCGAGCTAGCCTTGACCGGAGTCCGAGGAGTTAAGGAAGTTCAAGTGCCGTGCATTGATTACATAGCACAGGCAGCACGACCGTGTTACCATAGGCACACCCGTGCTAGCCTATAAGCAAGCAACCCCAGGCAAGGCAGCACGGCCGTGCAAGCCAATAGCACGGCCGTGTCAGTATCCACGCACCCGCACGGCCGTGCAGGCCATTAGCACGGCCGTGCCAGATGTTGCCCGTGCCCGTGTCAGCTTCAGTATGAGCCCCGTGCTAGAGCATATTCAGCACGACCGTGTCATTTTTAGCACGGCCGTGCCATATATAGCACGGCCGTGCCAATTTGAAGAAGAAACCCGGTTTACTTACTGACAAGCTAGCACGGCCGTGCCAAATACAGCACGGTCGTGCTGATCCAGGGTTAACTGCGCGCTTGACTTCTCCGAATTAGAAGACGTATATAAGGCCCGACTTTAAGAGGATTAAAAGACAGTTTTTAGAGATAGTTTTGAGAGCCTTTGTAGAGAGTTATTGAAGAACGTTCTTAGTTTTAGATATTCATTAGTTTTCTTAGAGATTATTCTAGCGATTTTAGTTTTCTTGGATTGATTTGAAGCAAGATTTGTGAAGATTCTTTGTATTATTCATTGACGACGGATATCAAGGTTCTGAACTTTTCCATTGATTCGCATCAATACAATTGGTATTATTCATTCTTGTTTATTAATCAAGCTTTATTATTCCTTAAACAGAATTCATGTTTATATCTATTATGCTTTTGGAATTCATTATTGCTTTGATTATGAATATGTGTGAGTAGTCTCCTAGCTAGGGTTTCGGGATGAAACCCGGCCTAGGTAATCTATGTAATTGAGGATTGATTTTGATAAACGGATTGTGATTAAATTGATTATATGCGATTGCATGTTAATTCATTATAATAGGAGTAGCTAACCTAGAATCTTGAATTTGATTGCATGATATCCTTGATTTGAACAAGATATTGTGAATTGAGTATTTCATTATTGAATGCGGTTTGATTATGTATCGAGTAATGTTAAGTGCATGAGAAATCCAAGCTTAGTATTGCCCGTTGTCTTCCTATCACATGATATTGATCAGACTTATAGTCTTTGCATATCCCGTTTGTCTCTGTGATTCCTTGTTGCTTAGTTACCAATGGTTAGGCGGATTCCCGTTCTCCCTAGTGTCTTAGTTTATTGATTTATTCCATCTTATTAGTAGTATTTTAGAACACCATTTTCCATTGATTTCAAACTAGCTTAGGTTTAAGATTGATTTGCAATTACTCTCGTTCCTCGTGGACCGAACCTTTATTTGCCATTGTACTTGGTTATAGGGTGTTCGTATAAGTATTGTTTGATTGAGTGTTAGATTGTAGCGACCGATTTAACCCTTGTCAAAATGGCGCCGTTGCCGGGGAACGATGTTTGTTAATTGCTTTTTGATTTCTTGAGTCTAGTTCATCGTAAAAATCACAAAAAGATTTTTCCCTTTTGGCTACACTTGTAGCCCTGCTATTTAATTGGTTTGGTTAGTGTGTATGCGCAGGTCTAAACAGAGAGAATTAATACCCTTCGATCCAGAAATCGAAAGAACTTTGAAGAGCAATCGTAAATCTCGATTGACGTCATCAAACTCTCAAGGAAAGGAACACAACACACAACAGGTTCCAATGGCAGACATACCGCGCCAACCCAATCGGCCAGCACCACGACCCCTTAAGGAGTTGGGAACTCCTGGGGCGTATAGAGCTTCAAGTGGGATTGCTCCACCCACTACTGAGGCCAATGATTTCGAGATCCGGCCGGCTATGATCACCCTCATCGAGAGAAGGCAGTTTAGTGGTGCCAAGCATGAGAGCCCTTTGGCTCAATTGAACGAATTTGAGAAGTACTGCAATACCATCAAGGTTAATGGGGTGAATCAAGAGTTCGTGAGATTGAAGCTTTTCCCCTTTTCACTTATTGGGAGAGCTCTCGAATGGTTAGAGAAGGAGGTGAAGCCGAACTCTCTACACACTTGGGATGATGTCACGACAGCATTCTTGGGAAGATTTTATTCCCAAAAGAAGACGGCCGATGCTAGAGCTTTGATCCAGGGATTTCGGCAAAGGAGTGGGGAGTCAATCTACGAAGCCTGGGAAAGGTACAAGGAGTATCAAAGAGAGTGCCCACACCACGGAATCCCAACATATCAAGTTTTACAGATTTTCTATGGAGGATTGAGTCCTCAAGGGAAGACCAGTTTGGATGCGGGAGCAGGTGGCCCCATTATGAACAAAACCGAAGAAGAAGTCATTGATATCATAGAAGATGTGGTACGACACCACATGGATTGGCAAGATGGAGAGCGAGAGGCCATGAGCAAGAGTGGAGGAGCGGTCTATTCGGTAGACCATCTTAATGCAATCGGGAATTTGACATCGCAAATTGTAAATCTAGGTAAGGAAATGTCAATTATCAAAGAGAAGCTCAACGATCCACCGCATCAAAATCTTCCATCCTATTCTAAGGGAGCAGGTATGCACTCTAACTCTAATAATATGCCTGCTGGATGTATATTCTGTGAAAACTGTGGGTCTTATGACCATGATACCTCTGCCTGTAACGTAGATTCCCAATTTCAATCCAACTATAATGATGGTAATGAGTGTGATAATGAACAAGTCAATGCCTTGTCTTATGATAATAGACCTAGGAATGACAATAACAGATATTTACCACCTAATCAAAGAGGGAACAATTATAATCAACAGGGTAATAATTCTGACTACCAACAGCAAAACCAGTGGGGAAACAGGAACCAAAGGGACCAAACTCCCCAAGGGTCTTATAATCAACATGGTAATTTTGGTAATCAGAATAATTACCAACAAAATGCAGGTAATCAAGGGCAATACAATCAGAGCATGAATGCCAATAACAGGGGAAATTGGAATAACAATGGTAACAGGAACAACTTCCAAAATCAAAATCCCCAACAGTCTAATGCGCGTGGCTCCCGAGCCTCTAATGACAACTACAATGCTCAAGGACCATCGCAAAGGACTAGTTTGGAGGAGATGATGGAAGCACAGACCAAAATGTTCAACACTTTCATGGCCACCAGTGACAAAAAGTTTAATGAAGTGATGACACATAATAAAATGCTTGAAACCCAGATTTCTCAGTTGGCTAGTGCTATAAAGGATGGGGTTGAAGTGTCAAAACTCCCACCTCAAGGTATTGACCCTAAAAACTCTGTAAATGCTATCACCACTAGGAGTGGAAAGACATTGAGGGGGAGCGATGAAGTAGTATCCCCTAGGAGTCAATCTGTGACTACACCTACAACTGATACTGTTATAGAGAGTGAGGAGGAGAGGACCGGAGAGAATGATAAAACTGTAGAGGTCTTAAATGAAAAGGAAGTAACACAAGTCAAAGAGCCCAATCTATTGCAAAAACTTCCTTACCCCCATAAGTTTGTGAGACATAAGTTGGATGTTCAATTCGGTAAGTTTTTAGATACTTTGAAGCAAATTCACCTTTCCATACCATTCACCGACGCTATAAAACAAATGCCTAACTATGCTAGGTTTTTGAAAGATATTTTGAGTGGTAGGAGGAATTGTGATGGGGTGGAAACTTTTAACCTCACCGCGAATTGTAGTGCAATCATCATGAACAAGATGCCTCCCAAATTGGGAGACCCAGGTAATTTCTCAATCCCTTGTGCTATTAATAAAATGAAAATTGATAATGCATTATGTGATCTTGGGGCTAGTGTTAGTCTTATGACATATTCTGTATATCAAAGATTAGGGGTAGGAGAACTTCTTCCTACCAACATTACCCTACAGTTAGCTGATCGTTCGATCAAATTTCCTAAGGGTAAGGTAGAAGATGTTCCCCTACGAGTTGGGAAATTTGTGATACCTGTGGATTTTGTAGTTTTGGAAATGGATGAAGATAATCATATACCTATTATTCTTGGGCGACCTTTCCAAGCTACCTCTGGTGCTCTCATTGATGTGAAGAGTGCCAAGATTTCTTTAAAGGTAGGAGAGGAGGTCCTTGAATTTGATCTGAACAAAAGCATGCAATATCCTTTGTCTACTTCCGAAAACTGCATGATGATTGACACTATTGATTCGATTGTCTCTAGTATGCATACACTATTGCTTTCTACTAACCATGATCTTGAGCCAAGTGATACCGATGAGAGCAGGTACATAGAGGAGCAAATGCTAGAGGAAGATGATGGTGATAACGGTTTCAAGGAAATTACACCCATGTATGCACTTGCTGAGGCCACCACAAAAGAGGTAAACGAGGCCCCTAAAATAAAAATTGAAACCTCTACCATTACATCTAAGGTACGAATTTCTTGGCCCTGATTCAACTTATCCTGTCATTGTGAATTCTTCTTTGGATGCGGATCAAACTCGGAAGTTGTGTGATGTATTGAGAGAGCATCAAAGTGCCATAGGCTATACCATTGATAACCTCAAGGGTATTAGCCCCGCTATATGTATGCATCACATAACTCTCGAGGATGGTGCGAGGCCTTCTATTGAGAGGCAGAGGAAACTCAATCCTCAAATGGGGGAGGTGGTGAAGAAAGAGATCACCAAACTTCTTGATGCAGGTATCATCTTCCCCATTTCAAGCTCTAGATGGGTTTCCCCTGTGCATGTTGTCCCTGAGAAGGGGGGAATGACTGTAGTTGAGAATGAGAATGGTGAGCTCATCTCAACTAGAACGGTGACCGGTTGGCGGATGTGCATAGACTATAGACGTCTAAACGCATCTACCAAAAAGGACCATTTTCCCCTCCCTTTTATTGATCAAATGCTCGAAAGACTAACTAGGCACAAGTATTATTGCTTTCTTGACGGTTATTCGGGGTTTTTCCAAATACCTATAAACCCGGATGACCAAGAGAAGACGACTTTTACTTGTCCATATGGTACTTTTGCCTACAGGAGAATGCCTTTTGGACTTTGCAATGCACCGGGCACCTTTCAACGGTGTATGATGAGCATTTTTGGGGACATGTTGGAGGCCGAGATGGAGGTTTTCATGGACGATTTTTCTGTTGGAGGAGCCTCCTTTGATGATTGCCTAGTGAACTTGGGGAAGTGCCTACAATGGTGTGAGAGAGTGAATTTAGTCCTGAACTGGGAGAAGTGTCACTTCATGGTTAAAGAAGGTATTGTCCTCGGTCACAAGATCTCAAATGCAGGCATAGAGGTGGACAAAGCAAAGGTTGAAGTTATAGCAAAGCTACCACCACCGGTCAATGCAAAAGGGGTAAGACAATTCCTAGGGCATGCGGGGTTCTACCGGCGATTCATAAAAGATTTCTCTCTTATAGCCAAGCCTTTGACTGCCTTATTGAAAAAGGAAGTCGACTTCAAGTTCGAAAAAGAGTGCCTACAAGCTTTTAACACACTTAAGAAAGCTTTGATTTCGGCACCGATTGTGCAAGGACCACGGTGGGATCTACCTTTTGAGTTGATGTGCGATGCTAGTGATACGACTATTGGAGGTGTTCTTGGGCAACGAGTTGAGAAGAGGGTTCACGTGATCTATTACATGTCCAAGACCTTAAATAAAGCACAAAGGAACTACACCACTACAGAGAAAGAGTTCCTAGCCATTGTTCATGCATTTGAGAAATTTTGGGACTACCTCATTGGTTCCAAAACGATTGTTTATACCGACCATGCTGCCATTAAGTACCTAATTTCGAAGAAAACCACGCCTCCTCCGATGGGTCCTCTCTTTACAACAATTTCATGTGGAGATCCGGGACAAGATGGGAGCCGAGAATGTGGTTGCGGATCACCTTTCGCGCATGGAGAGGGAGCAACAAGAAGATGATGGGCTGCCCATTTGTGATGAGTTGAAGGATGATGTTTTATACCTCCTCAAGGAGAAGATTCTACCATGGTTTGCGGATTTGGTAAACTACTTAGCTTGTGCGGAGTTTCCCCCCGATTACTCCAAGCACCAACGGAAGAAGATTAGGAGAGATGCAAGGCATTACATATGGGATGATCCAATTTTGTTCAAGAGAGGTGTAGATGGTCTCCTAAGAAGGTGCGTTCCAGAGGAAGAAGTTCATAGTGTGCTGAAAATGTGCCACTCCGACCCTTGCGGAGGTCACATGGGGGCTAATAAGACAGCCCAAAAGGTTTTGCAATGTGGGCTATGGTGGCCCCATATCTTTAGGGACGCGTGGGCATTTGTGAAGACTTGCGATGCTTGCCAACGGAGTGGAAACATTTCCAAGAAGAATGAAATGCCTCAAAAACCCATACTTGAACTTGAGATCTTTGATGTGTGGGGCATTGACTTTATGGGACCCTTCCCTTCCTCCCGTGGGAACTAATACATACTTGTGGCTGTGGATTACTTGTCTAAGTGGGTGGAAGCAATTGCCTCCCCTACAAATGATCACAAGGTGGTGGTGAAACTCTTCAAGAAGATTTTATTTCCAAGGTTCGGGGTTCCTAGGGCGGTTATAAGTGACAACGGGTCACACTTTGTGCATGGGGCCTTTCAAAGGATGCTTCGAAAGAATGGAGTACATCAAAGGTTCGGGACAACCTATCACCCTCAATCTAGTGGGCAAGCGGAAGTCTCCAATCGACAGATAAAGTCCATCCTTGAGAAGACAGTGGCGAAGAATAGGAAAGATTGGTCCGATAAGCTTGATGATACACTTTGGGCATACCGGACTCCTTTCAAGACCCCAATAGGCACCACCCCACCGCTTGATCTACGGGAAAGCATGTCACCTCCCGGTCGAACTAGAGCACCGCGCTCAATGGGCTATCAAGAAGATAAATTTTGATCTAGCAAGCGCGGGAGAGCAACGGATGTTGGACCTTCATGAATTGGAGGAGCTTCGGATGGACGCATATGAAAGTGCGAACCTATACAAGTCCCGATCTAAGGAGTTCCATGACCGGAAAATAGAGCGGAAGGTGTTCAATGTTGGTGACAAAGTCCTCTTATATAACTCTAGGATGAAGCTCTTCCCCGGTAAGTTGATGTCAAGATGGAGGGGTCCATTCACTGTCAAAGATGTTTTCCCTTCCGGTGCGGTTGAGCTTTATGATTCTAGTGGGTTGCAATCCTTCGTGGTTAATGGGTAAAGGTTGAAGGCATACTATGAGGGAGCCCATGTTGGTGTGATAGATGTGTTCGAATGCGGTCACAAGAGTTGAATGTGACCACGTCAAGCTATCGACGTTAAACTTAGCGCTTCCGAGAGGCAACCCGATTTTCTTGCTTTTACTAGAGTAGTTTCTTTTGTTTTGTAGTTGGTTTAGCTCCTAATTTGTGTGAGTTTTGTGTGCTCTTGTGTGTTTTTGTACAGGTAGAAGATTGGTTAAAATCGGAATGAAGAGAGTGATGAGTGCCTTGAAGGAAAGGAAAACCTGCAGACTGCAGCAGACAGCACGACCGTGCCAGAATCCAGCACGGCCGTGCCAAATTCAGCACGGCCGTGCCAAATTTAGCACGGCCGTGTCAAGTACTAGCACGGCCGTGCTAATTTTAACACGGCCGTGCCATCTGAAATTCAATTTCGCAAAAAGCCTGCCAAGCCAACACGGCCGTGCCAAATTCGGCACGGCCGTGCCAAACCTCAGCACGGCCGTGCCAGTTATAGCACGGCCGTGCTATCTGAAATTCAATTTCGCAAAAAGCCTGCCAAGCCAACACGGCCGTGTCAAATTCGGCACGGCCGTGCCAAACCTCAGCACGGCCGTGCCAGTTATAGCACGGCCGTGCAGCGCGGGTTCCGGATAGTTTTTTCGTGTTTTTTAAACACGATTTCACTCACACTCTCTCATTATTCTCCAACTCTCCTACCCTTTTTCTCTCTAAACTAACCCAAACCCCCAACCTCCTCCCTCAATTCCTCAAATCAAACCCTAATTCCCCATACTCTTCTTTCAAGATCTCGGCACCCTCCTTGCATTGGAGCATTTTTCAAGTGATTGGACGCAAAATTCGGCCCTCTTTGACCTCGCCACAACTCCACTTCGTGGAGTCCTCGGTGAATTCGTTCTTAAACTCATTGATTTTCGCAATTTTTGTCCAATTTCATTCGTTTTATTGAATATTTGTTGTTGAATTGTGCTTTATTGTTGCAAGTTTGGGTGAACTAGTAGTGTTAGGGTAGTACATTGCATGCTAGGATAGTTTCTTGCTTGTTAATTGGTATATTGTGCTTAATTTCTTGAATCAAACATGCCTAGAACAAAGACATCGACTAGGAGACCGGGTCGGGACGATGCATCCTCATCCATGGTTCCACCCACGGTGGACACCATGGGTATTGTTTTTAATAACCCGTCCTTTTTGGACAAATTTGTAGGATTATCCCACCGACCGATCCGGCCTACCAAGTTCTACGACCCTTTAGCCGCTAGGGCTCTAGGGATCGAAAGCGACATGGTTAAACTATTTTCATTTACCAATTTTGATTCTTTCCTTACCATGCATGCTCTCACTTACAAGAGGCTTACCCTCGAATTTTTGTCTTCTTTGTACGTGCATCGGGATGAGAATAACTCACCCCGGTACTTGTCCTTTCAACTAATGAACTCGGGCACCATTCAAATGTCGGTGGCCCAAGTTAATGCCGCCTTTGGGTGGACATCCGACCTGAAATATGGTCCTAAGGATGGCCACTCAAAACACTACAACTCCGGGTTGTTTTGGCGGAAAATCACGGGGAAAATGGATAGAGATCCCCGTAGGGATAAGGCGACTTCCATCGTCAATCCCGCCTTTCGGTTGTCCCACAGGACCTTCTCCTCTACTATCTTTGCTAGAGGAGATAGTTCGGGTGTAGTCTCCATTAGGGAGTTACAGTTTATTTGGCACCTCACTCGTGGGGACGGGCGTCTAGACATGGGAGCGTGGTTACTAGACCACCTCGACGGTGTAGCCCGGGGTAGGGGTGATATTACTATCGGTGGCATGATCACCATTCTTGCGCAATATAATGGGATTGATTTTTCTGAATTGCAGGCTATCCCAGGCACTACGAGGCTTGATATGCGCACCTTGAGAGCCATGCAGTGGCTTGAAGGGACATCCCAGCCGGATTGCTATTTGTGGCGCGTAGCAGGCAAGCCATACGCCTACTTGCCCGATCCGGAGAGGACGGTGGTTTACAACAAAGACAACTGGATCTTCGACCCCGACTTCGCCTGGCACGAGGACGGAGGCACGGAGTATGTAGACCGCAATCCCCAGCCTCACCAGGGGGATGAGCAGGCCCACGGGGGCCAAGGAGGTGACGATGCTGATGATGATGATGATGACGAGGAGGGTGGCCCGGATGCGGCCCAGCAGATCCCGGCGCAAGACTTCGCCTGGCTCCGCCAAGGAATGGAAGATTTGAAGCTCGAGGTAGCGGATTTGCGCCGGTCGAACGAGGATATGACCTCCGCCTTCAGAGACCTGAAGAGGAGTGTTGATGATATGGCCTCCCGTTTCCCTTATGGCCCGGGCGGGCCTAGCTCGTGATCCCTTTCCCTTTCCCTTTAGTTACCTCCCTCTCCTTACTATTGTAAGTCCTTGATGTGTAAACATTGAGGACAATGTTTGATTCTAGCTTGGGGGGTCTTACTTGTATTTAGGGATTTGGATTTTTGGTAGTTTAGTTTTTATTTGCTTTCGAAAAAAAAAAAATAGAAAAACAAAAACAAAAACAAAAAGATTTACTGCTTTCCTAGACTAACCTTAACTTGTTTGCTAGTATGTCTTTCCTTTTTGCAAATTGGGAACATTCGAGACGCGGCATGAGTTTGAAGAACGATGCTATGGCCGTTAATTGGAGCTCCCGGGAAGCAAATTTGGTGAGATCTTTTCTTTTTTTTTGTGTGCTTAGGATAGTTTAGTTTAGGAAGAAGTTGAATGGTTCGAGGATGTTTGATCGGTTCTAAGGAACCTGGGATCGTTGATGTTGATATCATTCGATCACTTGTTTGTCGATTGGGATTATTATGTGATTTTCATGCCTTTTTATGAGCCATTTAGCTTGTTTAGATTACTTAGTTGTTTATATATGTGTGCAATATAGGAAAAGCTTATGTTATGAGAATGTGTAGTCTAGTTTATATGATTTGCCTCATAGTCTTTTCCTATATTTTTGGATCGTGATAAACTTGTCTAATTGCATAAACTTTTGGAATAATGCTCATATTTGGATTCGAAACGTGAATGAATGTGTGTGGAATATCTATTTCTACTTAAGCCAGTAATGAATGCACAGTTTGAGTCTATTGTTGATCAATGTAGACGAGTCTAGGCGAAGGTAGTTGGTTAGAACACTTTTGTCATGTGAAACTCTATGCCTTTGGGCTGTGGTAAGATGGAGTCGCTTCCCATTTGTGGATTTGATCCCCTTAATTGGTAGTTGCTTTGTTTTTTAGATCCCGTGAGGTTTATTTGTTCTAGCCTTCATCATTCTTGTTGAGTGGCATATTTGGATCCTTGATTACGCATTTTTCGATCTTTGTGTTGACTAGTAGCTCCCGAGACCGACTTGACACTTTTAAGGGAGGAAGAGGGCACCTTTTTCATTTTTCTTATTTTGTTCCTTTTGTTTTGTTACAAATTAATTTTCTTTTTACATCATCTTACTTGCTAACCATGTTGAGCCTTTAATTCCATTCTTGGTTACCCATGTTACAAACCCGATGGCCGATGTTTTACCAACCCTTAGTTGTGAAGCGTTTACCTCGCAAGGTTTGTTTGAGCTTATTGTGTATAAATCAAGAATAATGATCGATAGTTGGTTTGAGCAAGTTTGAAAGTGCGCTTAATTGTAAAGATGTAATATGAAAATTTGTTTTTGAAAAAAAAAAAGAAAAAAAAGGAAAAGAAAATCAAAATAAAAAAAAGGGAGAAAAGCCGTCCGGATTGTGAAAAAGGCAAGGACACATAAATAAAGTTTTGAAGTTTGAAAGAGGTCATTTGAGTGTGTATTATATGGATAATTCGGGATGTGTAAGAATGTGAATCAATGAGATTGTGGAAAGTGAATTACATCTTTTGAACTATTGTTTTTGAGAATTGTGATTCTTGCGCTTCATTTAGGAATTAACCCCACTTTTTAAAATTGTTTTCACCTACCTTACCCATTGCCAATACATTACAACCCTTTTAAGACCCTTAGACTTTAGAGGTGTTCGGTTCTCAAGCGGTGGAGGGAGATACCTTTCAACCCTATGGAAAGATTATGCGTAATCGAGATGTCGGGATACCTTTGTTATTTCCTCAAAATATCACTTTTTCCGGTTCCTTCAAGGAATCACGAGGGGCCAATTAGGGTGGTGATTTGAAGCAAAAGGGGGGGACGTGGCCGGTTTGGTTGGGTTTAGAGGGAAGCATGACTTCTTTGTTCTCTATGCTTGGTTTAGGTTTTGTTTGCATTTTGATCAACGATACCTTGGATTGTGTGTCTCGTTGCTTGTTTGAGTGAGTTTTCATTCCGTGCATGGTTGTTCTAAGTAGGATCCATTGACTTCATTCCGTGCTAAATTGGATTTATATGTAATGGCAATAGTTTATTTGATCATGTGTGTGTGTGTATCCCTTAGTTTTGCTCGAGGACTAGAAAAAGTGTAGCTTGGAAGATTTTGACAAGCGCACATTAGGGCGCGCTTTAGAGCATATTTTAGGATGATTTTGGATGTATTTGGGGCCGCTTTGGCCGATTATTACCTTGTTATGCTTACGTTCCCCATATTACGTGCTTCACGGGTTTTCGGTTTGTTTTTGATGTGTTTTCAGGTAATATCAACCGAGTTTAATCGGATCCCGAGCCCTTGATGCGTAACCGAGCTAGCCTTGACCGGAGTCCGAGGAGTTAAGGAAGTTCAAGTGCCGTGCATTGATTACATAGCACAGGCAGCACGGCCGTGTTACCATAGGCACACCCGTGCTGGCCTATAAGCAAGCAACCCCAGGCAAGGCAGCACGGCCGTGCAAGCCAATAGCACGGCCGTGTCAGTATCCACGCACCCGCACGGCCGTGCCAGATGTTGCCCGTGCCCGTGTCAGCTTCAGTATGAGCCCCGTGCTAGAGCATATTCAGCACGGCCGTATCATTTTTAGCACGGCCGTGCCAGGAAGCTGCACGGCCGTGCCATATATAGCACGGTCGTGCCAATTTGAAGAAGAAACCCGGTTTACTTACTGACAAGCTAGCACGGCCGTGCCAAATACAGCACGGCCGTGCTGATCCAGGGTTAACTGCGCGCTTGACTTCTCCGAATTAGAAGACGTATATAAGGCCCGACTTTAAGAGGATTAAAAGACAGTTTTTAGAGATAGTTTTGAGATCCTTTGTAGAGAGTTATTGAAGAACGTTCTTAGTTTTAGATATTCATTAGTTTTCTTAGAGATTATTCTAGCGATTTTAGTTTTCTTGGATTGATTTGAAGCAAGATTTGTGAAGATTCTTTGTATTATTCATTGACAACGGATATCAAAGTTCTGAACTTTTCCATTGATTCGCATCAATACAATTGGTATTATTCATTATTGTTTATTAATCAATCTTTATTATTCCTTAATCAGAATTCATGTTTATATCTATTATGCTTTTGGAATTCATTATTGCTTTGATTATGAATATGTGTGAGTAGTCTCCTAGCTAGGGTTTCGGGATGAAACCCGGCCTAGGTAATCTATGTAATTGAGGATTGATTTTGATAAACGGATTGTGATTAAATTGATTATATGCGATTGCATGTTAATTCATTATAATAGGAGTAGCTAACCTAGAATCTTGAATTTGATTGCATGATATCCTTGATTTGAACAAGATATTGTGAATTGAGTATTTCATTATTGAATGTGGTTTGATTATGTATCGAGTAATGTTAAGTGCATGAGAAATCCAAGCTTAGTATTGCCCGTTGTCTTCCTATCACATGATATTGATCAGACTTATAGTCTTTGCATATCCCGTTTGTCTCTGTGATTCCTTGTTGCTTAGTTACCAATGGTTAGGCGGATTCCCGTTCTCCCTAGTGTCTTAGTTTATTGATTTATTCCATCTTATTAGTAGTATTTTAGAACACCATTTTCCATTGATTTCGAACTAGCTTAGGTTTAAGATTGATTTGCAATTACTCTCGTTCCTCGTGGACCGAACCTTTATTTGCCATTGTACTTGGTTATAGGGTGTTCGTATAAGTGTTGTTTGATTGAGAGTTAGATTGTAGTGACCGATTTAACCCTTGTCAATACCCCAATCATTGAGCATACTTCTTGTTTTTAACCTGTTTTGCATTGCTAGCCAAAGAATAAAGGAGTGCTTTGGAATATTAAAACGATTCCAGACCCAAGACTTCCAAGTGACCTCTTGTTGAGGTCCCTGAAGCCATTTATAGACAGAAGAGATGTTGTATTTCCTGCTCATCCAGCCTTCACTATGAAATCCCTCTCTCAGCTTATCCTTGATCTTACACAGATTTTTCCAAGCCCAGCCTGCATTCTTCTTAGGCTTATAATCCCACCAATTCCCATTTTTAATGTAGACAACATGCACTCATTTAACCCAGAGGGAGTCCTCTTTTTGAGCTACCTTCCATATGTATTTGCCTAAGGCTGCAGTATTCCAAGTTCCACAATCCCTCATGCCTAAACCTCCTCATTTTTTTTAGATTTGCATATCCAATCCCAAGAAATAGGAGGAATCTTCCTTAACATAGCATCTCCACTCCACAAAAAAGCCCTACACAACTAAGTAATTCTATTAATTACTCCAGCTGGAAGCAGGACACATTGTGCCCAATATGTATGTAGGCTAAGGAGAACTGAGTGAACTAATAAACACCTAGCTTCATAGGATAAGTTCCTACTAGACCAACAGTTGATTTTGACCAGCATCTTATCAATTAGTCCATCATAGTCACTTTTAGATAGGCTTTTGACATTTAGGGGAATACCAAGGTATTTGAAGGGAGTACTACCCTAAAAAAAACCCAGAAACCCTTAGGATCTTCTGTTTCACAGAGCTAGAAACATTCCCAAAGTAGATAGCTGTCTTCTCAGCACTGGTTTGGAGACCAGGAAACAATTTTGAAAAGTTTTCAAAGCCCTCACCAGCAAGGAAACAGACCTTTGATCACCATAGCTGAAAAGCATAAGATCATCTGCAAATGCAAGGTGGTTCAGGCTGATCAGTTTGCATCTGGAATGAAATTTGAACCCTCTCATACCTCCCACCTTCCTTAACAGCCTTGACAAATATTCCATAACAATGACAAACAAGAGGGGTGATATGGGATCCCCCTGTCTTATACCTTTATTCCCTTTAAAAACCCATTCATACCACTATTGATCATAATGGAGAAAGAAGGAGAAGATACACATTGCATAATCCAATTAACAAAATCAGCAGGAAATCTTATAGCAATCAGCATATCTTGGATAAAATCCCAATTATAGAATCATAGGCCTTCCTAAGGTCAACTTTTATAGTACACCTAGGGGCCTTCTGCCTATCATTATAGTTCTTCAAAACATCCTGATAGATTAAGACATTATCAAGAATAGATCTACCAGCCACAAATGCACTTTGAACCTCACTTATCAATCCAGGAAGCACTTCCTTGAGTCTAGCACATAACATTCTGGCTATGATCTGATACAAAACATTGGAGCAGGCAATAGGTCTGAATTGGCTAACCATTGAAGCACTTTCTACCTTGGGAACCATAGTAAGAATAGTTGTATTAACCTGACTCAGGAGCCTACCTTGCTGAAAGAAGTTCAGCACAGCCTCAGTGATATCACTCCCTACTATATGCCAGGAAACTTTGAAGAATTTACTGGAAAATCCATCTGGACTAGGGGCTTTATTCTCATCAATACCCCAAAGGACATTCCTAACTTCAATAGCTGTAAAAGGCCTACATAAGGAATTCCCGTGCTCCTCACTAAGAATATGACCCATGCATATGACATCCTGGTGTATCTTCATGTTCATAACCCTAGAAGAGCCTAACAACTTCTTGTAAAAGCTAATAAAAGCCTCAACAATCTCCTCTAGCTTCTAAGTCACATTACTAGGCTCCATCTGTATACTGTAAATGCTATTTTGTACTCTTATCTTCCTAAGGCAAGCATAAAAATAGGAAGAGTTAACATCCCCAACTTTAAGCCAATGCACTTTAGCCTTCTGAAAAAGAAATTTGAGCTTCCTGCTATGAGCTTCAGCAAATCTTTTCCTAGTCTCAATCTCCTGAGCAATCAGGCTTTCATTTTTTGGATTAGAATTCAACTGAACCTGCAACTTAAGCAAGTCAGCCCCAACTTTGAATCTTCACTGATCACTGTAGAGAAATGCTGTTTATTCAAGGATCTCAGAGCTTCTTAAACTTCTTCAGCTTCTTAACAACTTTGAACATAGGGATGCCCTGCACCTGATGATCCCAGTTCTCAGCAACTAACTGCAAAAATCCAGGTTATTCAGTCCAGATATTGAAGAATTTAAAGGGCTTCTTAGTAGGCCCCACACTTCCCATGAAATTAATAATACAAGGACAGTGGTCCATTAATCCCTCAGGAAGAAACACAGTGCTAGCCTTACTAAACTTATCCAACCAAGTTGCATTTCCAAACACCCTATCAATTCTTGAGCATACTCTCCTATCCCCAAATTGCTTGTTGTTCTATGTGAAGAATAACCCATCTGACTTCACCTCACAGAGATTAGTTTGCCTCATACATTTCCTGAATTTTTCACTCAGTGAAGGTCACAGGGGCACCAACTCTGTCCTCAAAGTTTAAGGCATTATTAAAATCTCCACACACTACCCAAGGCTCTGTCATTTTATCACCAAATGAGCCTAATTGTTTCCACAAAACCTCCCTTCCCTCCTGACTATTCACACCATACACCATAGAGCAATAAAACTAGGCCCATAAGACAACATGCTTCACCTTAACATGAATTACCTGCATCTCAACTGTAAGAAAATCCACATTGAAGATTTCAGGTTTCCAAATTAGCCAAATTCTTCCATTCTCACACTTTCCATAGTTAGCAACAATAGACCAATCTACAGAGAAATTAGTGAAGACCTTTTCAAACTTAGAAGCCTTCACTTTAGTTTCAAGGAGTCCAAACAAGCCTATCTCATGATTTCCAAGAAAGGAAAGAACATCACTGATCCTCCCAGGCTGGTTTAGACCCCTAATGTTCCAAAATCCCCACTTATTCATGAGGGGTGTAGGAGAACCCTCCCTCTCCCTCAACACTATACATCACTCTACCATTGCCATTTTCATCATGCATCATGCTCAACACAGAGTTTTTATTTCCATCAGTATCCACCATGTCCTCCATCAAAACAACAAACCTATTTTGGGATCCAACACCACTACCTGTGTCTTGCTCCCTCCTAGGTTGTTGATCTTTGCTACCTTGCTGTTCCCACTTGTGTTTATCCTTATTTACCCTGTATCCTGAGATTGTAGACTTCTGGTATCCATTGTGATTTTGTTCCCCATCTCCAGGCCTATTATTAGCATTGACCAGTTGCACTGGCTGTAAAACAGGCTTTTGAACAAGTCTTTGGACAGGTCTCCAAACCCTCTGAGGCTTATGAAAACTATTCCTCTGCTGTATTCCATTGCCTGCTTTTGCATTAGGACATTGCTTCACTTCATGACCCAAACCAGAACATTTAGTACAGACAATTGGCTTCCATTCAAATTCCACCTTCTGAGTGATCTTAGCTCCATTCTCATCAAGGAACACAATTGACTCAGGCAGATCACCATCTATTTGCACCTCAATTAAAACTCGAGCATACTCAATCAGGTCTTTTGTGGCAGTAGTCTTATCCATCTTCACTGGCTTCCCAAGCATGCCACTGATCTTCATCAGGAAGTTATGCCCCCAAAATCTCAAGTCAAGCCCAGGAAATCTCACCCAGACTGGAACACAATCAAGCTTCTCCTCCAAAGTTAATACCAGGCCTCCATCTCTTCACTATAACTGGCTTCCTGTCAAAAGTAATCGGGCCTTCTTCAATGGCCTTCTCTCTGCCATCCAGGTTCTTAAAGTGCACCACAAAGACACCACTCGCCATTGAACAAACTTTATCTACTCCATACTTCCCCCAAACTCGCTTAATAAAGCCATGAAACATTGACCATGGAGGTTTAGAACACAGAACATAACAAACAACAGCTAAGCTCCAAAACTCTATTTCTCCGGCAACATCTTCTAGTGAAATCTGAACTAGCCCAGACTTTTCACAAACACCTTCATTATCACTCTTCTTCTCCTCAAAGAACTTCCCATTAGATGCAACATTCTTAAACTTATCCTTCCAGATCGATCTCAGTCTTGAAGTATCCCACCAACCCTAGAGAAATTACCCCTCAAAACAGAGTCAGCATGAATTGGGGAAAAATCAATAGGATGAGACCCAGAATTATCACGATTCACACTAGAATTTCCGATCATTAGTAGGGGTTGGGTTAGCAAAATCATCATTAACATCTTCAAGATCATCGGAATCCTCAAGAATCACATTATTCTCCATGCAATCAAAATTTGGAAGAGACCTAGAAACAAGGCCTTGAATCAAAGCAGGAGGAGATTACCTGAAGCCATTGATTGAGCTTAAAACGATGCTGAGCCTTTACTTCCTCATAAACCTCATTGATTGGGACATCTTCCATGCCATCTAGCCAGCTTCCCTTCGAACCCACTTTCTTCACTTCTTCATCAACCGTCTTCTTGCTTGATCGCAGCTTGTATCTTTGCTTCTTCTTAGATTTAGATGAAGATTTCAAGCTGGAATTCTTCTTTATCTTCGATTTCTTATGGTTAGCCATTGAAATAAGTGCATTGATTTCAGCATTAATGGCGGCATTCAAGAATTTCTCTCTCTAGAAGTTCTCAACTTGCACCGATTTTGTGAATACGGTCTTCAGAGATCAGATCGGCCATGGAGGCTTATATTAATGATATGATTGTAAAATCAAAAGGTTGTCCGACCATCTGAGTGACCTCCGAGAAACATTTGCCGAATGAAGGCGGCATAAGATGATGTTAAATCCAAAGAAGTGTGTCTTTGGTGTTGAGTCCGGCAAATTTCTCGGATTTCTGAATGATCAGCGCGACATTGAGGCCAACCCTGAGAAGATCCAAGCGGTCTTAGACATGAAATCGCCCAGGACCATAAAAGAAGTCTAAAGATTGACTGGTTGCTTAGTCGCACTCGGACAATTTTTGTCAAGATCAGGGGAAAAGTGCCGCTATTATTTCTAGACTATCAAGAAGAAAGCAATGTTCGAGTGGACAGAGGAGGCCGAGGAAGCCTTCTTAAAGTTGAAAAATCATTTGCATACCCTTCGTCGGCTTATTAGTGCACTCAAAGATGAGAAGTTGTATATGTATTTGGATATTTCAAATCATTCCTTGAATGTCGTCCTGCTTGCTGAGAGGGATGGCCACTAGATCATTTGTAAAGCCCTATTTGAAATGTGTTACGCCTGAGCGGGGGCATGGGGTGCTGGACGACCTCCACCAAGGGCATTGCAGATCACACATAGGTGGATGGGCCTTAGCTGAGAAAGTAACCCATTTGGGGTACTACTGGCCGAGCATGAATTCGGACACCATGGAATGGTAAAAAAATGTGATAAGTGCTAGAGATTTGCTACCCTTAACCACTGCCCGGTAAACAGCTTATCGGCCATAAATAGTCCACTTCCCTTTGCAAAATGGGGCATGGAAATCTTGGGGTCGTATACTCCTGCATCCGGACAGAGGCGGTACGTGTTAGTAGCAGTCAACTACTTCACAAAGTGGGTAGAAGCTGAGGCCGTCCGAGGAATTAAATGGAGAGATGTGTCTGCATTCATTTGGAAGAACATAATCACACGTTTTGGTGTG